>NC_132989.1:26639756-26939756 GCF_048564905.1 Vicugna pacos | reverse complement strand
ATATTAATTTGTTTACCAATATACCCAAAAAGATACGTGCAAAACTCCATTAATAGTAGATAACATGGGGTGATGGTGGGGGAGTCAGGAGGAAAAAAGGCATTTAAGTAAAAACATTATATTTCACAAATATATAGTATCTTGTCTTATGTTTAAGTCTTTAAGCCATTTTGAGTTTATGCGTGGTGTGAGGGAGTGTCCTAACTTCCATTGATTTGCATGCGGCTGTCCAGCTTTCCCAACACCACTTGCTGAAAAGACTTTTTCTCCATTAAAATAACAATTTTTAAATCTGCTTTTGTGGGTTAGGAATTTGGAAAGAGCTCAAATTGGACATTTCTAGTTACGGCCCCAGGCAGAAGCAGTTCAATGATGGCCAAAGTTGGAACAGAGTGGGACTAAGATCAGCTCCTGGTGGTGGGCATCTTCATGTAGTGTCAGGGGTTCTCTATGCAAGCTAGTTTGAACTTCCTCAGAGCGTAGCAGCCTCAGGACAGTCCATGTACATACTTCATGGCTCAGAACGCCTGTGCAAACCTTCCAGCAAAAAAGGATAAATCTGTGTAGCCTCAGAAATCATACAGGATTGTTTCATATACTGCTACATTCTGTTGATTATATGTGAAACACAGGCCCATCCAGATTTAAAGGGAGGGGAATTAGATTCTATGTACTGATGTTGCAATGGCAAAATTACTTTGCACAACAGCATGTAGGATGGGGAATGTTAGTGTGGCAATCTTTGGAAAATACACTTTGCCACAGTGATCTGCATGAAAAATACTTGTTTGTTGATGAGAGGGAGGGAGGGAGAGAAAGAGGCCCTCATCATGCATCAGATTAAAAAAAAATCTAGGCAAACCTGTCTAAGGGGCAAACAACACCCAGAGTACAGCTGTGTAGCTGTGCACAACTCCAATTATTATCAGATTCTTGTATGAACAATCCCCAAGCTGTGTAGTGTTGGTGCATAGAGTTCATTACAGCCAAAGGAAGAGGATGTCAACTTTTTCCCCTCCTAGAAATGAAAATAAAATCAAGGTTTTACATCTGAAAGAAATTTTCTCACTGAAAATAAGTGCAGGTGCCCCATACTAGCAAGGCAGTCAAATGTGCTTTCTATCTTGTGGCTGGATTTATTGAGTTGTCATTAGAGAGTGTATATATAGTATTTATCAGAAGATAACAGTTCTACCATCTGTAATGCATCTGTCGAAACAAAACAGTCAAAACACAAACACAGGGAGGAAAAGGACATGATAAAAAGGAAAGAGTAAGTAACCACGGGGGATCCACATTGGAGTGTCCACAGGAGTCCAATCAGCCTCCTTTTCATCAATCCTAAATTCCCGTAATCCTCTGTCCCATTGGCTTTTCATGTACCTTCAAATACAGTATGAAGGTTATGTGAAAAAGTAAAGGTTTGCTATTACACTGTTATAGATGAGGGAGGTTGTTAGCCAAATGATGACTTTAGTGATCAACTCTAGAACTGTTGACCCATTCAGCCATGTTGTCCATTGCCTCAGATCCTCCACCCACTAGAGAATTTACTATAGCAAAACAATGGCAGCCTATTTAAATTATACAAATTATCCATAGGGGCAGATTCATGATGCATCTTTCCGATCTAACAATCTCTCTTTGATGGTCACAAGGGAACTATGGTTACTCCACTGAAATTGTATGATCCAGATAATAATGGCTACTACTCTGAAGTGCTTAATGTGCACCAGGCATTGTATTCATTACTTTACATATTTTATCCATATATAATTTCATCCTGATTTTAGAGATAAATAAACTGAACTTTAAGAAAAGTTAGATAACCTGCTGTCAACCGTATACTATTAAAAATGGCAGAGCCAGGATTTCACCTCATGGCCAAAAAGCCCAGGTTCCTCTTAACATTGCTATATTTACCAATGATTTGTTGTAAAGATGTTTTAAATCTATTTCTGTTTTTTTCAGCCTCTTAAAATAACCCTGAAAGCTGCACTCTCTGATTTAGCACTGGTGGCTGCTCAAAACTTGCTTTGTTCGATTTTAGGAGGCCCTCTTCCTTAAAATACCCTACTTGCTGACTAAAGTCATCCTTTTTATTTCCTCCAAGAATTTTCTCCTAGACTCCCCTTCTGTGCTTCTGCTTGGGAAAGCAGAGCCCCACTCCTCAGTTGTACACCCTCCCATCCCCATGTCTTCTACATTCTAGGCCCTTTCCTAGCTTTAATTCTGGAGATGGCCTTAGGGGTGGTTTAGGGAAGGAGATACTGGCCTGCAGGTGAGTGAGTTAAAACCAACAAAAAAAAAAAAAACTGCCCTGAGTAGATAGGCAGGATATGGGTTGCCAGATATAGCAAATAAAATTACAGAACACTCAGTCAAAT
The DNA here is from genome assembly GCF_048564905.1 of Vicugna pacos. Lineage (NCBI taxonomy): Eukaryota > Metazoa > Chordata > Mammalia > Artiodactyla > Camelidae > Vicugna > Vicugna pacos. Next base: position 26,937,369 of record NC_132989.1, on the reverse strand, counting down.
TTGAATTTCCGTCTACCTCTTACAGTAAAAAATTACTCCTTATGTGAAATTCAAATTTAACTGGGCATCCTGTGCTTTATCTGGCAACCTGTTAAGGCTAGCACGGGTGAGGCAGGGGATTCGAAGATCTGCAGCTCAATGGGCACTTGAGGAGGAGGCTTCTGGGCTTTGCTGGCCCGAGAAAGAAGCATCGGGCCGACGCAGTGTGCTGCCGGCCGCCAGGCCCCGACTCGCTCGTGAAGATAGAGAGCCGTGGGCCTCTACTACAACCCCGCGCAGGACTTGGCAGTCAGGGAACTTCGAAAAGTCCCGAGACGGCTGGCGCCTGGCTCCTAAATTGCCCGGACCCCAACAGCACAGGCCTGAAGACAGACGCGGCCGCCCGACTCCAAGATGGCGCCTGCGGCGGCTGCCAGCTGCCAACATGGCGGCGCGGGGCCGCGCCCGCGCTCCCAGCTCTCCTCCCCTAGCCTTCCTCCGGCCGGGATCCGGACTCACGTCGCTGTGCGCCGGTTGCTCTTTGACCTGGGTGGTGGTCCCGGCTGCGGCCCGCCTCTCACCATGCGGCTTCTTGGCTGGTGGCAGGTACTGCTGTGGGTGCTCGGGCCTCCCGCCCGCGGCCAGGAGGGTGAGTGCGGGCGGCGGGCTGTGGGCGGGGGCGCAGGCGGCCATGCGGGAGATGCCGGGCGGGGTGGCGGGCTACCAGGGTGACCTGCGCGAAGGCCGCAGCTGCGCGCCCTCCCTCTTACGGGCGCCCTCCGGAGCCCCTCTCCCCGCATTGTCCTGACGTCTTTCCGCTGGTGGTCCCTGCTCGCGGTCTGGGGTGTGGGGCAGCGGGAGGGAAGCCCAGGCCGCGTTCAGGCCCCTCAGCAGGTGGCTGTCAGTTAGGAGTGACCGTGTATTAGCGCTTACTGAGGCTTACCCACCGTGTGCTCAGCACTTTATTACTAATGATAATCAGCATACGAATAGCCGACATTTATGGCCCCTTATTAGGAGCCAGGAACTGTGCATTCTGCTTTCTATCATTATCTCATTTAGTCCTCCCTCCCACTCTCAGATAGGTTCTGTGAGTATCTCCGTTTTACAGATGAAGATGGTGAGCTCAGAGAGGCTAAGTAATCATGCGTAAGTTTGCGGTTCTGGTAATTGGCAGAGCCTGTCTCTCTGACTGCAATGCTCCCATGCGTTACTTTGCACCCTGCCGGACCACTTTCTTAAGAAGGTCATTTTGCTGAGGTCCCTGAGTGAGGGACAGAAGAGAAAAACACAGTAGACTCCCAGGGAAACCTGTGTTTGCCAGGGCAAGCTCCCTGGGGAAGGCAGCCACCTGGAGGCATGACTGGGCCCAGGAGTGGGGGCTTTACTACCATTGCTCCTTCACCCCATTCCCCACAGTCCTATTGAAGTCCAGACCCTTTGGTGTTGCTTGTCATTCAGAATTTACGAAGAATAGGCAGGTCTTTCCTTTCCCTGGAAGGAGGCATGGCGGCCAGCTTGCTGAGCAGGAAGAATGGTGAGGAATAGTAACACAATGACCAGTAATGAAAGCATTCACTATGTGCCAAGCAGTGTACTTAGTGGTTTTTGAGCATCATTTTTATTTAATCTTTAAATGCTTATAAAGTAGATGTTATTGTCCCTGTTTTATAGATGAGTAAACTGAGACTCAGCATCCCTAAGTCTTTTACCAAGGTCAAGCAGCAGAAGTTGAGAAGTCACAATTCATGCCCATGTCTGCCTGTCCTCACAGTCAAACCTCTGTACTACAAATCTCTGTTGCACACTTAACCACCAGCCTCAGAGAGGGGATAGCGTGTGCTGGATATCTTCTCTTTGCCTCTCAGAAAGACTGCCATCTCCACCAGCTTGGCAGAGTTCCCTGCCCAGATATTCAGCCCCTTCTCTAGGTCACAGCCAAAGAGGTGCTTGATCCTCTTGTGTGAAAGACCTACCTTGCTTCTGAAGCCCTGTGTTCTGTTCCATCTAACCTATACTGTCATCTTTTCTTACTAACCTGCTTTCCCATCAGCTTTATGTATCCTTAAATTTCTCCTATGCCCTAAAAACCAAAACAAAACCCCACCTTAGCCTCCTGCCTGCCAGTAACAACTACCCAGTCATTCTTGCCCCCTTCAGAGCTAGACTTTCAGAAAGAATTGTGATATGTATTTATGTAGTTACCATTTCTGGTGCTTTTCATTCTCTTATGTGGATTTCCATCTGGTGTCATTTTTCTATTGCCCGAAGGAGTTCCTTTAAGATTCTTGTTATGTGGATCTGATGGTGATGAATTCTTTCAGCTTTTGTATGTCTGAAAAACTGTTTATTTTGCCTTTGTTTTTGAAAGATATTTTTGTTGGGTATAGAATTCTAGGTTTATAGTTTTTTCCTTTCAGTATTTCAAAGATGCTTCTCTTGTTTGCATTGTTTCCAATGAGAAATCTGCTTTCATCCATATCTTTGTTCCCTTGTATATTGCATGCCTTTTTTCTCTGGCTGCTTATAAGATTTTTTTGATTATGATGTGTCTTGATATAGTTTATTGAGCTTGGGGTTTGTTGAACCTCTTGGATCTATGGATTTATAGTTTTCATCAAGTTTGTAACGTTTTTGGTTATTCTATATCCCTCTCTTCTCTTATTGAGTACTCCAATCATCTGTATATGAGGCCACTTGAAAATTGTCTCACAGCTCACTGATGCTCTTAATTGGGGAGGATTCTTTTTTTTTTTATTGTGTGTTTCATTTTGTATGAATTCTACTGCCTTAGGTTCACCACCCTCTTCTTCTGCAGTGTCTAATCTGCCATTAATCCCCTCCAGTGCAGTTGAGAGGTATGGGTACGAGAATATCCAAGAAAATAAATGATGGCTTTATGGAAAATTCTGCTATGGCAAAGCATTTCAGACCTTGTAGTTTTCATTGCTAGAAGTATGGTTTGGGTCTTTTTAAAAATTATATGTTGGGATATAATTGACATATAGCATTATAGTAGTTTCAGTTGTACAGTATAATGATTCAGTATTTCTATATATTGTGAAAAGATCACCACAGTAAGTCTAGTTAACATCTACCATCACACATAGTTATACAAATTTTTTTCTTGTGATGAGAACTTTTAAGGTTTACTCTCTTAGCAACTTTCAAATATACAATATAGTATAATTAACTGCAGTCATCATTCTGTACATTATATCCCCATGACTTATTTTATAACTCGAAGTTTGTACTTTTTGACTATCTTCACCCATTTTGCCCACTGCCTGCCTACCACCTGTCAACCACCAATCTGTTTTCTGTATGAACTCTTGTTTTTGTTTGTTTATTCCACATATAGATGAGATTATACAGTATTTGTATTTCTCTCTCTGACTTATTTCAGTTAACATATTGCCCTCAAGGTCCATCTATGTTGTCGCCAATGGCAAGATTTCCTTTTTTTTTTTTTTGGTGGCTGAATAGTGTATATATGTGCATATATATATATATATTTCCCATTATCTTATCCATTCATCCATCGATTGCTTCCATGTCTTTGCTTTTGTAAATAATGCTGCAGTGAACATGAGGTGCATGTATCTTTTTGAGTTAGTGTTTTCAATTACTTTGGATAAATATCCAGAAGTGGAATTGCTGGATCACATGGTAGTTCTATTCTTTATTTTTTGAGGACTGTCCGTACTGTTTTCCATAGTGACTGCACAAATTTACATTTCCACTGACAGTGCACAAGGTTCCCTTTTCTCCACATTCATGCCAACATTTGTTATTTCTTGTTTTTTGATAATAGCTATTGTGATATTTGGGAGGAGATATCTTACTGTGGTTTTCATTTGCATTTCAATTTGGGTCTTTTTTAATATCTTATGTTCTCTATATCTACTTAACTTTTTAAACATATGTAATACAGTAATTACTGTTTTAGTAGCCTCAAGTAATAATTCTGACATCCGTGCAAGTTCTGAGTCAGTTTGGTTGATTATTCTCCTCATTATGGATGATGAAGAGCATTTCCCTGATTCTTTGCATGCCTGGCAATCTTTGATTGGATGCCAGATGTAAATTTTACCTTGTTGAATGCTAGATATTTTAGTATTCATATAAGTATTCTTGTGGGCTCTGTTCTGGGATACAGCTAAGTTACTTGAACACAGTTTGATCCTCACCTTTAAGGTTTGCTGGATGGAAGCAGAGCTGCATTTACTTTAGGGTTAATTGGGCCCCATTACTGAGGCAAGTCCCTTTTGTGTTCTCCCCACAGTGCCCTGTGAATTATGAGGTTTTCCAGTCTAGCTGGTGGGAACAGGTATTGTTCCCAGCTCTTTGTGAGTGTTGTGTACTGTTGCCTGTAATCCTTTTGAGTGAGTCTTTCCCTGGCTTTGGGTACTTTGCTTCCATGCATATGCTGACATATTTACTCAAGGTGGGGGCCCCTCCGCAGATCTCCAGCATCCTCTCTCTGCAGTCCTCCCATCTCCGGTATGCTGTCCTGCAAACTCTAGCTTTCTTGGTCTTTCTAGACCCTCAGCTCCATCTCCCCAACTGGAAGAATCTGCTGGGCCCTCCCTGAAACATGGTGGGAACTCCCTCAGGCAGTTAGCAATTGTAGGACTCTACTCATTTGCTTCCTGTTTCTTGCTGTCTTCATTGTCCTTCCTTGTCTGATTGCTTGTCTCTTGAAAGTGTTGTTTTGCATATTTGGCTATTTTTTGGGTTATTCCAGAAGGGAGGATAAATCTGGTCCCTGTTACTCTACTTAGCCAGAAGTATATTCACAGAGAATGTTTTTGAATTCCTGAATGAATCTGCAAACATCTATGGAAACAAAAATGTGCATACCTCAGATCCCTCCCCAGCTTTGCAGAGCTCATCACATAGCTGAAGGCTCCCCAGCCACATGGTGAGCTTGTCTGAGTGCAGCTGGGCTCGTTTGTTTCCCCTAGTGAGTGCTCGGCCCAGTTTCTGGCAGCTGTTGTTGAGGTAATGAGAGGTGGGGGGCTGGAGTCACCAATACAGAGGTGAACAGAAGTTGCTAAATGGACATACCAAACTGCCAGGACTCTTCCCTTTCCCGACCATTTGGCTGAAGCCCTATCTAGTGACTCCAAAGTGAAAGGGAAGTCCTCCTCCTCGTCACCCTGCTGCTGCCCCTGCACTGCTGGGTGCACCTTTAGCACTCCTGACGGCAGTAGTCCAAGGGCAGCAGGCAGGAGAGCAGAGGCCAGCTGTACAGACCACCTCAGGAAGGAGGTACTGCTGGCACTTGCAAGGTTCCTCAGGCAGTGTGGTACCAGCAACCCCCAAGGTATCATGGCGGGAGAGTAAGGCTTGTTCTGGAGTAGCAGTCAGAAGGCTTCGCTCTTAGACCTGGCTCTACTGCCTACTAGCTGTGTGCCATTGGGCATTATGCTGAACCTTTCTGTGCCTCAGCCTGGTCATCTGTTAAGTGGAGATGATAACCCTTGTCCCGCCCATCTCACAGAACTGTTACAATGGGTGCAAAAAGATGCTTTGCCATAGAATTTTCCATAAAGCCATCATTTATTTTCTTGGATATTGACATCAAACAAGTGAAACTGTTAAGGTGTTTGTATTATATTTTCCTAATTGGATGTCTGCACTGGAATGTTTTTGCTTATAATCCACATGGCAAGCAGTGGGTTTTACATGAAGTTATGTATTTTTCCACTTATTGGCATTCATTAATCTAGTACCTCCTTGTGATTTTCTTCAAGACTTGGAGAATGCTGGGTGGCTCTCTGATAGTTTAATGGGAAGGTAACTTTTTTCTCTGTAGGAGAAAATTTCATACTTGAAAACTGTAATTCTTTTGGACTCATTTATTTTGAAGTCATACACGACTGTGAACATGCTGGTGTGCTTTGGTTGCAGAGAAAAGAGGTCACTTATGGGCAGAGGAGCAGCCTGCATACCCATTCCAGGTGGGGGCTGTGTACATGAGTGAGGAGGAGCCTCCAGTGGGCCAGGACACACCCAGAGAAGAGGCCGATGCAGTGCTGGGGCTGGACGCAGATGGCGACCACATGGTGATGTTGTCTGTGATCCCTGGGGAAGCCGAGGACAGACTGAGCTCAGAGCCCAGCGGCGGCACCTGCGGGGCTGGAGGGGAGGAGGACTCCAGGTGCAATCTCCGGGAGAGCCTCTTCTCTCTGGACAGCGCTGGAGCAAGCTTCCCAGATAGAGAAGAGGAGTATTACACGGAGCCTGAAGCGGTGGAATCCGACCCAACTCCGGCGGAGGACTCCAACAGCACCGAAAGTCTGAAATCCCCAAAGGTGAACTGCGAGGAGAGAAATGTGACAGGCTTAGAAAATTTCACTCTGAAAATTTTAAATATGTCACAGGTAAAAAAAAAATTATTTAGCAGTTTTCTCCTTTTCAGCATTGATTTTACGATTTAATACTCTATCACCTTTCTTATGGAGACTCATCATCTTTATCGTGCTGTGAGTGGCATAGCATTTGATGGCTGCGTCAGTGAAAACTGAGTTGGCTTTCTGTGATGTTTGTAGGGAGAGAAGATAAAACTAGTGTCAGTTATGCTGTTTAGGCAGCTTAAATCTGGTCATCCTTGGGGTAATCTTGCCACCAAGCCTCATGGTAAAAACCCCAGTGGACAGATAGGTGCTTGGTATCAGAATCGTAACATTTTTTCTTCTTCCAAAGGAGGCATTTATTATGGAGGCATAAAAATAAAATATCTGAACTACTAAGTTGTAATTTAGCATAGTTTAGACTAGTCATGCCCCTGAGAAGTACATTATATTGATAAAAAGTTTCTTTCCTCCCAAGAGTGTGAATCCAGTGTTTCCTCTGGACTGAGAGCTGACACGGTTGTCCAGTCCAGCCATGCTTTTCCAGCAGGTTGGATAAATGGTGATTCTCAAGAGAATATCGGGATGCTGACTGACATTTTCTGTAGGACTGTTAAAGCCAGAGAGCAGAGTGAATGCAGACTGCTTATGTAAAAGAAGAATCCTAGCTCTGAAAGCTGTGACTGCTTACTGTAACCTAGGGTACATGTGGTTCCTTGAGTGCACGTAGCCCCTCCAGTGCAGGGGCCAGCGCGGCCTCACACCCTCCCCTCAGTGCCTGGTTGTCACTGCGCCTCAGCTCTGCGGACTCTTGCACGGGGGTCACACACGTGACCAGGAGAGAGCAGTTTGAGCAGTCTGAGTTCGGGGGTGGCAGGAGTGGTACAACCTCGAACTGAACTAACCTTTGGCCAAATACATGGATCTGGCTGCTTAGTACAGACTTGGCTGTACTGAGATGATGGTTTGGGCCTGAGGTCACAGTGCTTTAATAATGCTGTCAGATTGTCCCAGGGCTGGGACAGTGGCCTGTACCCTGTGAGTACCTAGTATATGAATTGACGAATTATGAAAAAATATTAAAGTTGCTTTATAATAAGAAGAAAGCTTAGAGAAGTTTGTAATGTGTCATTTGATGATACTTTTCTGTTGATTCATGGATCCATGTGGTTCCAAACCCGAAAGGTTCTTAAGGAGCTGCACTAGTCTCCCTCCTGTCCCTGCCTCCTTTCCAGGGAGGTGGTCGTGGTCCCTGTTTCTTGGGTATCCTTCCAGAAAATGTACACATCCTTCACTGCTGACTTTAACACTGGTTTCTTTTTGTCACAGGACCTCATGGATTTCCTCAACCCAAACGGTAGTGACTGCACACTAGTCCTGTTTTACACCCCTTGGTGCCGATTTTCTGCCAGTTTGGCCCCTCATTTTAATTCTCTGCCCCGGGCGTTTCCAGCTCTTCATTTTTTGGCACTGGATGCATCTCAGCACAGCAGGTATCTTCCCTGAGTGGGGTTTCTGTCTCATCCTGTTAGGTGACGGTTGCAGTTACTTGGAGGTTGTAATTAGTTGAGTTAGGAGCAGAGGAGGTAGGCATGAGCTGGAGCTTTGAAATAGAATTGAGGGGAGGGAGAGGCAAGTGTGAGTAGTGAGGATTGTCACATTCCTGAGGGAACTGAGGGTATCACTTTCTGGAGACCCTTTGAGAAGAAAGACTATTCTCTGTGTGCTAGAATTTAAAGTTGGCACTGCCAGATGGCCCGGGACAGGGCAGAGGACTGTTTAGGGTCCTGGCCAAACTGAATTAGCAGAATTAGCATCATTGGTAGGTTCTTCCTTTGTGACTTTCACCTGCAGTTTAGGGCCCCACCCTGAGCAGCCTAACTCGCAGCACCCCCGTTGTATGTCTACTAAGGATTTCTTTCTTTCCTTTTTATTTTTTTCTGTCCTTCCTTTCCCGCCTTCCTTCTTTCTTCGTGCTTACATTTATTCTTGCATGCATGTTCTTAGACATTGAATAAATTTAATGAATTATCCCTTTGAAATACATTTACCCTTGTTTTATACTCTTTCATATAGTTCAGTGGGGTTTTGCCTTTTCTAAATGTACAGTAAGATAGATTACAGAGAAGTTTGTGCAGATGTTATATATTTCCCCTAAGCCCTATGACTGTATCCAGAGGTTATCAACTATGTGCTTCCCTCCTCCTCTAAACCAGATGTTCCTTACTTAGCAGGTCACAAGGAGGTTGTGTATGAATGAATTGGAAAGTGTGGAAGATGGTCAAGTTGGTGATAAAAATGAGGCACTGGTTTTCAGTGTGGGTAATGCACCTGCCAATGTTTACCTGAAATTGTTTATGAAGAAAGAAATTGCCCAACAAATTAGTAATTCTCACAAACGCTTCAGGGAGGTATCTGAGTGGCTGGGCCCAAAGTTACAGATTGATGAGAAGGACATCCAGTCAGGTCAATGTCCAGCTTTGGGCGCTACACTGCCCCCAAGCCAGCAGGGCTGGCTCCCAGCCTGTGCTCAGCACTCTTCAGTTTTGGGTCTGATACTAACCCCCATCTTGCCCCCCATCCCCTGCAGGCTTATCATCCGCTTTGTTTCCCCTTCATGTCCATGCATCCTTCTCAGTGCCTGGTATGGTGCCCTGATTATGGAGAATAGAGGATACTTGTTCTTATCATATGGCTTGCAAGGACGTGTTTGCTTCATGTGTTATTATTTATGTTACAAAAAAAATCCTGATTATCCAATGTTACCATTTTACTAATGGAGGAAACTGAGGCCTGAAAAGGCTAAATAATCCACCCACAGGTCACACACCTGGTTCAGTGGCAGAACTGAGGCTTGAGCTCAGAGTGTTTTGACTCCAGAGCTTATACCACTGCTTTGTATTCTGTAAAAGCGAAACAGTACCCCTCAGGTTGTGTTACTTCCAAATTGTCCTGCCCTAATTGAGAACTTCCTGGTATGTTTGTTAGATTGTAGATTCCTATTCACTGACTCACCAACCTAACTGCTTACTATCAGTTGAATCTTTCATGAGGGATGGAGATTGGCATTCTGGAGAGTTTGAAATTTCTTCTGTCAAGTAAATGGACACAGTGTGCTTTGTCCCTGAATTAGAATTTTCTGGTTTGATCTGTTCTGTCGGTGAGGAACTGAAATAGTGGAATGATTGTCATGGGTAGCTCCATATTGTAATAGAAAGCAACTCATAGAGCAGAGCAGGAATTTCTCCAACCACGACCCACGAGGAGGGGAGTCAGAAGCAACTACAAGCCTATTGTTTGAATATCAGAAGCCTCATAGGTCACAGGAAACTAATCCTTTCTCATTTATTGCCATTCATTCTGATATAGTAATTGTGTGAGGAAGCCCACGGTTAATTCAGGTTTTCTGACTGACTTCTTTCTCTTGTAGCCTTTCTACCAGGTTTGGCACCGTAGCTGTTCCTAACATCTTGTTATTTCAAGGAGCTAAACCAATGGCTAGATTTAATCATACAGACCGAACACTGGAAACACTGAAAATCTTCATTTTTAACCAGACAGGTATGTAGACGTAATACCCTGTAGAAGAAGACATTTTATTGCTGGGGGAATATGCCTTCTGTGGGTTCTGATCTGCTCATATCCTTAAGTGAAGGATTCAAGATTGGCTTTGGTAAGTTCGGTTTCATTGTGAGTATGTTTATGTTTTGTTAGTAAGTTCATTTGTGCCATTTTTTAAGATTTTGCGTACAAGTGATATCATATGATATGGTTTTCTCTGTCTGAATTACTTCACATAGTATGATAATCTTTTGGTCCATAGCAAGGTCCTACTGTGTAGCACAGGGAACTATATTCAATGTATTGTAATAACCTATAATGAAAAAGTGTATATAAAGGTATATGTATAACTGAATCACTTTGCTGTACATAGAAACTAACACAACATTGTGAATCAACTGTACTTCAATTTAAAAAAAAAAGATTGGCTTTGGTATGTAAAACTTCTTTTCTAGTGAAATGTTATGATCCTGTTAAATAATGCCCATCCAGTGGCAGGCTGAACGTGAACAGGTAATTTTACTATGATTATAGATACCTTTGAAAAAGTCATAGCTTTATTGAGATAAAATTCACATACCATACATCTGTAGATACCTTTTTTGCATACATAATTCATTTAACTATAATATTTACACAGAAATATGCATCAATCACTAGTGTACATAGCGATGAATTTTCACAAAGTGAACACCTTGGGTAACCAGTACTCAGATCCAGAAAGAGAATATTATTAAACCCCTGTGAGCACTGTCACTTCTGCCCTCCCCGAGGATAACCACCATCTTCACTCCTAACGTCACAGATTAGTCTTACCTGTTTTTGAACTTTGTATTAGTGGAGACTTACAGTATGGATTCTTTCATGTCTGGCTGATTTCACTCACCATTACGCTTGTGGGATTCATCTGCATTGTTGTGTATGCTTGTGTTTTGTTCATTTTGGTTGCTGTATGCTGTTCTGTTTATTAATCCATTTGTACATGCTATTTTAATTCCTTATATTTACCAAAACATATGGCCTGATTTTTATTCTGTAAAAGTTTGAGCACTGTATATTTTTATTTATTTTTATTAAAGTATAGTTCATTTACACTTTTGGTTTCAGGTGTACAGCAAAGTGATTCAGTTTGTGTGTGTGTGTATATATATATATATATATATGTTCTTTTTCAAAAGATTCTTTTCCATTATAGGTTATTACAAGATATTGAATGAAATTTCCTTCGTTGAAAATGTTCACTCCTCAAAAACTTTAATGTCTCAACCAAGAGCACCCTTCTTCTTTCTGTAATAAAGTCACTGGAAGTAAACAAAAATTATAACACACCTTCAATATATACTTAGCTACATGCATGTAATTATTTACCCCTAACACAGAAGAACAGAGAGCTGAGTTACCTCATAGGAGCAAAAGGCTTGTTACCAGGTGATTAGTTATTGCAAGTCTTATACCAGACCCTGACTGTCATTTGGACTGACATGGAGAGAGGGAGCCATTTTGCTCAGTGAAGTCCAGGAGTCACAGCATCGTTGGTAATCACTGATCCCGGTGGTGGTTAGTTGTTTGAACAATTCTTTCAGTAAATTACTTAAAAGCGTTTTGAATTTAGCATTACTTAACCTGTGCAAACATTCTGTAGACTCCTGAGAATAGCTTTACTAGTTACTGAACTTTGGTCTCGCAGAAGAACAAAAGACAACTCATACATCGCACTGACTAAGACCCTTCTGGTGAGTTCACTAAAATTCTAGTGTTTTAGCTTTGAATAGCTGAATGGATTCCTGCTCCTTTGATGTGGTGGGAAGAAAGGCAAATTAGAAATCACACCAACAGGCAAGTGAAGCCCACCCCAGATATACTAGCTGTGGTGTTTGTTTAAGACTGCGTATCATTTTGCATACCATGCAGAGTGCTTCAGGAATATCTGTAGCAGGTATATTTTCTATCTGATTTGAAACACCTGATTTCTCTTTCAGGTATAGAAGCCAAGAAAAATGTGGTGGTAACTCAAGCAGACCAAATAGGCCCTCTTCCTAGCACTTTGATAAAAAGTGTGGACTGGTTGCTTGTGTTTTCCTTATTCTTTTTAATCAGTTTTATTATGTATGCCACCATTCGAACTGAGAGTATTCGGTGGCTAATTCCAGGACAAGAGCAGGAACATGTGGAATAGTGATGGACTGAAAGGGGAGTTGGAAAGAATTTCAGTCCTTCATTTCGGAAATTAATGCTGCAACATCATACCTTTTCTCCAGTGAAGTGTTGACTTACAACTTCGGTCAGGTTAAAAGAGTCATGCATTTGTTGAACTGATGAATGTGTCAAAAATTATAAACTGATGTTTTAAGTATTGCAATAAGCAAATGTAAAAATATTTAATAGAATCCACCATTCTTGTTTTTACTACTTGAACATAACCCAGTATTTTAAGGGAGTAATCCAGTTTGACCTGTGAAGGTGTATTCTGGTGGAATAGCAGCTAGAATGACAATATGCTTACCCTATAGAAGGCAGACATAGGACTTTCAGGTTATAGTCTTAGAAAACTCTTGATTTCTTATACACGTCTACGGAGGTTGGTTTTCTGTCCATTTGCCATTTCTCTCCCAGAGCCAATAAGCAGGAAAGCATTCTGTTATGGGAAGAACAGTTAGAATCCTTAAGTGTGACCTTATAGGTAGCAACTGATGGGAAAATAAAGGAGTCAAATACCTTGGTGTATGTGATCTCTGATTTCACTAAAAGGATTCAAAGTGGTTTAAGAAGTTGTTTCTGGGTAAGACTGATGTTAATCAGCATGCATTAACTGAATCTTAAAATGTTCTGAGCACTCTGCGAGGTTTAGTGAGAGCCAAAAGAAATTAAAAATACTGTTCTTGCCCACAAGTTGCTTCTAGTCTCGTCTAGAACACATGGAGAAGAGAGACAGCATGTAGTTTACATAAACTTTTTGAAAAGCTGTTTCTAAAAATCCCTTAAAATCCAGTATGACAGCTGACTACATCATGATAAACTGCTTTTATACTGATCATTTCCAGAGCTTTAGACAAAACAGTTCATTTCCTAAGGCATCCAGAGTGCTATGAAAATAGAACCTTGGATGTGTGCATCTCCTCAGAGGGTGACACTGGATGGGAGTTTACAACTTGATGTGTCATGCTGTGGACAGCAGCTTTGGCCGGGGTGGTCACTGGCAGGAGGGGACCATGGCTCTGTATATTACCATTCCAGCTTAATAGTGGGCAAGCTAAGGCATATAGAGGTTAGATAACTTACCCAGGTTACACACATAGTATGTTGATGAGCTGGAATTTGAAACTTTACATGTGTGTTTATCTGTAGTGACAAATACAAGAGAAAAAACTCTAGTAATTCCATCTCTTACCATAACTAACATATTACTATCTGTGTGCCAGGTACTCTTTTAAGCGCTTGACGTCTACTATTTCATTTATCTGTACTACAGCCCTCAGACTGACACTACTATTATATGTCCTGTTTAGTAAAAGAGTAAATGAGGCCCTAAATAACTTGCTCTTGGTCCTACAGCTTCCAGTGTGGAACCTATCTTCAAACCTAAGCATTCTGACCCCAGAGCCTCTATGTGGGTTGGAACCCTGTCCTGCCTGTATGCCATGGCCCAGGTGACCACCAGATGCCACTCTAGTCTTTCTCTTATGTGTGTTTCCCATACTTGTAGTCATGATATAGCTCTTTTTCTCCCCCTTTTGCTTAACAAATGATAACTATTTCACTGTTGGTAATAGTTTTTAATCATGGCTACATAATAGGCCTGAGTAGTTCAGCATTAGTTACCTAACCCGTCCTCTTTGGCTAGATTTATGGTGGTACATATAGTCTCATTTCCTCGGGGGCAGATTTGATAGGGAGTTACCCTATCAAAGATACAAGAATTTTCATATTGTCTGATATGTCATGGGGCCCTATTCTAGTCTAGAGGGTGAGCAAAATTTCCCAGGATGACCAACAGGTCCATGTCTTTGCTGCTGACATTTAGCTGAGGCAAGGTACATGGGGTTCCCCTGGAGGGAAATGTAGAGCAGGGCTGTTCCCTGGAAGGGAGGTTCAAGTACAGAGGGACAGCAGGAAGCACTGGTGTTGAGGGAAGGGTGAAGGAAGTGGAAGTGGTCCAAGACTAGCTAAGCCATCCCAAGCCAAACATGATGTCTGTTGAGAAGAACACCGTGCACCAGGAACCAACGCCAAAAGGGGACTGCAACTACACGGAGGATTGCAAAGATCATCACAGTGCCAGCCACCAGAGACAAGTCCAGACATTTCTGTCCATGACTTTTTGGTATCAGAGTTGCCAAGGAAAACAACATGGTCAAGCACCGGATGGAACTCACACAGAGAAGAGGCAGCAAGATCAGCTCCAGTAGTGTGCATAGGTCCTTCATGGCCCATGGGTGCCTCCCACCTCCAGCATACAGCCAAAGAGCACCCTTTAGTGCCAGATCAGAAGACTCCCTCCCCCTCCCCGACAAGAGTCTGAAGTACTGAAATTGGGAAGTGGGGGTGCCAAGGCCACTGATACACATGCTTAAGCAGAACAAAGGAGCACACATTCAGTGTGAAACAGGGAAGGATATTCCCACACAAGCTGATAAGCCTGGCACAGGCTGTGAGGGCTCTTTGGATAAGGAAGTGTTCCAGGCCCAAGGCCTATTCTGTGGTCAAGCAGGACATGAAAGACTGAGAAGGAGACCGTCTTGCCCAACAGTGTCCACTACAGAGGCCGTGCCCAGTAAATCTTTGCTAAGGGACTTAAATCCTATTAAGAGAACTACATGTGAGGGCAGAGCATTCACAGCCCCTATTGTTGGGACATCAGTTCCCCTGGGCCCTAACTGGCATCCTGCTGCTGTTGCTCTCATGATGAACTGAGATGCCAGTCTTCTACAGTGGCATCAGGGAAGGAAAATGATGAAGTCAAACTAGGGAAAATGATGAGGAATCTCTGACTTGTTACCTCGCAACCACCAGTTCATTTTTCAGTTCTCACTTTAATGAGCAAGTATGTAGAGGATTTTTCATGAGCCTAAACACCCAGTGTAAGTATTGGAAATACAACCTCTAATTCCATCCCTAGTCTCTGTCAACCTAACCCATCAGGCCAAGGAAACCAGAATGTCTCAGATAAATGCCTTGAGACCAGTGACATTTGATCAAGGTCTATAGCAAGATTCCTCTGCTGAGTTTTCATTAAGTGGGCAAAAGCCAGGAAGATGAGTTGGACCATAAATATGAATTTTAGGTAAAAAGGCTTTATGTTTTTCAAGTCCACATGGGAAATAAAACCAAATGCTAGCAACTGCTAAGTTAAACTTATACGGACTCTCATTCTTTAAAAAATTCTGGAGTGTATTGCTGTCCTTTGCAAAACTGCTTGTTGTTATGCTTAGACTAGTAAAAAAAAAATACAAGTGAATATACTGAAAACCACTGAATTGTACACTTTAAAGGGTGAATTCTATGGTATGTGAATTACATCTCAGGAAAAAAAAGATGGTAAGAGAATAAGGTGTTAATTTACATATATACAAGAAAGAATATCCGTTTTGTCAAAAAAAAAAAAAAACAAAACGAAACGAAAGAACTTACCTAAATCTGCCAGTATGTATCTCCGGGTTGTCTACTGTGTTCTATGCGTGTGCTAGTTTTAAGGGAGCATTTTGCTCTAGGTTTTCCAAATTATTTTATCTAGGCAAGACGATGAGTCAGTTTGCCCAGGGCCTTGGCAGCTAAGCAGAGCTTACATACGAACCCACGGCCCCCTGAGCTGTAATCACTATGGCTCACTATGATTCACTGCCCCTCAAACGCGGGCAGAGGGGAGTGGACCCCAAGCACCCCTCTTCATGCGCGCAGTTCATCTCTAGGAAGAGATGATGCCCCTGCCCGCGAAGTCCTCCTGCTCCACTGCCCAGGAGGGAGCCCAGCGCAGTGAGACCGTCGGCGAAGCTGCGACAACCGAGGCACGGACATCGAAGAGCGAACCCGAGGTGCAGCCTCCGCGCGGCGCCAGGCCGCCTATCTACCCCGCACAGGCGGGAAACGCCACACCTGGGCGCGGCTGACGCGGAAGGCGCGCAGAGCGGGGTCTGACAGCGCAGGGGCCTGCGGGGGCCTGCGGGGGCCTGCGGGGGCCTGCCCGGCTGCCAGGAGAATTTCCGGCCATTGAAGCTTCTGCGGGGCCTTCCGGGGCCGGACCTCTCCTGGGCCTGCGCACGGGGGCCGGGCTATGCGGGACCGCCTGGGTCGTGGTTGGGAACTGCCCGCACGGCCCCTGGCTCAGGGCCGGCCCGCAGAGAGGGGGCCGGGGACGCGGGCGGCGGGCAGGCAGCGCGCCGGACAGCCCTCGGCCGGCGGCTATGGCGGCGGCGCTGGGGGCGCGGGGGGCGACGCGGTGCTGGTTCGTGGCGCTGCGGGGCTGGAGCCAGAGAGTCGCGGCCATGGTGAGTGCCGAGGGTCTGCGGTGCGGGAGGAGGGCAAGGCCTCGCCGTGCCGGCCGAGGGGCGGAGGGGCCCAGGCAGGCCCCGAAGTGGGCCGGGTCTTCGGGCGCCAACTTTGGGTAGCCACCTTCGGGCACCCGCACCTGCCCGACGCGCTGGTCGCAGATAAAAGTGGCCGCAGCGTCTTTTAGTTTCCCTTTGGCTTAAAATCCCAGTTTACGAAATTGCCAGCTGGAAAACAAGCGAGCACGACTTTTGTTTTTGTTTTGTTTTTTAAAGTGGTTGTGAAAATATTTCACTTGAGGTAACTTAAGGTGCTCTTCGGTCCTCTGAGATCAGGCACCGTCTCCCTCTCAGCGCGCTCGCTGTAAACGGGGGAGACTGAATCTCGAATTAACTCATATGTCTTAGTGTTAATCTTTTGGAGGAATTACTAATAAATTATCTTTTTGGTGACACTTCTTTCCTCTTTCGAGGGGCGTCCCGTCCTCTCCCTTGCTTTAGAAATGAGCATTTTGGGGGTAAGTTAACGTGAGGGAAAGTTTTAGCATATAGCACCATCTAGTGGGAAAACGTTGCATTAAACTCACCATTTCATTTTCTTAAATTGCTCGTTAAGAGCCCATTTGGCTATTTAAAATTCTTTTTGGCGGGGAGGGTTGCGGGGGTAATTTTATTTGGTCTATTTATTTATTTAAATAGAGGCACTGAGGATTGAACCTACGACCTTGTGCATGCTAAGCATGCACTCTACCACTGAGCTATACCCTCTCCCACTAAAATTCCTTAATAGAAGAAATCTAAAATAAATCGGTGATGGAGAAGATAAGCACTCTTCTTCGTGGGCATTAAGGTGAGAACACAAGTTGAGTGCTTACTGTCACCTAGGTGTGTCCCAAGTCATACTTATACCACTCTAGGGTGCTGGTGCTCAAGTAAAAGTGTGGGATTTGGGGAGAAATGAATAAACAGATGTGATGGAGTGGCTGCCACGTGCCAGGCTCTATGCTGGCAGCCTTTACACTCAAGATATCTTTTAGCCTTTTGAAAACCTTGGCAGGTGGATATTGTTATATTCCTACAGAGACATGAGAACACTGCTATTCAGGGAGGTTTAAGTGATTTATTCAGCATCCATAGCTGAAAGTAGCAAAGCTAGGTCTTGAATCCAGATTACTCTCCAAATCCTGTGCGTTTCCCTGTCGTTCCCCACAACTCCTGCAGAAAAAAAATTAAGTCTGTCACAAAGTGTTCTGCAGAGGGTATTTCGCCAAGGGGGCCTTCTGTGTTGTGTAGGTGAAGTGACTCCATTTCACAGTACATGATCCCTGTTCCTGGGCAGACGTGTGGTGAGCACAGAGTACGTATCATTGACCTCACTGGGAATGTGGATGGTGGAGAGCAGAAGAAAACAGCTCAGAGTGTGCTCCTAGTGGACTCCTGGTGACTGCTGCATTACCCAAAGCATGGTTACTAGTTTTCTTTGCAGCTACTCAATGATAGTTCTGTTTCTTTTCCAAAATGCTCTGAGTTGACTTAAAATATTTAAGTGTTTAGTAGCAATTTTAGATTATTTCCTATAGTGGGTCTTTGTGTGACAATTTTCAGAACTGTCATTGTAAAACTAATGGATAGGTACTTTAGTTTTTAATAATAAATGGGTTTGATAAGAAGCCTTTAAAGTTGTTATTTAAGAGGTGTTGTCATTTTCTCTTTTGTTAGTTATGGGGAAAGGTAGCTGACCTCATGAGGAAGAGGACCTAGAAAATTGACTCATTAGCATCCTTTCCCCCTCTTCATAGAATAAATTGTCTTCAAATGAGCTTACTTTACCTTATTACTTACATTGATGTCAATGATAAAGGGTTTTTGGATTTCTGAAGTGGGAATGAGTTGCAGTTGCATGGTAGAGTCAGCTCAGCCCTCTGTTGCCCCTTTGATAAGGAGCCCTCACATTGGTTCAGTCTTTCTGGGTGCCGGTCCATCCCTCCCCTGACCCCCGGTAGCACTGCCAGTGGGTAAGGCAGGAGGTGTTCGTTGGCACATAGGCCAGAATGAGAACAGAGCTCTTCTGACTTTTCCTGGAGTGTCCTTTTCTTCTCTCTGACATGCCGTTTAGACTGCTTCCAGTTAACAAATAGCATGGGAAGAGTGGGCCTGATAACCAGCAGAACTCTGGGTTTGGGTACATCAGGGTATGCTCCGGACTGGGCTGTGCTCTGGCCAGACTGTGGAGGGAGTTTGTCTTACTGGTGTTCTGAGAAAACTCCACCAAGGCAAGGCCTCGTGGCTTTTTACCTATAGTTCAAAGGGTCTGTGGACACCCAAAAGTTATTAGACAAAATTCCCTGTAAATGGGCATTTGTTTTTTCCTCTCTCGGGATTGGTTTCTGTTAAAATTGAAAAGCGATAGTCTAGTCATCAAACCATAAGAAAAGAGAACAAAAAGAAGAAAGAGGGAAAAAAAGAAGAGACCTACAAAAGATTGCTTTGGCTGTTCGGGGTCTTTTGTAATTCCTTATAAATTTTGGAATTGTTTGTTCTAGTTCTGTGAGGAATGTCACGAGTAGTTTGATGGCGGTTGCGTTGGATCTGTGGGTTGCTTTGGGTAGTGTGGCCATTTTGATAGTATTGATTCTTCCAATTCAAGAGCACAAGAAATCTTTCCATTTCTTTGCATCATTTTGGTTTTCAGAGTATATAGGTAACCTCCTTGGTTAAGTTTATTTCTAGGTATTTTGTTGTTTTTGATGTAATGGAAATGTCTCTGCCAGTTATAAAATTCTGGTTTTTGAAGTGGAAAAAAAAAGTGAATGAAGGGCCACAAATGGCAAAAATATCCTTTTTTATGGGTGAGTTGTATTTCATTATATATATGTATGTGTGTATATATATATGTATATATGCTGCATCTCCGTTATCTATCTATTCAATTATTGATGTGCACTTAGGATGCTTCCATATCTTGGCAATTATAAATAATATTGCTGCTAATAGCAGGGTGTATGTATTTTTTGAATTGATTCTTATTTTGTGGTTGGCTTTATTTCTTTGATAACTATATAAGTTTAAAAAGCTAAACGTTCTTAGAAACAACAAACAGTACATATATGTAAATTAAAAAATATATGTGCAGTAAAAAAAAAAGAAGATATGTGAAGCCTTGAAAGACATAGAAGAAACTTAAAAGACATATTACTAAATGAAAGAAGCCAGTCTGAATAGGCTACAAACTGTACAATTCCAACCAAATGACATTCTGGAAATTGCACAGCTACAGAAACAATAGAAAGATCATGGTTTCCAGGGGTTTGGGGAGAGGGAGGGAGGGAGGAATGAATAGATGGAGCACAAGGGATTTTTAGGGCAATGAAATTATTCTGTAGGCTACTATAGTGGTGGCTACATGTCATTATGCATTTGTCAAAATCCATAGAATATACAACATCAAGAGTGAACCCTAATGTAAACTCTAGATTTTGGTTGATAATAATGTGCCCATGTTGGTTCATCGATTGTACCAAATGTGCCACACTGATGAGGGATGTTGAGGATAGGGGAGTATATATGTGTGGGTGGGGAGGGCTATGTGTGAACTCTTTGTATTTTCTGCTCAATTCTGTTGCGAACCTGAAACTGCTCTAAAAAAACAGAGTCTATCAAAATATGTCAAAAAAAAAAAAAAAGAAAAGCAATGGTGAACCCAGATAGTTGAGACCCACGTGATAAGGACTGAAGATGCTAAGGTGGTGTGGGACCATCCAAAGAGCAGTAGACCAGCATTGAGAGCCCTGAGTTCTAATTGTGATTTTGCCAACGGGCTTGGAGGGTTTCCTTGGGTGGGTGTGTTTCCTCAGTTTGCCAAGTCCTGGAATGCCGGCCGCTGGTGATTGTCTTTGGTGAGATGACCAAATGGACAATCTCAGCTGTGTCTAATAAACCAGTTCCTGAATTGTAAAATTTGAAGCAGCTGTAGGGGATGATGAGCCCAGGTACCATGGAGGCAGTACAGAGCTAGCCTTGTTTTTGTCTGGTTTTTAAGAATTTTGTATTTTGAGAACAGAGGAACCAAAAATGGTAAGAAATTGTTGCCCTTAAGACTTTTTTCCCTACATTTCTACGTAAGGTAAAGAGCTGTAAGCTTATTTGAATTTAATTAAGCCTCTGCATTTACATTAAGTGTGTTCTTTTCAGTCAACAGATGCTCACTGGTTGACAGCAGAAGAGAGGAACCAAGTTATACTTGACCTTAAAGCAGCAGGATGGTCAGAATTAAGTGAGAGAGATGCCATCTACAAAGAGTTCTCTTTCAAAAATTTTAATCAGGTAATTATTACACATGCTTGCTAGTGCCGTGGTCTATTTTTATCACCTTAGGCTGTAATTCTTTCTCATACTATTGGTTGTCTGGTCCCATGTAGATCCAGGATCCAAGTCCTCCCTTCCTTAAGAATCCGATGATTCTTACTCCATTCTTGTTGACAGTTACTACCACCCAGCTGGGCATTTCTCAGCTCTTGGGAAAGGAGATGGTTGGTTATTTGGGATGTCAGATTGTGAAAGCAGTATTCCTTTGATTTGGTGTTGGTTATGAGATTAATTTTCTTTCAAATTGTAAATAACATTAAAAGAGAGTGTGAGCTTTTTATATTTATCAAAAGGAAGCATGAGTAAAAGCAGTTGAGAAACATACACCTGCTTGACTGATTTCCCCTACTTTTCTTGGATGGTTGTCAAGTTTTCGTTCTCCCTGTGCTTGTATTTCTGTCTCTAAATCATCTCCCAGGCTGCACCCTCTTCTCTGATTGGCTCATTTTCTCCAAGCCCAATAGCCAGCCCTGGAAGCTTTTAAAAGCTGGCCTCGCTTTGGAGACTCAGCCCTCACAGGGTAACTATTCCTTTAGGGCCCCACCCTGTTTAGAGAGTCATCTCCCATGACTTACCCTTCAGTTCCAACTCCATTGCATTTATATAAGGTCAGTGCTTTAGACTATTTCGTGTTTGTTCAGTTAGTTTGGTAATCCTCTGGACAGATTTATTGTTTTTATTTATATTAGGTGTCAGCATCTAGAAGGCAGAGACCATGTTTGCTTAAATAACTCTCTATTGTACCTAACACAGTTCTGGGTACACACAAGCATTTGATAAATGCAGACATTGATTACAGTGTTTGCTAGTTTCTGGAAGGGTGTGTGTGGACCAGATTTTCACTAAAGAAACCTTCGGCATGTTTTCCTAGTAAATGCTGTTGGCTCCACTGAGCTGCATGCCCTACTCTACTCTCCATCCATCTGGCTGCCAGCCTTCTGCTGTGTCTCTAACTCCTGAGGGAACCTGGACCAAGCCGACTCCTTGTCCCTGCTGCCCCACGTGCTCGACGGCTCTTGTCAGGGGCTTAGCACTCTGTGGCTGGTGGCAGGGAGTCCCATTGGTACAGTAAGCTTGTGCATAAGCTCTAGGTAGCATTTTCCAAGCTTATTAAAATTCTTACATGTGTATAGCCTGACTTCTTTAAGCCTGGGCTAATTTATTGGGCTTGAACATGTGGCTTAAAGTACTTGAGCAGCATTGCCTCAGGCTCTGCCTGTGAGTCAGTCGTCCAGCCCCACTCTAATCTGGTGCTCAGGGTACTTTCGGAAATGGCAGGGAAGGGAAGCTGTGCAGGGCATCCTTGATTACTTGTGACGTTCTTCACTAGGACATTTAGTTAACTTGACTTTTTTCACCCCCCCTTTCACTCAGCTTTTAGAAGAAAGAGGCAGATGACAAGAACATCAACCCATGTCAGGGAATGTATTCAGAGAACCAGCACTGAGATTATATCCTGGGGTCAGTTTTCCAGCCAGGCTCCCATGACTTCTGCAGTCATGGACGGTGGCCTCTAATGGCAGCTGATGTCGTGACAACTGTCAGTGTCCACCAGCCAGAGACCACCAGGAACACACCACTAGTGGAACAGGTTGGGCTGATGGCTTGTTGCAGTGAGGGAGAATGCACACCGTAGGGAACTGTGAGGTGTCTCAGAAAGACGATGTTGCAAAGACTGAGGATTTGGGCTTGTGGTAGTGATTTGGGACTTTTTAAGGCATCAGGGCTTGGCTCTGGTTTGGATGCTGTCAGAAAAAGGGTTTTTCTATGATTCACTATTTTAATAAACCTTACCTACAGGGAGAACGGACTAAAGTGGGGACAAAGCTGAAATCGGTAAAGAAGCAACAGTCACCGATTAACCGAGAGAGGAGGGTGTTCATATTTTGTCTGTGTTGAGATATCATTGCGGAATGTATCTGTAATACTCTGTATTACACTATGTTGTTGTAATGGTTACAGTAATTGTGACAGGAGTGGTCTTGTTTTTGTCTTAATTCTTCACGGTCACAGGATGGCCTTGTCTGAAGTTGATGTTTATGTTCAACAGCAAGGCCTAGGTGTGAGAGCCGGGCCTTAGCAACCCCAAGGCCCAGGTGATAGGCCAGGCCAGGTGGCTCCCAGGTGGCAGGGGCTGCTTTTCTCTTTTTCACAACCAATGTGTAGACTTCTGACCCTCTGACACTGATAGAGCCTCACTTATCTTTCATTTAGGACTGAAAAGGTATTGTTTTTTATTACAAAGCAATGATAGAAAATGTTAAAATAGGATGGCTCAAATAAAAGATTTTCTCATTGCAACTGCTTTCATCTTTTTTTTCTTTTCTAGTCTTTCTTCATATGTATATGGAAATAATTTAACTTCACAGGTAGTGATAAGTCATGAGGAAGAATAAAGTAGGACATTGAATGGAGAATGATGGGGGTGGAGCACACTTTTCAAGACAGACTGAGCTGGCAAGGCCTCTTTGGGGAGGGGAAATCTGAGGCTGGAATAATGTGGGGGAGCTCACGTGTTAAGGCCCGAAGGAAAAGTGCTGCAGGTGCAGCAAGCAGTGAGTACAGGGTTCCTGGAGCAGGAGTGATCTCAGCGACTGAGGGAGCGCCAAGAGGCCATTGCTTGGGTTGGGAAGGGAGAAGAGGCTGAGGAGACGGAGGGCCCGGAGCACTGCAGCCTTGTCGCCGGGGCCAGGAGTCTGGGTTTTATCCTGTGAAGGAAAGCTCGTGGAGGATTTCAAGTAGAGAAGTGTTGTGATTTGGTTTGTGTTCTAGAAAGATCACCCTGCTGTTCTGCTGTGTACTGATGGTGGGAGGGCGAGAGTGGAAGTGGGCAGACGGCGTGGGTTGCTGTCACGGGAGACTTGGCAAGAGATGGCGGGAGACTGTGAGGTAGCAGTGGGATGGAGAGAAATATGGGGTTCCTCATTTATTTTGAAGATAGAGCTGTCAAGATTTGCTGTTACATTGGATAGAGGGCAAGGGGAGGGTCAAGGATGATCCCAAGGATTGGTTCAAGCGGTAGGGTAAAGGGTGGTGCTGTTGGTATTATTTCCTTAGCTGGGGAGTGGGGTGGAGGGCAGGGTGGGAACTTCAGACTCCTGTTTTGGACATGTCAGTTTCAGGTACTGATTAGTCATCTGTGTAGTGATAACAGATCAGCAGTTGGGCACATGAGGTCAGAGTTCAGGCTGGAGGTAACAGTCTGAGAGCTGTCAGAGGGGATAGTGGTGAGTGCAAAGACCCAGATCAGCAAAAGAGGACAGGAGGAGGCACAGGCGTGGGATGCCTGTTGAGACAGGAAAGAAGGCTGGGTGTATGTGTCCAGATGCAGGTCCGGTGCTGTGTTTGTCCAGGGAGGAAGAGGTAGTTCTCTTCTACTTGCTTCCTTTTTTTTTTTCAGTGAGGTCATCAATTGGGAATGAGTTGGGTGGGAGGGAGGAGCATTGGAGATGTGGAAAGATAGGATAAGGGGTGAAATAGTCCTCTTAGAGACTGAGACAGTAAAAGAACTGGTGAAATGTGGTGGGTTGCTGGACAGTTCTCAGTGTCACTGGAGATTTATGGTCAGATATTTAAAGTGAAGATTTTGTGTGTTTTGGCTAGCCACGTTCAGCTGCTTGGACACAAGCTTGGAGTAGGTGCATGGCTGCGCTTAACAAGGGCTGAGCTTTTGCCAGATTAGTGCTACGGAGGAACGGGGGAAAGGGAGCTAGGGGTGTGTGCAAGGAGGGAATCAAAACATTGGACCTTGAGTCTCAGCTGGTGAGGAGGGAAGTGCGGCTGTGAGGTAGGAGTGTCAGTTAATATAGTCTTTTTGGAGGGCACTTGAGCAATGTCTGTCAACTTTTAAAATACACAAACCCGTTTTCCTAATCTAGGAATTTATCTTTTAGGTGTAGTCCCCCATCTATTCAGAATGGATATGTGACGGCGTCCGGTGTAGCCCTGTGGGCCTATCATTTTTTATTGTGAGCGGGCATTTCCATGTGCACGTGTACGCCTCGCTAAGGCCATGTCTCCCTGGCTGCAGCCCTGCCCTCAGCAGGAGTTAAGGGAGGCCTGCTGTGCTCTACGTGCTCCAGGCAGCGGCAGCGGCCCTCCTGGCCTCAGCTCTGTACACCGGAGGGAGCTGTGGTCTGAACTGATGCCCTTTCCCTTAAGAGAGTTCAACCCATACTGGGTGTTAATAGTTTTTTTTTTAGTCTTTGCTGAACGCATAGGTAATACGTTCCATTTTGTTTGTTAAGTAGTATATGAACATTTTTCAATTCTTTACATAGTCTTGTCATTTTACTTACAATAAATCTTCAGGAGTAAGATTATACTTGCTGGGTGTTACAGTTTTTAAGTGGTTTGCTTATACAGTTGTGTAAAATGGTATCGTAAGTTTGCTTTAGAATTAATATCTTTCATTACTTTAGAAATTGAAACATACACTTTAGAAACATTTTCATTTGACTCTGGATAAAAAACCCATTTCTCAAAGCCTTGGGTTATTCTGGGTCTTACTATCTGAAGTAGCTAGTAAAATATGTTTGAACTTTTTTCCTCTTGGAGGTTTTATTCCAAGGTACAGTTACTTCCAAATAGTCCACGTGCATTTGATAGCTCAGATTGGTGCACATTCTTGGAGATTATGAATGTGAAAATTCCCAAGGGGTTCTAAGGTAGATGAAGTGGCCATGGGTTTTGGTTGCTGTCATCCCATTGCTTGTCCTTGGTGGCAGGGCGAAGGCAGTGGTAAGACTCGGTGAGCATTCAGAGTATGGCGGTGCCAGGACTGAGGCAGGAAGTTTCGACACTTGGAGCACTTGGACTCAGATAGGGTGGGGTTGGCCTCTGAAAGGCGTTTTGCTTTTTTTCTGTTCATGTAGACATAAGGAGGGAGAGGTTTCTAAGTGACACATAAACGTATTCTTAGGTGTTTGGCAACTGCAGGGTGACTGCATTGAAAGAGCAAAATGTCGGTTAGAAATGTGGGTGTGAGCTTTCCATAAAGATACATTTTGTTAGGCATTGTCATGTGGGGACAAGTGGGAAGCTTACAAAATCAGAGGAAATTTTATGCTTTGGAAGCAGGTATAGAAGGTGAGGCTTTGGAAGCAGCAAACAGCTACTCCAGATGCCAGCAGTTAGAGCCCTCCAGGGCAGCCACCCAGGTGGGCTAGGTGGCATCACAACCTCCCAGGAAGGCTGTCCCTATTCTGTCACTGTTGGATACTGGACCACAGTTGTTCAGCATGGAAACAAACTGAATATCAAGAATAAGTAAGAGCGGAAGCGGGGCACCTGACCTGGTGTGGTACCTTTTGGGTGAATAAAGAATTCTGAATGGAGGAATTAAGGAATTTCCACTTTGTAATAGAGAGCACCTTTTGATTCCCAAGAAGGGGATTGGGCTTGGTGAGAAAGAACTGTCATTCTCTGCATTCCTGGAGGGGTACTTTATCTGTCCTTCCTTAGGTAGGTCTGCCTGTGGGACATTCGATTTTGTTAGATGAAATCTTACGAACTGGCTGATACTCAGCCAGATTTGACCTACAAAAATGACACTTTTGCATGGTTCAATCTACTAGCTTGTCCAAGTGTAGTACCTCTTGCAGGGCAAGGTCCAAGCTCTATCTGGTTTGTATGTTGCTCATCACATTTTGGTTATTGTGACTACTGCCATTGAAAGATTTCTGGAGCTGGTCTGGAAAGGAACTTCTGAATGGCGCAGGCTGCGGCGGCGGTGGTTGGAGTGGGCTTCTGTGCCTCCAGCAGCAGCAGCACCATATGTGGCTTTGGGGTTTATAAAATGTTTCTGTTCCTGTGCCTGAAGTTCCTGCTGTAGAGCAGTTGAAAGTTACTGTCGCTGATTTACTTTATAAAGATGTTTTATTGAGGAATTTGATAATAGGCTTATGGTTCACATTTTGAAACACTTACTGAAGTCAAAAGCTTGATGATACCAGAAGACAAACCACTGTTAAGAAAAACAGCTGTCTTCACAGGACATGGGTGAGGAGGGGGTCTCAGCAGCTCTCATTTGTGAACGAATTTGTCCGTTTGGGTTTGATTGTTCATTGTGCACCAAGTCTTGGTGCATGTTAAAGTTATGAATCAGTCATGCAAAATTTAAAGGTCACATCTGAGCACTCTTGAAAGTGGCTGTTCACTGCCTGTTGAGGGTGGGAAACACTCTCAGTAAGGATGTTCCTAAGACTTCAGATCATGCAGGTTAGAAAGTGTCATTTTGCTTTTAAAATTTAGGCTGATGTCTGTGTGTCTGGGAGCCAGGTGAAGTGAAAACTTGTCTAGTTAGCACACCGGTAGCTTGCTTTTAACATGTGCCTGCTCATGAGCTTCATTAGCCAGATAGAAACCTGAGAAAGCGTCCATGGTTGTCATTGCCTTGGAGAGTAGAGACGCGCACACTTTACAAAAGTTCCCATAAAAAATGAGACACTAGTAAGGATATCATGCTGGCGTTCCCTTTGAAGTTATTCTTGGAGTCCCAGGAAGCCCTGGGTAGGACGTGCTGTGGTCAGGTCCCACCAGGCTGGGACACTGGTTTTGGTGTCCACCAGGGTAGGGAAATTAGAGCCTAAAATGCTATCATTCAGAGTCTTCTGCTGTTTATGTCATAGAATAGGTTTAAACCTGGTGTGTATTCGTGAAAACACATGCGAGAGATAGACGAGGGGAAATGTAAAACAGGTGTAAAAAATGCAAATATGACACCACATTGCAGTGTGGAAATGCTGTGGTCATTACACCGCCCTTTAATAAAAATGGACTTTTAACTGCATCGTTTTTTCTTAGTCGTATAGTAAATCTTCTGTTTACACAACTTAGCCTGAGTATTTTGTAAAAGTCAAACAGCCAAGAAATATAATTTCCTCAAAAGTCTTTGTCTTGCCCTTTTACAGATGGCGTAAAATCAGGTGTGTAAAAAATAAAAAGCAGTTTGAGCTGACGTGAAAGGTATTTCAGATTTATGCTTTGCAGATGATATTGGTATGATTAATGCATTCATTGCTTTTTTTTATTGCTTTTCACAGATAATGTACATGATGCATGGAAAATGTTGTGGGTTTAAATCTTTGCCAGGTTTAGACTGTGAATATCAACAGATGTTATCATATAAGTACTATAATTATTATAAAATAAAAAATTTGTCATGAAATGCATTGACATAAATTTCATTTATGTAAATTGCTTTCATTAGTATAAAACCTTAGTGTAGCTGTTATGGTTTGGGAAGCATTTTAGATGAGATTAGCTTGGTATAATGTGGTCACAAATGGGTTGCTTTAAATTTAACTGACAAGAAAATAACACTCAAAAGTTAGGAAATTACTGAGGCATTTGTTTCAGCCTGCATTGCTGGTACTGCTTAAGTAGGTTGAATACAAATGAGTAACAATGGATTGCTGGCTTGATAATTACAAAAAATAATTTAAAGGGGACATTAAATAATAACTTAAAAGTATTTTGGTCTTACTCTTTTCTGTTTCTGTTTTTCTTTGGTATGCCAGTCCTTTGCTTCAGTACAGCCATTATCAGTAGTGTTCAGGTTTGCACAGCAAGAGTTTTGTAAATAGAGTTTTGGTGCATTAGGGCCATGACATGGAAACCTGAATTCGGCTGTTCCAAAATACGACCTTGGGTGCCTGATGGAGAGGCTTTATCAGCTAGTCAGCCCTTCAGAGCAGCAAATTCAATGCTGTACTCATGTTTCTGTGGCCGGATGGTGACCAGTATCTCTCTGACCTCAGGAAGGATTCGGCCCCACCAGTTTGGACACGTGGGTGGGGGTCTTCTTCCCTGGCTCCGAGCTCTCTGTGTTCTGCTCTTTTCTCTGCATTCTTTTAAACAAATCAAAGCAGTACATCCTCTCCCTTGTTTGGCAGATAATTTGCCATCATATTGCTCTTCTGATCCAGGCTGGAATGAGCCATCCTAATTAATTCACTAAAATTAGTTCACTGAATTTTGCAGATGGATGTGGAACCAGACTGACATCGTCAGATTGCTGGTGGTCCCATGGGGTCATGTCACAGATATGAGGTGCCAGTCTTATCTCTGGTTCCCATGGCACCGTTTTTAGATCCTACTGTGATACAGAAAGATGTTTTCATTTTTATTTTTAAACTTTTTTCCCAAGAGATATGTTGTTTCCTAACTGCCTGTTGGATTACTTTTCTGCCTTAAATGGATTTGACAGTACCTCCCTGACAAAGGAACGGTTTGTCAGCTAAAACAGAAGAATCTGTCCTGGTGTAGGAACAGCCCTGGTATCACTGTTGAGCAAGCAGAGGTCGTTTGATTGTATCATTAAAATCAGTCCTATCAGAACAGCAGACACTGCTAATGAATCAGTTTGCTTCTGTGCCCTCAGCAAGCAAGGCAGGCTTGTGGCCTTCTGCCACATCATTCAGCACACCGGCTTCAAACGCCCTGTCCTCACCATCATAAGCCTGGTGGTGGACGTGCACCAGGTGCCTGGAGCAGATCCAGGTGAGGCTGGGCTGGGAGCCACGTGGTCTCCCCACTGACAGCCGGAGAGTCTGGCTCAGTCAGGACCAGTGAGTGTAGCGAGATCCTTGAGCTGTAGCCACTGAGAGGCTAGCCTCGCTCTGGGCCCAAGGCATGGAGGGATGAGGCTGCAAAGAAGTGCCTGATTCTATCTCTGCCAGAGGAGCTCCCAGTCTTACCGGGGAGGTGGTGGCACATCTGAATTGTACAAGATTATTTTTTATGTTGCCACGCTAATCAAGCACTAAAATATGAAGTGCTAATAAGCCAAAGGAGGTGCACGTTAGGATGGCTGCCTGGAGAGGGAGAGGGAGTTTTCAGTTGATCCTCAAAGGTCTGATAGGTTTTTTCTGAGGGAAGGAGCTCAGGGGGAGGGGTGAGCAGGTGGCATAGGTCAGGGAGAGGGAGAAAGAGGGCACATCTTATTTGTAACGTGTTGGGGATGTGAGGGCCCTGAGACTGGTTCACTGAGCTGGGCAGGGCGGGTCCTTTTGTGCTCGCTCCCAGGGTTTAGCATGCCTCAGGTTTAGAGTATCTGAAGGCAAACTCTTGTGTTTCTATCTTTCCTACAAGAAAATTCCTTGAAAGAAACTTCTAAGTTTCTCCCGGAAACTTGCTTGTTTGTCTCAGTAGCACCACCATCCTCTCAAGTACCCAGACCTGAAACTGAAGAGTTACCCTGACGATCAGTCACCAGGAACTGGTGCGTCTTCCTTTAGTGCCTTTCACCAAGACTGTGCTTCTGGTCTGGTGCACCTCCGCTCCCCTTGCCTTCCTGTAGGTGCTTCCTGACGGCTGTTTACCTCTAGCCCCTCTGTCTTCACTGGCTTGTGTGCCACTTTGTTGTCACCAAGTTGGTCTTTGCTCAGAAACTCGTAGTTCCTTCATGTTACGCCTTGTAAGACATCATCTCCTGAGGTTTTCAAAGCCACCCACAGTCTCTAACCCTACGTCTCATTACTACTCTGCTGGAGGCCTCTTTACTCTGTTAGAGATTAGAACTGTAAGACACCCGAGAGGTCACCTCATCTTCCCTTTCCCTGGAGAGGCAGGGAAACCAAGTACAGGGGAGCAAAAACATTAGTGGCATGCCGGAACTGGAGCCAACACCCTCAGTATTTCCATTCAATTCTTTCCTTACCTTTATTAAAGCTACTCTACCCGCCCTACTGCCATGCTCCACCCCACCTACACCTATTCCACCCCATCTGTCCACATGCCACCCACTTCTAAAAGTGTTTTTTGACTCTTGTGTACTTGATTACTTGGTAATAAATAATTAATGGGTAATAAACCCATTTTTTGGTAATAAACAATTAGCGTACACTTCTTGCAGGCAAGACACTGTGCTAGACATGGAGGGTGAAGAGGTAAGCAAAGCAGATATTGTCCCCATTTTCATGGTGCTTACAGTAGAGTTGGGAAGGGAGAGCATAAACAAAGAAAATAATGAATATGTAATTGCCACTTATGGTGAGTGCCATGAAGAAAAACCATAATAGCTAATACTTAATGTACACTCAAACGTGGGGCCAGGCACTGTCTTCTAAGGACTTTACATGTATTGATTCATTTAGTCCTCCCAACCCCCAGTCTTCACAGAGAATATTTACCTCATTTTGTACATAAGTTACAAAGTTTAGATTAAGTGACTTGCCAAAGGTCCCAAAGCTACTAAGTGGTGGAATTGGGATTTGACCCCGGGCAATCCCTACCATTTGCCAGCGTGGACGCTCCTTCTCTAGCACAGGAGAGTGTCGTGAGAGAGAATAACGGGGAGACCGAATGCAACTGGAGGAGAGCCGTCAGGGAAGGCCCCCTCTAAGGAACTAATAAACTGATGCATTTTCTTTCTTTTTTTTTCCTTCGTCCCTTGAGGCTTTTTTCCCCCACCCTTTTTTTGCATGTATGTATTATATCCCTAGGAAGAGAATCCCAGGGTTTTCCCTCTTACATTTTTTGTTTCGCTTCCCCTTGGTCCATGGTGCCAGCTGAGGTTGTCAGTGCAGTGAAACCAAATGGGCAGGCTGCCATTTTTGTAGATCTTCAAGTTGCGTATCAAATCTGGGGCTGATCATCACACACATGTTACACTTGCCCGTTGAGGTTCACAGCAGTTTTCTCCAACTCTGATCATCAGTGATTTCAAATTTGCCAATGGGACTATGTTTCCTTATCACAGTTAGAAATTGGTTGATAACTCTGGAGCACAGTCTAATAAGAACCTGGCATTTATATCTCTTTTTGGCATTGTTGATGTTCTTGAGAGCATCAGCCAGGACTTTCATGTGTACCATTATGGTGGCACAGAAAGATGACTGGAATAGGACCAGGGGTGTCAGGGGGGTGAGCATGGTGTTAAGGGAAGTGAGCTGGCTGCTGGGGGACTTAGAGGATGAAGTGGAGGTGGGAGGGGGCAAAAGTCACATGAAGAGAATAGTAAGAAGGCTGTTGCATTCATCCAGGTGAGACATCAGCAGGAGATTGTGGACTTGGTAGTGACAGAGGGGAAGCAGAGGGGTGTAGACGTTAGAGCTGTTTTTAGAAGTTTACATGAGCAGGAACCAGTGGTGCTACACATAACTTATAGGAAATACAAATGTAAAGAGAAAATCCAAGTTTCTCTAACTAGGGAGGAGTGGTGATGGGTGGTGAGGAAGAAGAGCAGGAGGTGTTAAGAATGACTTTCAGGTTTTGGACCCAAGGAACTGGGTGGTCAGTAGGGACATTTTCTGAGCTGGGGAGACGTGGGAAAGGAATAGGATTGGGGTGCGGAGAATAAGATGCCTGGTTTGGATATTGATTTTTTTGATAATTTTTTTTTGAAGTAGTCAGTTACAATGTATCAATTTCTGGTGTACAGCACCATGTCCCAGCCATGCATATACATACATATATTCATTTTCATATTCTTTTTCATTAAAGGTTATTACAAGATATTGAATATAGTTCCCTGTGCTATACAGAAGAAACTTGTTTTTTTTTAAATCTATTTTTATATATAGTGGCTTAACATTTGCAAATCTCAAAGTCCCAAATTTATGCCTTCCCACCCCCTTTCCCCCGGTAACCATAAGGTTGTTTACCATGTCTCAAGTCTGTTCATAGTGTCCTTTTTTTCCTTTTTTTTTTTTTTCAGATTCCACATATGAGTGATATCATATGGTATTTTTCTTTCTGTTTCTGGCTTACTTCACTTGGAATGACATTCTCCAGGTCCATCCATGTTGCTGCAAATGGCATTATTTTATTCTTTTTTATGGCTGAGTAGTATCCCATTGTATAAATATACCACAACTTCTTCATCCAGTCATCTGTTGATGGACATTTAGGTTCTTCCATGTCTTGACTATTGTATATAGTGCTGCTATGAACATTGGGGTGCAGGTGTCTTTTTGAATTAAGGTTCCCTCTGGATATATGCCCAGGAGTAGGATTGCTGGATCATATGGTAAGTCTGTTTTTAGTTTTTTGAGGAATTTCCATACTGTCCCTCCATAATGGCTGCACCAAACTGCATTCCCACCAGCAGTTTAGGAAGGCTGCCTTTTCTTGACACCCTCTCCAGCATTTATTGTTCGTGGACTTTTGAATGATGGTTTGGATATTGTTAAGTGTGAGTTGCTATGAGACCCCTGATGTCAGCCTCAGGAAGGAAGTTTTATGTCTGAGTTAGGAGCTCAGAGTAGAGGTCTGGCTTATAGATAATTGGGGAGTCATAGGTGGGAATGGAACAAAGCGAGTGTAATAGTGAGATCACCCAGGCAGAAACTGTAGTGTGAGAAGAGAGGAGGGCTCAAAACTCAGTCTGTGCAAGTACTTTGAGGGCCGAGACTTGGGTTGTGCTTCTGTCCGTCTTGCATGGCACCTTCCCAGTGCTGCCCAGGAGTGCTGAACACACACAGGCCTCGATTGGGCCACAGGTGATCCTAGTCAGTGCCCTCAGCCCCAGGGGAGCATAGTATTTTTCATCTTTATATCTCCTACAGATTATTACCTAAAACCCTTTCTCACCAGGGACTTCTCTCCCTCGTTTCCTTCCTCCTAGACACAGATGGCTCCAAACGGTGACCACCTTACTTGGCTGCTAAACTGCTGGTAGGTGGGACAGTCTTGAGCATCATGGTGTCCTTCCCTGGAGAGGAGCATTGATTGTGCCTTTGTTCTGAAGGCAGTTTTGAGATGTCAGCGAAAGAAATGAGACACTGGTAGCATGTCCAGTAAATCACCTCCAATAAGGAGAGACTGAGGTTGGCACTTACTCAGTATTTTGGCTCCACATACTTTTGTGAATCTTGGATTTCCTTAGGGCCCATTGCAGATTCTTCCAAGACCCCACAGAGTAACACAGTCCCACAGGCCTTTTCCCTGTTATCAGTTAGGCATTCATTTCTGTTTTAAGACAATTCCTTTAATCTCAGATCCCTTTCCTTTTCTGTAACTACTGGTCTAGCACTCTTGGCTGAATTTTTAAAAAATTGTAACTGATGTCTTTTCAGATACAAAAGTTAAAAAATTTATTGGATACATTTTTGGGGAATGATTTTTAGAAACTTTGATGTAGAAAGTTTGCTTTAAGGTCATTTTGTAATGCAGGTGGCTCTTAGTGTTGCATTATTTACCTGAAATGCAGCCAAATCGGTTTCCTTTCTGACAGTTTGGAGAGTCACAAAGTGTTTAATGAAGTAATGAGTGTTTAGCAGGCGTTGGTAGCTCATTGTTGGGTGACCCGGGCACTAACATAGGTGGTTTCTTTGGGGCTTCCCAGCAGCCTGGCAAGGCTAGGTGTTAGGAAGCCCAGTTTCTTAATGGTGGAAACAAGGAAGTGAAGGATCCTGCTCAAACTTATAGATGAAGAGGTGATGGGCCATCCTTCCAAGGCCAGGCTTCCTACCCTAAGGCCACAGCTCTTCTCTAACCCAAGCCTATATTTTGAAGAGTTGTGCAACAATTCAGGATGTGGATTGCAGTTCTATTTAGGAATGTCCTAGACCTTTGAATGAACAATGCTGCTATTCAAAATTGTTTCTTTGTTCTATTTAGGAAATTATTTTGGGGGGCTAAAAAGAGGCAATGTGTTCTTTGCATATTTTGAAGAACAGGGTAGCAAGCTACTGATAGGAAGCTGACCTGTAAATTGCTACATGGTTCTCCATGGCAATACCTCATGGCAGTACCTCCATACCTCAACATTAGTTTATAATACTTGATTAATCAGTTATTTGTTGTAAGTCAGTTATAGATTGGAGGTCAACTTCTACCTGGATGTGGAAGTGACTTCCAGATAGAAGCAGCTAAAAAGTTTACTTGGCAAGTTAGAACTCTGTGTAGAGAAGATAAACTTGCTCTGCATTGAGAGACCCCAGCTTTCTGAACCACTGACCATATAGCTGTGGATACAGATGCGTGGAAGAGAGGGCCATTGTAATTCTGAACGTCTTAAAGAATGATTCTGTTATGTAAGCTTGAGAATTAGTCTCTTCCATCTTCCTATTTGTTTAAAACTGCAAGCTTTAAATAGAAAGGTTTAACGTTTATGGATTACTCATACCCCCACAGAGATCAGCCAGGCCTCTCTCTCTTATGGGAATGACAGCACCCTGTTCCGTTTGTGTGGTGTGTTTAGCTTGCTAATAAATAAAACTTTTTTTTTCTGATTGCATAGTACATTTTATAATTTGGAAAACACAAAAGTACAAAGGAGAAAAATATACCTGTAATCCTTCTGCCTATTTAAAAACAATACATGTGCATTTGTAATTTGTCATATGTACCTATATATGTATGTATATATGGTTGGGGTCATATTGTAGACTTTTTTTTGCTCAGTTGGTTTTTTTTTTCCATTTCATATATGGTGAATACTTTCCCCTGTCAGTAAAACGTTTTATTTCATGGTATTTAATGGTAGTATTCCAATGAACGGAAATTTTAACCAGTGCCTTTCTGCGGTAACTACCCATCTTCACCGAAGAGGCTTTGTGAGCCTCCCTTTTCTAAAGGCTCCACATAAATGCTGTTGGCTCATCACAGAAGTATCAGGGAGTCATACCAGGTTCTTCCTGCTAAAGATTCTCAGGATCTTGATGCGCATGGAGATCAGGCATAGGTCCAGTTACTTGTTTAAGTAAATAGAAATCGTCTCCTAGATTGAATTGATCTGTTGAAGCTAAAAAATCAAGCCCTTTAAGTTCCTTGAGAAGGTCGGAAGCAAATGTTATGTTTATAGGGCTTTGTAGCCACCACTCTGACAGCTCAGGGCAATGGTGTAGGGAATATTTTCATAGAAATATTTCTCTTTCAGAGGTTTTTTCCTGATAAAGAAGGCTTGTTTAATTCGGGAAGAGTTATTTCATAGGAAATTAAATCTTTGTAAATCCTCTATCACATTTCCACACTTGCCAGTTCTCTGGCAAATGATGACTTCTGAATGGTTCAGGAAGGATTTCTTAAAAGGAAACAATTCTATATTTTATAGGTATTCATCTTTTTATTTTTGAAATGTATAGGTAGGGGAAACTTGTGTTTTCTCTTTGCATTTGTCTGTGGGTGATATTGCTGGTTCTCAGACTCAGAGTGTTCATTACTTTGGTGATTTTTAAAAACTTTCACCCGATGAGAATGTTTTCTTGGGCATGATGAATGGCTCCACAGAACTTTAAAAACACACGCAGTGATGTTGGCCAGGCGCTGGAGACCTGCTGCTGCTTAGAGATCAGTAATTGTTACATCTTGGATTGGTATGCTTGGTGGTGTCTAATCATGTCGTGTGCTTGGGAACCATGAAAGAATTTTCTTTTCACGTCTCACTGCATCATTTTTCCCGACATTGATCAAAGGCTGGAAAACTAGTATTATATACATAGCCAGGGTATTCATAACTGTCTTACATTCTTAATCTTCTGGCTATTTGGTTGAAATATATCTACGCCTCTTAAATATTGAAAGCATAATATCCTTTAACCTACAACTGCAGAGTTAAAATGAATTTTATGTGAATTATTTAGTTGTGGACCACATCTTCAGCTTTTTATATGCCACAGTGGTCTTGTTTTTTTCCCCTTCCATTGTCTGATAGTGAGGTCATTTTCAGTCCTCTGAGAAATTCTATTCCCAGCCAGATGCGGCTCATATATTAAAAGTAGCACCTGTGGCTAATATCACAGCAGCTTACCATAAATTTACATGGTAACTAGGATTATATCTGTCAAGACTGTTAAAAAACATCTAGATTTAATTTGATTTCCAGTATTGTAGAAGCTATCCAACATTTTGCTTCATAACTATATTTTAAAAGTTAAAAATCACTCCATTGTTAAGTTTTATAGCACTCCTAGTGCCCATTAAGTTGATTTGTTCAATGGAGGTCAGAGTAAAGCAACTTGGCTACATTAAGATCGGAAACCAACCCATTTGTGACAAATTTAGTCCTTTCGTGTGAATCTTCTCAATGTCTCTGCACTGATTGGATTCAGGTGTAGCTTATGTCAGTAGCATTTAACCTCAAAAGAATGAGGACTGTGATTGGGTTGTTGTAAATTATGGAGCATTTTGCCTTTGCTTGTTTAAATGTAACTGTTGACTCTGCTGCCCATGCCTGCCTGTTCCACCGCATCTGCCTATAAATGAATAGTTTGGTTTTAAAGACATCTTGGAAAATTGGGGTACATGCCCTTGCTCCTTTCCCTTCTTTTTGTGACCCTTCCTAAACTGTTTTATTCCCCATTATCCTTTGAGTCATCTCCCACATGTTATGATTTGCACACCTGCAGTTATAAAATTATTTTGGGGTGTCATTATATCATGTTGTTCACCAACTTTCCAGCATTTATGAATACAATAATGATTCACCATAAATCAAAATAATTTACAAGTTACAGAGAATCTGCTCCTACAAATAAGAATTGAATGATGAATTTCTCTGGTGTCCTCCCATTTGAACATGAGTCCTTAAAAGAAGCCAATAACAACATATTTCTTTGTATTTGTGAAAACTAAACTCGCAGTCCAGAACTGAATTAAAGTAGAAGTTCAACCTTCTGGACATTTGTTTTTAAGGCATGTAAACAAATACAAGCCAATTAGGAAGTAAGTGATGTCTCTTCTGTAATCAGTGGTTGTAATTGCCTTAGCAATAATCTTTCTCCTAAGGGAGAGAATCCTAAGTGTTGGCACTAGGGGTAGGGCACTTACAGGGCCCCAGCACAGGGTTGCTAACCCTGAGCAGATAAATAGTGCCTATTTTAAGTTGGAACTCAGTTTGGGAGCACTTTCTGGGCAGTTGATAATCTTTCTGGAGGGAAGTTCATATGCTTCTTTGAGCCTGAGCCTCACCAAGGAAGTGGAATGGTGGCCAAGAATGATTATGCTGAAAAGGTTGTAGTGATGGAAAAAACGATTAGGAGTGAAGGTAAAATTATATATATGATATACACACATACATTTAGTGTTGTTACCAGGTGTAATCAGTCACTTAATAGTGCAAGAAAGTAACTTAATGACCAACTTGGAACCTTCTAAAATATTTTTTTGGTGAATTATACATCTCTTGTATGCGTAGGATAAATTGAGCTCCTACTTACGAATCTGGATTGCTGTTGCATCTGTGGAGAGGAGGGGTAAAAATACAATAGGGATATGCCCAGCACCACTCACTTGCACAGCCTTTTGTGATTGCTTCCTCCTCTGTCTTCTTTACCTCTTCCCAGGTCTTCATGGTTGACCTTTCTGCCCCCTCCTCCCACACTGTAAGCTCCTTGAGGGGCAGGGACTGGTCCCAGGGCGTGGAGACCAGGAAGGTGCTTAGTGCAGAGCAGCGGGTTGGTTAAATGTGTACATTTTGTACTTTCAGGAGCAGACTGATAGGAAGGTTCCGAGCCTTCCAAACATGTTGAAGGTTTCAGATCTTATATGGAAAGCAGAACCATAAGAAACTGATAACTTGTTTTGCTCACCATGATTCTTTTTTCTCCTTAGTCTCCCATTACAGTTAGTAGCACACGTGTGATTTTGTTTCTAAAGGTGTCAGTGGACATCCTGAAGGGGGTAGCAGTCGTGAGATTACTGGCAGTGGGGCTGCCCTGGCCATGTAGCCACCTGCAAGATTTCTGTATTTAGTCTGCAAAGGGCTCAAGAGCTGCATCTGTCCAGTGGCCACAGATAGAACCTTAGGAGGCTGATTTTGAGAATAGAAGTAAAACTTATTTTAGAAGACCTGCCTATTTTCAGAGAGAAGTATTATTTCATCTCAACTCAAAAATGAGTTAAATCCTAAAATAATCATTGAGGTGCACATGCCAGCTTTTGTCACTCATTAATGCCACATTACTTCAAGTAGTTTAGATATAGGAGAAATGGCTAACTTAAAAGCCAAATGAACCAGTTTTATAGCACTAAATGTGTATAAAGTGCTTTTGCGTGCATTTGCTTATAAGGCAGTATTTAGCTTGGTTCTTTCATAAATAACAGCTCATGTTGAAAAATGAACATTAGTATTAACTGTGTTTTTATTTAGAATTTTGTTTTAAGCCATGCAAAATAGTATTGTGTAATAGGTTTTTCAGATTATAGCGTATGAGTAAAGTATACATTTCTTCTAATGAAATCTTCACTTGGCAAATTTTTGTTTTTATAATACAGTTGCTGTTGGATAAACAAATATATTCGTTTTACATGAAAAAGTTTTAATTTATTATATCAACAAACATTTAAAAATACATGTAACTTTTTCTTCACGAAATTATTAAAAGTAAGTTTTATTTTAAAAATAAGGAACTTGATTATAATGAGACTGTGTTATAAATCTAATATTATAATATTCTGGGACTATAATTAAGAATGGGTTCTGCTGGTAAATGTTGGAAAGAGGCAAAGAAGAAAGTTACAATACATTGCCTATTTACAAATTAACCATTACCTGCCAAAAGCACATCAGACCTGCACAGCGGACATCCGCTAATCCAGTGGTTAGCCATTCCGGGCTCTAATGCACACTGTTTTACACGTTAACGGTTTTGAAGTTCCTGGCCAAAGCTGACCTTTCACATGTGCTCCGTTCACAGTAGGAATCTCCACTCGCTGCTTCTTGTCAGAATGGATTATAGTGACACAGCCCAGGGCTCACTTTGGCTGCAATTAAGTTTTTGATCAGAATTATTTCGTTCACAAACAATCACATTTGTTAAAATGTTACATCTGCCCTGAAAACCACTGGCAGCCTTTCAGTTTATCAGTGTGATGTGGGTGTAATTCTTCATTTGTTTTTCATAAAACGGCCAACCATCTTGTGTATGTTATTTTATTTTTTGTCGTTTGCTGGTTTCTGCCTTTCATTTCATTGGGTTTGGAAGGAAACTGTGTCTTGAAATTAGTACGAATCTGCTCATCGACTTTGGGAATTTGAAGGGAATTGTTTTTGGTGCAGAACAGAATTATCCAGTTGAGCCAAGACTCAAATATTGTTTTCAAAAATTGTTAGTGGTGAAACTCTTTTTCACATGAGGGAACGTTTTAGCTTTGTGAGTGTGGGGTTCGAGGTTTTTCTGGTCTGCAGTTCCTGTGGTCTAGGCCCACGATGTTGCTGCCTTTTGGCGTTGGTCATAATGCGTATCTCAGGCTCCATGAGTATTGCCATGGACTCTGGGTTCCAGAGTGAAACTGGCAGTGGCTGTGCTGGCCTTGCCTCGCTAGTTCTTCAACTAGCTTTTAAAAGTCATTTTCTCACTAAGAAATGCCAGCAGAGATACACTAAAGTAGCTCTTTCACTGACTCACCATTTTATGTCTACAGTATGGTATGGGTATCAGTGGAACTCCTGGCTTTTATAGCTGATTTTCACTATTTGTCAAGTGACCTCACCCTTTTGTGAACCTCCCACTTTGGAAAAGAGTCTATTTGCATGGTAGTTTTGTGTGTGGGTTGGGGTACTGTGGGAGCACAGGATTAGAGTTTGGATTAGAGTTTGACTTAGAATGGAAATTAACCTTTGACTTACTGCGGTGTGAGAGTAGAGGCCGGGAAGTGGTGCTGAGGTGAGCTAGTGTTGTGGGGGAAAAGGAATAGAGTTAGGAGGCTGTGAAGCTAGGAAAGTTTAGAAATTTTAATTACTTTAAAAAATATATATATTTAGAGTGCTATTACAGGGACTTACCAGATTTTAGAAAACTGCATTGAAGCACAAATTGTTTTCCCATTTGTTTTGATGTAATCAGAGTCATTTATTACAAACTCATAAAATTACAAGTGACAAAAGAAAGGTGTTGCACCAAAAAAAAAAAAAAACCAAACTCTATTTACCTTTAATTCTTAAAGTTTTTAAAATAAAGTAGAGCCTGCTTATACTTCTAAAATCAAAAGCCTTTACTTAAATGGAATCATAAAATACTGGCTATAATATAACCTTCAGTTTCTCTATTGTCAGATTTGTGAGCAGATTTTTCTTAAATCCATTATTATAAGTGTGTTTTTAGTCTTTTTAAAATATCGTCTTTGGAGTTTCCTCCAGAAGACAAAGTTGTGGTTACCGGGGGGAAAAGGAGGTGGTGAAGGGATAAATTGGGAGTTTGCGATTTGCAAGTACTAACTACTATATATAAAATAAATAAATAGCAAGATCCTACTGTATAGTACAGGGAACTATATCTAATACCTTGTAATAGCTTATAATGAAAAGAATATGAAATATATTCCTTTTATATATATATATATTACTGAGTCATTATGCTGTACACTGGAAATTAACACAACATTGTAAGCGAATTACACGTCAATTAAAAAACAATTGTATTTGGAATATACCTGACCTTATTTGCTGTTTAAAGGAAGTAAATACTGAATAGTATTACATTTTAAGAGAAAACACCAACCTGGAACCTTCTAAAGAAGGCATTTGTGCATGTCTTTTAGCTGTCATTATTCAGTATGGCCCTGCCTTCTTGGAAAGCAGTACACAAACAGAAGGTGGACAGACAGAATTTCTAACTTATTACGCGCTTATGTTAATGTAGTCACTGATTTTCCCATATTCAGATTTTGGTTTTTATACTTTTTTTTTGTTGACTTGAGAGTCTGAAATTTTTAGAACTTTGTATCTGTAACTTGTTAATGCCCATGTAATATGTGTGGGGCATCTGCTGGGTCATAGGAACCTTCATCATCTTTGAAGAGGGTTTTACTGAAACCTGAGGCAGTCAGGGAAAGAGTGATGCAGAGTGCCCCAGGCAAGGCCAGAACCCAGAGACCGCTTAAATCCTGCACAGCGTCTACCATGTGTGGACACAATCTCCAGGCCTAAAACCTTCAGTGCATCTAAGGAAGAAAATAGATGAAACACATAAGAAGTTTCAAAAGCATTCACTGTGAAAGGCTGAGATGGACATTTGTGACTTGGGGGCTGTGCTCTCACAATATATGAAACTGAAAGATAAATTGGACGCTTAACTACCTTAAAGTTTTACTGGAGCTGGTAAAAATACTTCTGAGGTCCCAAATAGGTCATTTGTGCAGAGAATCTAGATTCTTTCTAAACCTATCATGAAAAAACAAAACCTCACTTCCTAAACAATGTGGTTCTGGCTTAGGGAGACCCCAGTTTGTGCTATGAGAAGAATCTTTTTTGGTTTTTTTCTTTTTGAATCAGCAAGGAACACAGTGCTTACCTCCTTATGCTGGTCATGTTCCAGTGGGAGGAACCCTGCCATCATTGGTCCACCCGTTCCTCCCACGTGAGGAAGCCAAGGCTGAGGGGGAGGAGCAAGTCTCCCAAGGTGGGAGCGTGCGCTTTGCCTTCTTGGTCTTCTATATCACAGGCACTATTTCAAGCACTTTTCCATAACGTTCTGCATGGGCCGAGAGAGATTTAAAGTTAGAGCAGGACACATCTTTTGTGAAGAAAATGAATTCAAACTGAAAATTGTAAGGCATGCTTTTCTGAGCCTTGAGGATTTGGGCTGCAGTCCCTGCCAGTTCTAACCCTGTTGGTCTCATGAAGCACGGCTCTCCAGATTGTGCATTTCTTTCAGAACCACCCCCAGTTTATTTCTGACCTCATGCCCACTCTCCTCCATATTCACAGCTCAGCATATTTTTTGTTTTATTATAACCCTGGATTCTCAACTGGTCATAATCCTCCAAGTTTCCATGAAGAATAGATCTCAGAACACCAGGGTAGGCATAGCCTCAAGTTTGTTTGCACTGAGTGCTTGAGGGTAATGGAGATTTTGACCTCATTCTGAAACTCTACCAATATCATAATTTTGAAAACTTAACTTGCAGGTCATTTCAGAGCAGAATTCTGTTCTCCAAGCACTAAAGACAGAAAAACATGGAGCTCTTTTGCATCCTGACTGCTTGGCGTTCTTACAGCCCCTCTAAATAGTCCTCTTCTTGACAAATTTGGGAGCTCAGTGTGAACATTGGGTGGTGTGCTCACAGTCACATGTGTGGCTGGGAGAAATACTGGAGGGTAAGAACTCAGGTCCCATAAGCCATGCAGAAAAAGGCATATACTTTATGATTCCATTTATATAAGATTCTTAGAGTAGTCAAAATCATAGGGACATAGAGTGGTAGTTGCCATGGGAAAGGAGAATGAGGAGTTACTGTTGAATGGGTACAGAGTTTCAGTTTTGCAAGATGAAGAGATATAGAGATGGATGGTGGTGATGGTTTTGCAACATTAATAATGTACTTAGCACCACTGAAATGCACATTTAAAAATAGCTAAGATAGTAAATTTTGTTCTGTGTATTTTATAATAAAAATTGGAAAAAAGTTAAAAAAAAAAAACTCAGGTCCTACAGAAGTCTACTATGGGGGCTGTTCCACCAGTCACGCTGCCTGCACATTGGAGGATTTAATGACACTGTCCTTGCTGTTTCAAGTTTGGTGGGTGGAGTATTTGTTCTAATAGGGTCAGTTGTCATAGTTTTGGCACAGCAGATGGTTGGTTAATACCTGAACTAACTGGTTGCTCTAATAGGTGCTCAGCTCAAGAAGACTTTATCATGCTCTCTAATGTTTTCACTGGGCATTGAAAAAGAGGATAAAAAAAGACTTCCTAATTTATTACATAAACCCCCAATTATTCAGTTCTTCAGTTTTGCCTCTGAAACTCCACAGTGTGTGTTCAGAAGGCTTGGCTTAAGAAGGTATGTTTGTATACATGTCTC
Source organism: Vicugna pacos (assembly GCF_048564905.1). Lineage (NCBI taxonomy): Eukaryota > Metazoa > Chordata > Mammalia > Artiodactyla > Camelidae > Vicugna > Vicugna pacos. The sequence goes on along the minus strand of NC_132989.1, from coordinate 26,893,935 downwards.
CCTTCTACATGATTGAACCATTTAAATGAAATTGTTTCTAAAATAGAAAATTCCCTATTCCATGCGAAATAATGCTGCTTACAAAAATAAGTAAAGAAGACCAGGGAGCCGCATGGAAAATGGTAGGATGTTTTACTGTTATAAGACGGTTCAGTGTACACAGTAAAGGAATATTACCATGACAGTTGTGGGAGAAAGGGCACAGGGAAACAAATAAAAACAAAATATGTAAGAGTTTTTCTTACTTTTTCTAAACCTTCTCTAATGCTTTATTTTTCTCTTGTAGTTAAATTTTTGAAATAAAAATTATAGGAAGGCTGGTTTTGCTATAATTAGCTTTTGGGTAAAAGAAAGAAATGAAAAGAGTATAATCTGACATCAGAGATTTGTCCTAAGCACACACATGGAAGCCCTGGAGTGGGACAGACTTGAACTGGAATACCAGCCTCACTTTTTATGACATATATGACTGTGGGCACATGACTTACACTTTTGGAGCCTCAGTTCTCTCCTCTGTAAGACAGGAAGGATGAACCTGTTCATAGGGTTCTGTGAATGCCTGGCCTGGAGTGGCTGTTTTTTCAGTGCCCTTTGTGTTTCCCCCTTTCCTTCTCTGTCTGGAACCGTCTCAGGCCCTAAGATACACTGAGGTCCATAGTCAGCAAGAATTAATTACATTCAGAGGGTGCTACTTAGTTAGAAAAGAGTATACTCAGGTGTATCCAAGTAAGTGATAAAACAATTTATGGTTAATGCTGATAAACGGAAAGTAATTAGGGATAAACTGTTCTTTGTGCCTATTAGATGCTGCTGCTATTATTATTAATTAATTTTCTTTCTTCTTGAATTTCTCTGTGTGTATGAGGGCACTGTGCCATGCGATTGGTGCACATCATCTCCCTGTATCCAGATAAGAAGCTTAACCCAGCCAACACATGTAGCTTGCTCAAGGTCTGGGTCTAGAACCCAGGTTTTGGATTCCAAGGCTGATACTCTTTCCATCTCATTGTACTGCTTCTGATACAGTAGATGTGTTTTTAAAATATTCTGTTCCTCTGCAAATCAATTTAAAAATTAGATAAATGAACCATAGTTTATCAGTTTCCCTACTGATGGACATGGACATTTATTCTGTTATTCTTTATTCCTGTCAATTTTGTGATACTTGTCCTTATATTTCCTCTTGGACGAATGTGAAAGTGTCCTTTATATATAGATCTAAAAATGGAATTGCTGGGGTAACTCTCTGGTGTACAGATTAATAAAAAATGAAGGTTCAGGATTGTGCAAAAGTCAGGGCTTGGGGACAGTCACATAGTAGCCCAGTGACAAGGCTCTTTGTCATTGGAGAACCACTATCCATGCATGAGGCCAGAATAACCTAAGCATGGTAACCTAAGCACTCATGTCTTCAGAGCAGCATGAGCAGATTCCAGAGTGGTTCTGGAAGTCTGGGAAGGTGTACATAAGGTGGAAAGATCAAGTACAGGTGGGGCCTCAGTCCAGGTAGTGAGTACTTTCAGGCAAAAAAGACTCACTTTTTACCAGAATTCACTGTCGCTAGCACTAAATCAGAATGTTACCCATAATTCTGCAGATTTATAATTTATTACTGTAAATTTTTACAAATGTGCATAGTGTTAAGTTCAAGCCTGAATTATTAAATGTCTCTTGCCTAAAAAAGGGTATTCCAAAATGACATTTTCTCTTTAAGCTCCCAAATCAAAAGGCTCCAGATTGTGATGGAAATGTAACTACTTGCTGTCTCCTTTGCTGTGAGTCTGAAAAATGGCGCTAGTCAAGCTGACTTAGCTTCTGCGCATTTGAGGATTGGTAGACTTGAGATGCTGTAGTGGAGATGGGGTTCGGCTGCAAATGCCTTAGTATCTACTGGTCCTGTCTTGTCCAGTTATGTTTTAGTGATCTCATTGCTTTCAGTGGAGGAATCCTATTTTACACTGGTCTTTTGGGTAAGGATAATTATATATATTTGCATGGGTAAGCAAATTGATAAACTTGTAATAAAGTGTATCAGACCATTTCTTTGGCAGCACCAACCAGAACAGCTTGTAAAGCAGAGCTGTTTCCAATGGAGCATGAAAAGCTTTGAAAATTCTCAGTAATAGTAGAAAGCAATATTTGAAACCACCCTTATACAATTGTTTGTTTTCCTCTTCCCCAACCAAGTTTATAAAAATTTGGTCAGACAGGCGTTTTGTTTTGATTTAAAATATTTTCAGTGAATTGTTATCTGCCGAATGCACATGTGTTCCTGCACTTTTTCTTTCACGATTGAAACTTTAAACCCTTCCCTTAAGTCCCCCTGAAAATCTCCCTCTGCCCAGTGAGGTTTGCATATGGGAGGAGGGTGAAGGGATTTGGACCCTGGAGAAACCTCACAATTTGAAATCTGCCTATGCAGTTGGATACCAGAAATGGCCATGGTTAGTGCCATATGGGCTCTTTGTTTCACTCTTCTCTCAAGATTCCTCACCCCCAAAAGATCTTGGTTATTTTGAGCATTTCAGTTTGGTTAATCAGATCATGACTGCTTCTGAGCATGGCAAGAGGTGTGATTTGAAGCATTTATAAAAATTTGGCTCATAATAAGCCCCATAATTTGTTTTAAAGAATTACCTCTTCAGTGACATTTTTAAAAACCCCCGAAAGATTGTGGTTTATAACACCACACCTGGTCCAGATTGTCCCGGATGAATCCATATTTGCTTCACTGTAAATGATGTTGAGGGTGGAATTCTTGGATTGTTTTCTGTCTTGCAAGCCCACATGACATTGTACTGGTACCTGTGTACGCACAAACCTCCTGACATGGGAAAGGCCAAGCCAGCCTCCCCCTGAAATGCAGGTTGGCTGCGTTTATTCTGCATGTTCCTAGAATAAGGAAATGATATGACAATAAACAGAAATGCCCTTGCTGAAGAGAGAAGGGAAGCTGGTGTTTATCTGGTCAGGTGGTTTAGATTAGCCATGATGCGGCTCTGTATTATGTTACTTTAAATCATTGTGTCCCAACAGGACATAAATTATGAAGATTGTTACAGTATGTTTCATCCTATGTAAGATCAACAAATTGGAATAATTTTTTTATAGGAAAATCACAGTGCTTTTGGCAAGGCTATTGAAGCCTTTAATTTGACTGGAGTATTTCTCAAATATTATTGCCTAATATATAAAGTATGATTTGCATAGGGTATGAAATAATAAACTTTTGAAAACCAGAGGGAAGACTTTCTCTTTAGCAGTTGCATCAAATGTCAGAGCACTCCGACTCCATCGGGATCTATACGCTCTCTTTGTCCCAGTGCTTTAGAACCAATTGCATTCTTTTGCTCTGATGGGATTGTCACCGAGCCGTGCGGGTCTTGCTGCAGAGCTGGAGCTGTACTGTGTACTGCCTGCCTGTCAGTCCTCACCTGCACAGAGACAGTGACTGCTCTGCAGTGCAGCTCAGTGGGAACCTGCTCTAAGGAGGAGAAAGACTTTCCCATTAATATACGTCTGGGAAAACAAACCATTCTTTTTTCTTTCAGGATTTTGTGAATTATTAAAAAAAAAAAACACCCAAACTACCCAAACCCCAAAACCCTACTTGATCAATAGCCGAAGTTAAGGTAATTTATTTAGGAATATTACAATAAGAATTGACTCAAGTAAGCATTTATTCTTTTAAATGTTTCCTCTATTCATTGCTGTTTTCTGAGTTATTAACCATATTTGTGAATTTTACACACACAGACAATTTTTCATTTGTACTCAGGATGTAATTAAATTTTTTTGGCTATACAGACCAAATTTTCTAAATTAAAAAAAATGGTGTAAAATTACTTTGTGTAGGATTCAAGCAAATTGGAACCTTTTCAGTGTTTCACGGTAGCACATTTTCTGTGCAAAGTGCTCTCCATGTTCTTATGACACCTCCTTATATTCACAGTGAAGTTAAGAGGTAGTAGAGCTTCCGAATGACGGAGACTGGGAGAGGTTGGAGAGGTTTAGAATTTGCTTAAGGCCGTGGAATGAGGCAGAATTGGGATTAGAACTTTTTAGGATGTGATGACACCCCCCACTAGACTTGTGATCTTTTGCTACCAAAAATAGGGCAAGTGCTGAACTTATTTTTACTCTCTATGTGCCTCAAACCCTGATTTTTCTCTTTTCATTCTTTAGTGATACTGTTTAGAACACAAAACCAAAAAAGTCCCTAGTTTCAATCTATAAGGGTAGGAATAGAGCTCTCCTTAAGCCTCATCATAACAAGTTGAGGATAAATTCTGAATATATTTGTGGTTTGCTTCAGCTCAGTGTCTGAAGACTCTGACAGGTTCAAGGACCTTTCCAAGTTCACAACCTGTGTGTGCAGTCTGAAACAAATAAATACAGATGACTTACGTGATGGTCTGTTCCTGCATCGGGCTTCTTCTGGATTGGTACCGTTTTCTGAGAAGTGGGTCTGGCAGGCTGTTTTCTTCCTGTGATGCGTTGCAGCTGTCTATCACTAGACGTCCTCTGTGGGATTATCAGGAGGTCTGATGGGGCTTGAATATTTGGGTATATTTTTCCTTTGGAAAATATTGCAAATGTTTCTGAAACTGTACTTAAAAAACTCTTAAAAGGAGAATTGATTCTCTTTATAAATAAATAAAAGAAAGGGTAATATGAGTTCATTGATGTTGTACAGACCTTTTTATACCATCACGTATTTTGTGATACGAAGTGGAATGAGACTCTTTTACAAAATGTGTACTGCATGTAGAAAATGTATATACTGTGACATTAAGCCAAATTAGATATTGCTTTGTTTCTTTAAAATATATTTTGAATGCCCCTGCCCCCAGATGGTGGGGGAGTGGGTGTTCTTACTCCCGTGAACCCCATTTTCTTCCACTTTTTTGGTTATTGTTACAGGATCTTGACTTTCAGTTTAATGTCCCAGTTTGGGCAGAAAGAAATCTTTTTGTCTTTTCTACCCTTTCTTTCTCTTTTTAAAAATAGGTACATACACATATAATAGGGCAATACAGTTTCAGATATAAACTGGAATTACATAGTGTAAGTAGTAATTGTATTTCTTAAAAGGAACCAGTTGATTATAAAGAAGAAAAGGTAGGGAGTAGACTCCCATTTTGCATATTATTCAATTTTAAAAAATGCATTTGGTCAGATCCTCCATATATCGTAGTGGTTTGGATGCATGAAGTTGAAACCTAGGGGGGTTTTTTGGTATAAATTTGATTTTTTGTAAATTTTATAATGATGTCAGTATGAAGGAGTATAAATCGTAACTCTTAAAGGGTTTTTGCTAAAACAAAACAAAAACCTTTGGTAGTCCTTGTAGTACCTCTCCCCTCGTAAGCCTCCTCAAAGCTAACAAATATGGGTTATCAGCAGATTAGGAAGGAAAATCTCCAATGGGACTTTTCTGAGGCAACTAATTGGCAATAATGAACAGCAGCAATGAACAGTGAGGCATCAGCACTTATTTTGACATTAGGGAACTGGGTAGAAGTGGGTTCTCTGGTGACCAGACTCCTCTTGGGGTGATTTTGAAACCACTGTTTCAGTCTGCTTTAGAGGGAAAGGATGGATAGAAAACTGGTGAAAGGTGCTGATTCCAAGAGAGCAAAACTGAAGGATTGTGAGAAATTCCAGAAGGAGCTAATCAGGCTGAACTATTGGTCTGCCCAATAGTAGCTGATGATGATATGGGGAAATGTAATTTAAATTTACGTGCAAAATTCAGAAATGAGCGCTGTCTTTTGGGGGAAAGGTATTCTCAGTTTGCGATCATCTTGGCCAGGATGCCTTTCTGGTACACACCAGCTGTGTGAAATCTATCCAGTGAGAGAACTTTCACTGAAAATGGAACAGAAAGGAACGGCTTTTAGGTAAAATTGTGTCGAGTTGTTTGTGTCGGTTTAAGTCTGCTGCCTGGAGAATAGTGGATTCATACCAGCAGACCTCCATCAGGAGTCTCCCTTGCCTGGGAGTTCAGGAGGAATTTACTAATGTAATTATAAATCCTAATTGTGCAAAGAAAACTGTTTTGCACTTCGTCTTTTCATTTAACAGTGTATATTGAAGGTGGTGCCATTCTCATTAGCTAAAAGAGCTGCCTTATTTTTCCAAATGGCTGTTTAGGAATTATGGTTATTGCAAAAAATGGTGACTTAAGAACTTATTTTAGAGGATCTACAATGTTATGGTTCTGTGAGTACAGTTTTGTTGTTTGTTTGGTTGTTTCTGGGTTTTTTTTTTTTTGAGTACAACTTTTGAAGGTACCGTTAGAAGTAAGTGTGCTGTCTCACACACAGATGGTGTCCTTACTACCACTAGCTGAAAGGGCACTAATTCAGCCTTGGGCACAGCAGAGTGGGTGGCTTTTTCAGTAGCTTGAGGGCATTGTTTCAAGTGCCTGGAGAAGCCAGTTTTAATTTCAGAGTTGGATATTCTTGGTTTGACTTATTTGAAACGTTGGGCTCTGTAGTGAATCGAGTAGAAGGCAGGTAGACTAGTGGCCCTGGATTGATGGGGACTGTCTGCCCCAGGCACACAAATCCTGAACTGACTAAGGTAGGGTCATCAGGTAAGACTGGCTTCTCAGGGAGACATGAGTCACCTGCTTCGCTAAGATGCTCACCAACAGATTACCAGTTCCACTGGAAATCTTCCTTTGAGGATACCTACATAGAGAAACAGTTTTAAATATGTTTCTAGTTTTCTTAGCCTCGCCAACGTAAATTTCTTTGGCTTTATTGTTCTTGTACTAGGTTTGGAAAGGAATTCTTTTTTTTCCAGGCCATATACACTAAAATGTTAAAGTCTTGTTGATGATAATAAACACTAACATTAACTGAGTGCCTAATAGAATGCCTGTCATACTGTAAAGTCTGTTACACGAATTATCCCCTTTTTACATATGAGGAAACTGAGGCTCATTTTAAATGTTAAGTAATTTCTCTGAGGTCACATAGCTAGTGAATATCAGAGCTAGGACTTCAACCTAGGTCTCTGACCCTAAAGTCTTTGCAGTTGACAACTGTGTCAAAATACCAGTGATAATTTGGAGAAAAGAAACATGATCAAATACATCTTTGGTTGGATCTGTTCCTTACACTTCTCATGTTGCTAGTCGAGAATATTTTTCTGTTGCCTGAAAATTAACATCTGATGTTCTCTTTGCAGTGGTTAGAACAGTTAACAGTGTTTTCCACGAGAAAGTAATTGTGACACATGTAATCATATTCCGGAGCAAAGTACGCCTTTCCTTGGTGCACCAAGCAATGTTTGTGTGATTGATCAGTCACCAACACCAAGGGAAGGTCCCGTCCTGTGACATGTGCGTGCTTGGCAATGATCTTGCTGTGCATTTTGCTTAATAATTTTCATTATTTTTAATTAAAGTTGAAGAAGTGCAGGCTCTAGCTGAAATTAAGGTAGGTTGTGTTGCCGGAATCTGGTAATTACTTTAATTGATCACAAGATAGTTTCCTTGATCACCAATTAGACTAAATTGCCGATCATGTTTCAAGACGTGAAGAAATGCCCAAACTGATCTCTGTAATAGTGTTTTCATTTCTAATCAGACATAAATATCATTTCCTTCCATAGCAATTGTATTTTATGAAAGAAGGGTTATAGGCCTACAAACATAAAGGTGATTCATAAACAATAGAGTTCTAATTCATTGAATTAGTAAAGGAAGTATTTAGAGGCTTAATGGAGGTTGTACTGGGGAAATTACTTGGGAGTTGCTGGTGTTCATTTTCTTAGTGGGAGATATGTTCTTTTTTAGTGCATAATTAAAATAGTCTATAATCAGAATATAAAAGGCAGCTGATTTAAAGAATGTATATCAAAGAGAATTGCTCTGAGTAATGACAGATAGGTACTGTAAATATGTGCTAAAAGTTAAGCCTTAAAACTATAATAAATCATACATGTTATTTGGACTGAAACTGTGTTTTAAATTCAGGATGCTGTAAAACATTTCACAGATTGATACAGGATTTTTGTTTTGGTTTTGTGCATCTGATAGTCTTTCATATTTTCATGGAATAAACTGAAACAAAAGAAACTTTAAGAAAAATTAAAGTTTCCAAAGGATACTGATTTTGGGGTTCATGGAAAAATCTTTTAATTGCTGATGGTTTGGAGATTTCCAAATGACAAACTTCATTGGCCCAATTTACTGTGATTGTAATGCTTACATTCCTTAAAATGGCAGAGTGACTTAAAAAGTCATACTTCATCATGCATTCATGGACTTGTTCATAAAACGTTTGTAATTTGCAATAGGGGAAAGACTGAAACCATTATCAGCCATTATATGCTATTTGTTGGACATATGTTTGTTTGAAATGGCCGTGGCTCAACGGAACATGGCTCATAGACAAACTATGCTGTAAATTGGCACTAAAACCCCACCTAAACAGGTAGGCATATGTTAAGAAGTTAACGTGAGCCAAAATATTTTAATATGAACCAGGTTACATACATTGCAGGATCCCAGCTCCCTTTAGAGTGAGACCTTCATTTGCATGGCTTCTTCATTTTTCCCCAAGCTAACTAACTTTAAAAGTAGATTATGTATATACTGGTACAAAAGTCCAAAGGTACCAAGGAGTATAGTAAGCCTCTTCCTGTTCCTCATTCTCAACCACCCAGCTCTCCCTCACCTCCCCCCATCATTCATTATTACCAGATATTATGTATCATTCCAGAGATACTAATGCATATAGTTTGTTTTCTTCCCTTTTTATACAATTCTTAGATGATTGTTATGCATTTTTTCCATTTAGTAATGTATCTTGAAGGTATTTCCATGTCACATGATAAGTAGTTTTCTTATTCTTCTTAATGGCTATGTAGTATTCCAGGAATAATTGTACTGTAATATATTTTAATTAGTTTCCTGTTGATAGTCATTGGTTCTTTCAAGTCTGTCGCCATTATAGGTTGTGCTGCAGTGACCATTCTTGTAGTTTATGTATGAGTAGGTCTACAGGATATATTCTCAGAAGTGGAATTGCTTGGCTGAAAGACATAGTCATACTTTTTCCCAAGGGCAGAGGCATTTTTTATTTTGATAGATATTGTTGAATTTTCTTCCATAGTGATTATTATATCAGTTTATTTTCACCAATAATGTGAGTTCCTTTTCTCCTATATCTTCATTAACAGAATATTATCAAACTTTTTGATCTTTGCCAACCAATAGGTTTAAGTTAGTTACCCCCACCCCAATTTATTGAAATAAAATTGACATATAACTTAATTTTAACCTGTACTTCTCCTATCAGGTATGAGATTGAGCAGTATTTACGTTTAAGAACCATTTGTTTTCTTTTCTGTTATCTATTTTTTCTATTTTACTTGCCCATTTAAAAAAATTGAGTGTTTGGTCTTTTTCTTATTAATTTGTCAGAGCTCTTTATATAGTTAGTAAATATGTACTGTTGTCTGTCTTTTAATTTTGTTTGTTGATTTATATTGCCTTACAGAAAAAAAAATTGAATTTAGTAAGATTTGTTTATTTTTAGTAGTGGTTTAAAGTTTTCTTTACATATAGAATTTATACATTTCTTGCTAGGTTTGCTTCTAGATAATTTTGGGTGCCATTTTACATGGGAACTGTTCTTCCAATATATTTTATAATTCGTTGTTTTTATAAAAAGACTTGATTTTTTTGGACTTGTTTTATTCTTGACTTTAATGGGAATTCTTCTAGTGTTTCTCTGTTAAGAAAAAATGTTGCCTTTTGAACTGAGAATGTATTTTATCATTTAAGGAGGGGCGTATATATTCTTATTTAATACATAATAAATATTGAATTTATCAAATATCTTTTCAGTATTTATGGAAGTCATATATGATTTTTCTTTCTTGGTTCATTAATATGGTAAATTATATTACTGATTCCCTAATACTGAACCATCCTTGCATTCTTAGAATAAATCCTATTTGCTCATGGTGCTTTGTTCTTTCAATGCATTGCAGAGTTTTGTTTATTAAGATTTCCATATGAGATCAGTCTATAGTTTCATTATTATATGCTATCTCTGTGGGAGTTTGGAGACAATGTTATGATAGTTTATAAAAATAATTTAGAAATATCCTTCTTCTATATTCTGGAGCAGTTAATTAGTATTAGAGTTAACTGTTCCTTATAGCTTTGGTATAATTCCTCTGTGAAATGATTTGGAACTGTTATTTTTTGGTGTTACTCTTAGAGATGTTTCTCTTTTATAGATATTTAATTATTTAGATTTTTTTTTTTAGCTTCTAGGGTCAGAGAACTATTTTACCTATGTTTTATAATTTATTTGTGTAAATTTGTATTTGTTTAAAATTAATTTTTTTTAAATTGAAGTATAGTTAATTTACAATGTTGTTTTAGTTTTTGGTGTACAGCATAGTGTTTATAACTATACATATATATTCTTTTTCATACTGTTTTTTGTTATAGGTTATTACAAAAGACTGATTATAGTTCCCTGTGCTATACAGTAGGACCTTGTTGTTCATCTCTTCTGTATATAGTAGTTTGTATCTTCTAATTGTGATCTCCTAATTTATCCCTCCCCGCTGCCTGCTGCTTTTGCCCTTTGGTTACCATAAGTTTGTTTTCTGTATCTGTGAGTCTGTTTCTGTTCTGTAAATAAGTTCATTTGTATCATTTTTTAGATTCCACATATAAGCGATATCATGATATTTGTCTGTCTGGCTTACTTCACTTAGTGTGATAATCTCTAGGTCTATCCATGTTGCTGCAAATGGCATTATTTTATTCTTTTTATGGCTGAGTAGTATTCCATTGTGTGTATATACCACATCTTCTTTATCCAATCATCTGTCAATGGATATTTAGGTTGCTTCTGTGTGTTGGCTATTGTAAAGTGTGCTACTATGAGCATTGGGTGCATGTATCTCTTCAAATTAGAGTTTTCTCCTGATACCTGCCCAGGAATGGGATTGCTGGATCATATGGTAAGTCTGTTTTTAGTTTTTTAAGGAATCTCCATACTGTTTTCCATAGTGGCTGCACCAATTTACATTCCCACTGACGGGGTAAGAGAGTTCCCATTTCTCCACACCCTCTCCAGCATTTATCATTTTTGGACTGTTTAATGATGGCCATTCTGATTGGTGTGAGGTGATACCTCATTGTAGGTATCATTTCGATTTGCATTTTTCTGGTAATTAGTGATATTGAGCATCTTTTCATGTGCCTATTGGCCATCTGTATGTTTTCATTGGAGAAAAGTCTGTTTAGGTCTTCTGCCCATTTTTTGATTAGATTGTTTGTTTTTTTGTTACTGAGTTGTATGAGCTGTTTGTATATTCTAGAAGTTAAGCCCTAGTCTGCTGCATCATTTGCAAATATTTTCACCTATTCTGTAGGTTGCCTTTTCATTTTGTTTATGGTTTCCTTTGCTGTGCAAAAGCTTGTAAGTTTAGTTAGTCCTATTTGTTTATTTTTGTTTTTATTTCTATTGCCTTGGAAGACTGACCTAGGAAAACATTGCTATAGTTTATGTCAGAGAATGTTTTTCCTACGTTCTCTTCAAGATTACTAGTGTCCTGTCTTATGTTTAAGTCTTCAAGCCATTTTGAATTTATTTTAGTGTGTGGTGTGAGGGAGTACTGTAACTTCACTGATTTACATGTGGCTGTCCAGCTTCCCAACACCACTTGCTGAAGAGACTGTCTTTTCCCCATTGTATATTCTCGCCTCCTTTGTCAAAGATTAATTGACTGTAGGTATGTGAGTTTATTTCCAGACTCTGTATTCTGCTCCATTGATATGTATGTCTATTTTAGTGACAGTACCATGTTGTTTTAATTACTGTAGCTTTGTAGTATTGTTTGAAGCCTGGAGGAGGAGTTATGGCTCCAGTTTCATTCTTTACTTCAGTGTTGCTTTGACAATTCTGGGTCTTTTGTGATTCCATATGAATTTTAGGATTATTCTAGTTCTATGAAAAAAACCCTTATGATTTCTTAAAAATTTCTTACATTTGCCTTTGTCCTTTTATTTCTAGTGACCGAGTTTTGCTTTGTGATCCACTGTAAAGTTTTCTTTTAATTATTTGGATTTAGGCTCTATGTTTATTGATTGGAAAAATGTTTGGTCTTAAAAACATGACAGAACCAATATACTTTTTTCTTACTTAATTTAAGTCATTATAAAGATCTTGGGGTTTTTTTTTGTTTGTTTGCTTGTTTCATTTTAATCATGTTTTTCTTTATTTAATTATGAATATTTCTATTTTTATTTTTGTTCTTCTTGTGGATACTATTACACCTATAATTTTACATAGCTAATATAGTCCTCCATTTCTTTAGAAAGCATTTCTTTAGATAGTGGTCTTCCCATTAAGCAGTGTCAAAATTACACTCCTGTTTTCTCTTCACCATACAGTTTTAGTTCATATTATTTTTTAGTTCTAGTGCTTATGTTTTATACCTTTAACTATACTTATATCTAACATTTGATCTTTTAGCTTTCAGAGTTTTTTTTGAAGTTTAAATATTTCTTTGCAACTTCAAAGATTTTTTTTTTTACTTTCATGTACCTTCCCTATTTCTATTTCCTTCCACCCTTTTAATAGCTTATAACATTTACATTTTGTTCCATGACTGTAATCCCCACAAGTGTTTTAAATGTATTCCTAGAGCTGAGTGAATTTATTACTAACTGCCAATACCTTTGGTATAGTTTCTCCATTCATCTTTTGGTTACTTATATTTCATCCTTTAATAAGTTTCCTTAGGAAGGGTGATGGGAATTATTCCCTGAGTTACTGCATTCAAAACAATGTATGTCTCCTGCATTAATTTTGAACAACAGTTTAGCTGGGTATAAAATTCTTTGCACATTCATTTCCTGAAGTATTTATGGGCATTGCTACTCTGACTTCTGTGTTGAATGTTGATGTGTGGAAGTTTGAAGTCAGTCAGATTCTTTGCATTGTTATTGGTGAATTGATCTTTTTGACTAGATGCTAAAGGGATTTTTTTTTATCTTGAAATTTACTAACTTTACTAGGATTTGTAGACATGACTGAGTTCTTACAATGTATAGATACAATTTAAATTGTTTCTTTCTGAAAATTTTTCTTGAATTACATCTCTAGTTTTTTTTCTGGGTTTTTTTTTTTTTTTTGGTTGTTCTCTGATTGACTGTTATCTATGTGGTAGATCTACTTTGTCTTCTGTATTATTTTCTAATTCTTATAAACTCTTAATGTCTACTTCATTTGCCCATTTTCTCAGTTCTGTCCTCAAAGCTTTTTACGGAGTTGATGGTATCTATTCTACTTTGGGCAGCTTTCTTTGGTGGAATGGTTTTAGAAAGCCTGTGCTTTTAGCTAGCTTGAGATCTTTAGATTCCAACTGCCCTCATGGTAACAAGTAGGTAGGGCTGTAAAAATAAATCTTTGAAAGAAGAGACAGATGCTTTTCACTATCTGCCAAGTCTGCTGTTTAGTCATATTTATTCTTTATTATATTCCAAATAATCAAAATTCCCCTTTGAGGTTTTGCTTTTTCCCTCTCCTGCCTACTCATCTCACTTCCTTGCAGGAATTTTTTTACTTTAATTTGAATTTATATTGTTATGGATGTTTTTAATTTGTGAATTTAAAAATAAATATTTGAAAGATTATTTGGTTACATTATGTGGAAGAAGGATTATGGAGTTGTCTCTTTGCTCCCAGAGCAGATTGAGTTTTCTTTCCCCAAGGAAGAATTAGGATTAAGTCATGCGTAAATGGTTTATCAGGCTTTGTGATATTTTATTAAATGCAAGTATTAGATGACAGTTGAAGGGAAATATGTAAAGCTGAGGAAAATACAAATTTGGAGGTCCTTTGAATGTGCTCTTTTTGTTTTTTAACATTGTATGTAGATAGGGTAGATGCTTTTTCATTGATCAATGTACCTCTTAGGATGTGGGTATTCTCCTTTAAGTCATTTGTGATGGAATAGATTTTGTGACTATGCTGATAGCATGCTGGTGGTCAAAGATTTGAGGAGCACTTCTGATCATGTTCACATCATCCACTTGTCCATTTGGCTCTTGGGCAATGGTAAAGGATTCTAAGCGTCACTTTGGACGTTTGAGGATAGCATGATTCAAAGAAATTGTGGCCACAGGGCTTAAGGACTTGGACGGTGACTGGCTGTGCCCACCTCATTTCTTGGTATGGAAGTGTTTTCCCCAGTTAGTGTGTATCAGGGTGTTATGCCACAGTATATTACCTATTTATCTGGTATATGTGTGTCAGTCTCTACTCATGGCACATGGGAAAGGAGAGGGCCATTCTTCTGGTGGACAGCAACTGGAGTCTTAGATTCTCATGGCTGTGGGAGGGCTCACCTCCTATTATGTTTTATAAGGTTTATGGTAGGCAGTTTGGCCAGAAGCAGTTGTGGTAGCAGTATGTGCCTTTTGTACTCTCTTACTCTGTGCCAGGTGCTGTGCTAAATGCTTTTATATCCTGTACCTCGTTTTTAGTTTAAGTAATTATGTGAGCTTTTAATTATTATACCCAATTTACTGAAAGAAAATTGAGGCTCGGAGTTAAATCACATGACAGTTGAGTAGTAGAATTGGAATATGAATCCAGGACTCTCTCATTCAAAAGCCCATGTCCCTAGTGTCTTTATTACTGTCTCTCAGGGGTGGTGATGAGATTGTAAATTTTCTAAAGCTAAGTGAAAATAAGGCCTTATAGGCAAACAGGGTCAAATTGTTCATAGTATATCATTTAAAACAGCTTAACTCTGTGTGAATAATTAAAACAAACTCTCTCATTCAACTTATCCCTTCCTCTCACAATCTAGAGAATCAGATTATGAAATGAGAAGGGGTAGGAGAGTGAATATTGTTTTCCCATTTATGATTCCATACATGGTTAAATGGATTTTTCTTGAACTTCCTTCCTTTTCTTAATAGAGAAAACCATTAGGCATTAAATGTCAAAATGGAACTCTGTCATGAATAAAACCAATTCTGAGATAGGAATCATGAATGACAGAACTGTTTGAAAATGGTATCTTCCATATTTCTCACTGTTAACTTGGAAATGCACTCTTATGTCATTTGGTGATCCAAAAAACATAACCTAACATCAGATTGATTTTTCTGGATAAGGGTAACGAAGTTAAGTATTTATTTATGTGGCTATAATGGGTACTGCCCTGTGAATTCCACTGTAACTTTGTAATTAATGTACCATTACCTTAGAGTCTTACCAAATATTTCTGCCTTCTGGACACGAAAAAGACAAACTCTCCTATTGTTTGCAATTACCCTCATAAAAATTTGAAAGCAAGCAAAAAAAGGAAGTTTTTTTCCCCCTTTCAGGATAAGTTTGCCTTCTGCTTAACAAAATTTAGGTTTGCACTTTCCTTGTGGTGTGAAGACAGGTCTCCACTTAGGCGTGTGACTGGGTCTGCAGCCCTCTGCCCTGCGGCAGGGTGCTTTCTCTTTGAAATAGCAGTGCTGGGCAGTACCAAGAAGACCCTGAGCGGGCAAGCCCGTCCTTCTGTCCCACTCTGGACGTCAGTGAAAATAATCTTTCATCCCCTCCTGTCCTGCCTGGGCGATGGGCTGGTTGTTCATTTCTGCGAGAGTTTTTGCTCAAGACACACTCGCAAGACCTTTTTCCATAGTCTTTGTGGTTGATGCCTTAGTTAGCAATCCAGTCCCTACAAACAAAAGGAGCAGTTCTGCAGAAGTGACTCCTAAGATTTGGGGCCAGGTAGTGAGATCCAGGATACTGGGTTGAAGGGAAATTATTCCTGTGCTATTTTGGAGAGTCTCGTCCTGAGGACAATTAAACAGTCCAGACAGGTCACTGGGTGAGACCAATTTCCTGCTTTGTTTATTTGAGCCTGATTGTTTTTCACCATTGAGCAGCTGGTCACAGTCCAGCTACACCGCTCCCCCAGCTCTGTGGAGAGGATTCCCTTCCATATTCGACTTCCCAGGCTTCCCTAAGGGTCCTAGCCATATCTTTATCTGGTTGGATTGCCCTCATGTTTTCTCTCTGGTCTGGGGCAGAAGACTCTTGGTCATCACTTTGGACTTCATCTTATGCAGGCTTTTGGCTTTATGTCCCGAGTTGCCCTACAAGCAGAGAAGATGAATCATCACCCGGAGTGGTTCAATGTGTACAACAAGGTAAATAAATTGCCTTATTTTGGGATCACCCTCATTATAGAGTTTAAGAAACTTCTTTCTTCATTTGTTTGTTGTCATCCTGTGCAGGTAAGTGTCCTTGTGCTTAGGTAAATATTCAGTTATTCTTTCTCTCAGAATCCCTACAGATTGCTAACAGATTTTCAGATCTGCTCAAGAGAACAGTGACTAAGTTCTTTATTTTCATGCTTGTCTTCTACTGAAACTAGTAGGAAAAACTTGGGCTGAATTAGGCTCTGGAATTAAACTTGAATATCAGTCATGTAGATAAATTTTTAAACCCTCAGGATAGCAAATAAGATATAGCCTTAATTATCTCATTGAAATAAATTTGCTCAAGAATTGTATTTAAATAATAACTATTTATTAAATTCTGTTTCCTCACTAGGACCTGACCTTAAGAGAAAGAGCAGACTGGAAAGACCTAATCAAGTAGTTTTAAGAGGGCCCAGTGAGAAGAATCAGGCTCTCTCAAAGAGTGTCTTTGCCTTAATGATTATGACATATAGAATGTCTTACCATCTAGATTCCTGTGTGGTTCTGTGTCTCTTTGAAAAAAGAAAATTTCAGAGTATTCTTGTGATTTATTGGAATAATTCCAAGCTTGCAGGAACTCTTCTTGCCTAATTGCCTTTTTTTGCCCATAATTTTTCTTTTGCTTTCTAATTGATTTGTCAAGAGGAGCATTGTATTCCTCCACCACACCCACCCCACCTTCACCCCACTTCTCTAATTTGGAAATGGGCTTTTTTTAACATGTTTGCTAAGATACTACATTTGATAGCTTGGTTTTTCTCAGTGGCCTGAAAATAGTTGGTGTAATTAAAGTAATGGGAGCTAAAATGGAACCTCAGTCTCTCTTTTTTTTTCTCAAGAGACAAGATTTGAGATTCTGGCAGCTCATTTGCTCTTCACATGAGAGAACTTTTTATCCCTGGGTGGCTGCTGGGCCCAGCCTGAAGCCAACTATGCCCCTGGAGTTTGCTGGGTTTTAGAAATGCATTGCTTATTCATAATGCAGTATTTTCTAAATCATTTAATCTCCTCAATTCTCCAAGATAAATATTGAGTAGTAGATTGATTTCTGAACCACCAAGGGAGACTTTCCGGAATTGTAGCTCAGGGTTTTAAAAACTGCCTCTCTTTCTTAGGTCCAGATAACTCTCACATCGCATGACTGTGGTGGACTGACCAAAAGAGACGTGAAACTGGCCAAGTTTATTGAAAAAGCAGCTGCTTCTGTGTGATTTCATCTAAAACGCATGTAAAATCTTATATGCATCTTAAGCGCCAATGTATTTTGAAGGCAATTTAAATGAAAAAATTAAGTTGTAAATTTAGCTCACCTTTTGAAGTATTGCATTTTGTAAAAATCAGTTCTTAAAAAATAAAGATGACTTAAACTGGAGCCTGAGGTATTTTTCTTTGTATCTAATCATGTACATAAGGTAAATCAACCCAAGTAATTCTATTAATAATATTCAGAAAGAGAAATAGCATTCTGAAAGACCAGAAATTGGCATGGGGGAGCATTCACACATTTTATAATCCAGAAATTGAATGAATTATGATGACTTTACAAATGCATTGTGTTGCGGAACAGCTGTAAGGTAGAAAAAGAACGATGAACTCTGTAGGTAAACTGAAATGTGATGACTTTAACCGTATGTAACGATTCTTATGATGCTGAAGTTGATTGGAATCTCAGCTGCTGTTACTCCTTAAGTAGTGAATTAAATTACAGATGTCACAAAAATTGAGTGAGCCGTCTTGTGTTTTATCCTTACATTTCAAACAGTGAATGAAAGGAGAGGGCAAGTGTCTTGTCCGTGGCTTCCAGCAAGTGGGGCAATATAAGAATTCAACCTGCCATGTCCTGATTTGACATTCTGAATTCTGGAGGAACCAAGGGTCATCTTTTTTCATTTGCATATTGTGACCCCTGAACTGAGAGTCTGTAGCCACTGAGCTAGAAGCTCTGGGTGTTAGCCAGTACTGAGCTCTATTTACTCCGTGTGTCACTGACAGGAGTAAAATGGAATATAAAGTAATCTATTATTTAAAAAATGCAGTAACTGTTCTTTGAGGCAACTCTGGAATGAAGTTATTAATGAGATTAGAATGTAGATTAAAAGAATGTATATATATCCATCCAAGGAACATGTGTTATGGTAGTAGGATTTAACAGGGATCATCTTTATACCCCACTTCACTTCAGAGGCCAGAAAAATCACTCTGCGTCACGAGAAGCAAAGCTTCCCCTCCCCACCCAGCCCCAGCCCCAGCCCCAGCCTCAAGTTTAAGAAACCATATGGAAATGTGACAAGGAAGCTGAGCTCTCTGAAGCCGGTTTTTGTCTGGTTCTCTTGGCCTTGGAGAGGCCGGTATGGTCAGTTTGCCGTGTGTGTGGAGTGGGCAGGGGGCGAAGGGAGAGAAGAGCCACCCAGGCTCTGTGGCTGCTGGGGGTCCAGAGCCTGGACATTTGAACTTGTACTTCTTTGAAATTTTTCAGAGGAAAAGTCAAAGCTATGTGTTTTTAGAAACGGTTTCCTATATTACAGATTTGGTAACTTTTATACATTTTATTACCAAATATTTTTTTAAAATTTTATTTAAGTACTGTCAGTTATAATGTGTAAATTTCTGGTATACAGCACAATGTCCCAATCATGCATGTATATACATATATTTGTTTTCATTTTTTTTCATTTAAGGTTATTACAAGATATTGAACATAATAGTTCCCTGTGCTATACAACAGAAACTTTTTTAAAATCTATTTTTATATATAGTGGCTAACGTTTGGAAATCTCAAACTCCCAAATTCATCCCTTCCCACCCTCTTTCCCCGGTAACCATAAGATTGTTTACTATGTCTGCGAGTCTGTTTGTTTTGTAGATGAGTTCATAATGTCTTTTTTCTTTTTTTTCAGATTCCACATATGAGTGATATCATATGGTATTTTTCTTTCTGACTTACTTCACTTAGAATGATGATTTCTAGGTTCATCCATGTTGCTGCAAATGGCATTATTTTATTCTTTTTTATGGCTGAGTAGTATTTCATTGTATAAATATACCACAACTTTTTTATTCAGTCATCTGTTGATAAGACATTTGGGTTGCTTCCATGTCTTGGCTGTTGTGTATAGTGTTGCTATAAGCATTGGGGAGCATGTATCTTTTCAAATTAGAGTTCCCTCCTGATATATACCCAGGAATGAGATTACTGGATCATATGGTAGGTCTGTTTTTAGTTTTTTGAGGAATCTCCATACTGTTTCCATAATGGCTGCACCAAACTGCATTCCCACCAGCAGTGATGGAGGGTTCCCTTTTCTCCACACCCTCTCCAGCATTTATCATTCGTGGACTTTTGAATGATGGCCATTCTGACTGGTGTTCCCAAAGATTTTTAGTTCAGTACTTCAAACTTTTTACATGAACTTTTAAAAATGAAAAAATTTAAACATATTTAAAAATAGAGTAAATAGTACATTCAACCCCTGTGTACTAACCCTAACCCTCACCTTACCTGGATGGTGGGATTTAATAATTACCAAGATTTTGCCCCAGTTACTCCATATAATCCCCCATTTCCTTTTTCTTTGCTGAAGTATTTAAAAGCAAATCCCAGATAGCATGTCATTTTACCCCTGCATCCTTCAGTAAACATCTCTAGAAAGTATGGTCATTTTTGGGGGTAATCCAGAATGCTATCATCACACCTAACAAAATAAAACATGATTTCTTAGTATCACCTAATACCTGGGAAAATCAAACTGCTCTGAATGTCAAGAATGTCTTTTTTTTTTAAAATTTTTTTGGGGGAGAGGTAATTAGATTGATTGATTTTAACAGAAGTTCTAGGTATTGAGCCCAGGACCTCGTGCATGCTAAGCATGCACTCTGCTGCTGAGCTACCCCCTCCCAGCCAAGAATGTCTTTGGACGTAATTTTGTTCTAATCAGGATCCACATGAAGTTCACTCATCACATCTGGTTGTTGTCTCTCTCTAATCTTTCAGTTTGGTACAAGCAAGCGCCCCATCCCCCTACCCTGTCCACGCCAACTTCCCCTTTCTCTCCATGTCTTTGATTTATTGTAAAAACTGGGTCATGTTGAATATTCTGAATTCATTTGTTTGCTTCCATGTGGTGTTATTTAGCTTGTTTCACTGTACCCTGGACATCTTTCCCCCTATTTTGAATGTGAATCTGAGAGGCTAAACTATTAACCTACACCACGGAGAGCACAGTGGAGAGAGTGGATACGGTTTATAGTTGAGACGGTGAAGACCTGAGAACACAGCTGTTAATTAACATCTCAGTGAAGGTGTGACAAATGGGCAACATTAAGGGGCATCACATCTGCTGGAACTCATGAACTTAACTGTAGAGAATCAAAGATCCCATATCAGAAGTCTGTGGAAATACTCCCTGTGGTAATTCCAACAAAATGAATCCCCAGACTTGCTTTAAGTAACTCATTTCAGCTTAAAAGAGACATTGTCAAAATTGGAGGCTCCCAAGTTTTCTTCTGTTCCATGGCTTTGTGTGATGACAGTGGTTTCTCTGATGTGGTAACCTTTGATTTCCCTCCTTTTTCTTTCTAAATGACCGCTGGAGTAGAGGGGAGTTAAGTAGGCATGACCTTTGACGCTTTGCATGACCTCTGTAGATAATAATTCAGGGCTAGCATGTTTGACAGTGTTGTTTTCTAAAGTGAAGTTAATGAAAGTTCTGAAAATACTATGTACTTTCTGACATGTATAATGCATGTGGACACAGAGCTGACCTCTGTTAGTGTTGAAGTATTGGACTACTAGTGTTAGTGTGGAGTAGTCTATACTTTCTAATCCAGCATCCAAAAATATCCTAGTTGAACTCGGTAACTTCTAGTTTTATAAAGTTTCCTGCAGAACAGCCAGAAATGGAATGGGTTTAGCTATGATACGTGAACTTTGTCTTTCAATTCCAGTTACACATGGAACTTGGCCGGAAGACTTGAATCACCAAGGTGCCGTGCCTGCTGACTGCTGACTGTCCTCAGCTGTGTGCTGCTGAGTTGGCGCTGCCCGTGTTGGGCTGAGTGTGAGCTGCTGCTGGAAGGACAGAAGAGATGGCCCTTTAGCTTCTCATCTCAGGATGCCCGCCCTGCCCACCTATCCTTAAGGAGATAGGGATGATTTCAGTAGGGCTGAATTAGTGCGTCACCTCTGATGCCACCCACCAGCTGGAGTCCTGGTCCCAGACTAGATGTTTTCGTCAGTGAATTCAGAAACCATGTTCAGCTGTGGTTGGCTGCGCTGGTGTAGTCCACCAAGAGCAACTGGGCTCTTTTTGACTGCTTCCACCTGGCCATCTTTCCTCACCTGTCCAAGCCACCAAGAAGGAGTTTTTTACATCCTTAATCTCTTATTCATTTCTCCCCAAAGGCATGCTTTGGTGCTTAAAGAGGGGAAGGACAGATGTGTACCGTTGGGGTTCCTGGAAATCAAATCCTGCTAGGCTCAGCTACTTGAGTGAGTGTAAGGGCCCCTGAGCCATTCATTTGTATATTCACCTAGCACACATTCACTGAGATCCTTGTCTGCCCCAGCAGGATTAGGCACATTGATGTATCGGGGCAGGTGGAAACAGAGATGGAGAACTGATTCAGGCTGTCCCAAGCAGCTGCTCCAGGAGGCCACTGTGGGCATATTGGGCAGGAGCCCAGAAAGCGTTAGGGGGCATATAGCCCCAAGGGAGGCAGTGGGAGGCATGGGAGGAGCTTGATCCCAGAGGGAGAGAATGTAGAATGAGAAGATGAGGCCAAAGTTTGAATCTAGGGGATGTTCATCAAAAAGTTTTTTAAAGCTTTGCTGTTGATGAATTTAAGTGGAGAAATTGAGTATAATATAAGATGTAATTTCCCAGGTCAGCATACTGCTTACCCACGAGAGTATTTCCTTACCCGAAATGGTCGCATATGCTTATTTTAGAATTCTGGGCACAGTGGAGGTGGTGAGGTGGTCATCACCTTTTATTATGGCCTAAGAAATTAAGTTTTGAGGAATTTGAACAACTTAGCCACTAAACATTTAATTCAACCCAGGACTATCCAGAAGTCTGTTTGGATTTGCCTTGGAAGCCAAAGGGGCTTGGAGAAGTAGAATGAGGGGAATATATTAGTTCCAAGAATGGAACAGAGCAGAAGACCGTATTGCTCTTGTACCTGAGACATCTCTACCCATGGCTAATCCCTTATACTCTGTTGGTGTGGTTCATACATGCACATTCCACGCCCCTGGTTAGCCAGTGCTGGGCATGAATATCTCTGCACCTCCTGTTTCTTGTGTTCTAGCCCCAAATCCATCAAAATCTTGTGTCCTTCCAGGGGTCTCCAGTGCCATGCCCGGGATGTGCACTCTTGCTCTTAAACTCCAGGGAACTTGGCTTTCCCCTCTTCTGTGACCCTTAACCTATTCTAACACATTATTAAGGGGTTTTGTCTGTCGGATATGGGTGCTTCCTGAAGAAGGAGGGTCTGGCCCAGAGCTTCACAGTTAATGGAGTGCTTGTAAGTCTTTTGCTGAACTGAGGTGCTTGGGCTCCTTGGGAAGAGAGGATCCGTGGGCAGATCAGCCAGGGACTCTCCCCTCCAGGGGCCTGCAGCCTAGTAACTATTGGAACGCCCAAGAGTGACCTCACAAAGAGTGACCTCAAAGTGGACCCTGCTCTGCAGCCTCTTGGAATCTAGATGCCAAGGAAACTCCTAAGCAAGGGTTTTCTGTTGGATGGTAAAAGCGAGGAATAGAAATTGAAAATTTGGAAAATGTCTCAACAGTTTCATCACCAAAACGACACAAAAGTTATTTCTAGCTCACTGTTAGATAATGCGTCACTGCTGTTCTGTGGGAGATTCTGGAAATTTCAGTAAGTATTCTCTATGTCTATTGCTTGTGAAGAAGTGTGCAGGTGGCAATGCTGGGGCCTCTTGGCCCTTCTCGCAGGCACTCATCCACCTCCCAGACTGAGGCAGTCGTCCTTGATGATCTGATTGCTCTGACTGGTGAGGCTGGTGATGGCTCAGCCAAACAGTTTGCTTCCTGGGCTTTAATATAACATTTGGCTGGTTAATCAAACTAAAGTCACACTCTCATTTGACCTGTAGGCGGAAGGACTAATTTGACTCCTTTTTGTCCTTTTTTATTTGCTACTGTGTTAGATAATTTGAAGGTTTGTTTTTGTTTTACTAACAGACTTGATCTCAGATTATATAATGAAAACTGCATATCTTGTTTTTATACATCATAAAAGTATATACATTCTCTCTCTATATTTTTTTACTGAGTGAAACTATCATTTGCTATATATATTGGAAAAAAGTAGCACATACTCTGAGAAAATTCGGAAAGCACAGATGAATGTAAAAAATAGGAACAAGAATCACCTATAACCTCACCATTTGTAGGCAGACACTATCAACAATTTGGCATATTTCATGCCAAATTTTTTTCTTTCTGTTTTGCACAGTTGAGATAATTTCGAATGGAGAAATTTTATCTTGCTTTGTTTCTGTATTCTGCTTTCCAGGGGTCATAAACATTTTTCTAAATCATGAAAAATGCATAGACATGTTGTAGTGTCTGTATAATATTACATGAGATGGATATGCCATAATTTACTTAACTTTTTTTTGTTTTTTAGTCTTTTTAATTGTTTCCAAGTTCTCTTTGCTGTAAATAATGCTGGGATAAACATGTTTGGCTAAAGTCACTGTTTGCATTTCATGTTGTATTCTCTTGGAATAGATTCCTTGGGTCAGAGGGTAACGAGGGTAAGGCTTTTCAGAAAAGCTGGTCAGTTTGCATCTCCCCTGCAGTTTATGGGACTACTCCCTCACACTCTTGCCGGCATGAAATATGGTCATATTTAAGTCTCTACTAATTTTATAAGCACAATTAATAGTTTTACTCTAATTTGCAACTCTTTCATGAGTTGACTGCCCATTTTTTCTTAGGGTGGTCAGTTTTTTATCATTGATTTATAAGCGCTTGTACAGGTGATTGGTTAGCAGTTTTCCCTACTCGATTGACATTATATACCCAGTGCCCACTATGTTGCCTGTCAGGTAGTAGTAACTCAGTATAAACTTGTTGAATGAGTGAATACAGGTAATGTTTTGTTTCACTTGAGAAGAAGTAACCATTCTTTTTCGAAGGTCTAGAGAGAAGGAACTGAGTAACCGAGTGGGGACATACACACTGTGTAATCATCATTCATATTTCATTCAGTTAGTATTTCATTGCAATTTTAAAGTATATATAAGTTTACATCCATAGAAGGGGGGAAGCAAACCCTAGTCCCTACAAAAAAATACGCATTGTTTGGGGATCTGTCCCTGTAGTATGATAATCATAACTCTTATTCATCTTTTTGACAGGAGAAAAGAGTCTCAATTTCAGGCATTTGTGAAGAAGTTCTTAGCGAGTCGTGTCTTTATGATAATTATGATTAGCACCATCATAAGTAATGCCATAGTTATGATCTTGTGGACTTATCCAAAGTCAAGACTCCCCTTGTTCAGATTTTTTGAGGTAAGCAGATAAAGTGGGTCCATTTCTTCTATTTCACCTGTTTTATTTTTGAGAATGTTAAAAGATTTTTAAAACATTTTGTTAAAAAATTTTTTCTGTAGGAAAATTCTAAGGACTTTAAAAAGTACTCAAAAATCTGGGAAGACAGCAGCAGCAGTAGCAACAGTGACTTGGTTTTTTGATATCCTTGGATTCCCTCTTAGGAAAAGACAGAGCAACTAGACAGCAAAACCAAAAACCCATGCTCAGCATGTACATTGAGACTAGTTAACAAGTTACCCTTACCAAGAGCCACACTGCATAGTATTAGCATCTGTGGGAGATGAAGCAGGGGAGTAAGGATTCACTGGAAATAATGGTGGGCTGATGTGAGAACAGCAGTTGAGATCGGGAAGCGTGCTGCCTAATCCACTACTGTGGTAGGGCAAGAGGTTTCTGGAGATTTCTGTAGGGGCTGGAACAGTATAGACCCTGTGAACTTTCAAAACTAACCATCTAGGGCTTCTTTCAAGGACAGCACTCCACACTTAGGAGAAATATTGGGAGTGGAATGAAAATTGAGCAGATTAGGAACCCAGAGAAGTTCAGATAAAACTGGAGGAGGGGACTAGAACCAGGAAACCTCAGAAATCAAGCTGCAACATTTTAAATCAAGAGGGAATATTTGAAAAAGTTAGACTCACACTTTCTCCTAAAAGTTCGAGAAAACTAAACTGATATTAAAAAACGCAATAGAAAAAGATTGAGGTAAAATCCCATACAACATTATTATCAGAAAAAAGAGAGTACCCAATCAAAAAAAAAGGGCAGAAGACCCAGACATTTCTCCAGGGAAGACAAACAACTGGCCGATAAACACATGAAAAGATGCTCAGTATCGCTAATTATCAGCAAAATGCAAGTCAAAACTACAATGAGGTATCATCTCACACCAGTCACAATGGCCATCATTCAAAAGTCCACAAGTGATAAATGCCAGAGAGGGTGTGGAGAAAAGGGAACCCTCCTTCACTTTTGGTGGGAATGTAAATTGGTGCAGCCACTATGGAAAACAGTATGGAGATTCCTTAAAACACTAAAAATAGATTTACCATATGATCTAGCAATCCCACTACTTGGCAGCAGATATCCAGAGAAAACTCCAATTTGAAAACCCGGTGTTCATAGCAGCATTATTTACAATAGGCAAGACATGGAAGCAACCTAAATGTCCATCAACAGATGACTGGATAAAGAAGTTGTATATATATACAATGGAATACTATTCAGCCATTAAAAAAATGAGGTAATACCATTTGCAGCCAGATGGATGTACCTAGAGATTATCATACTAAGTGAAGTAAGCCAGAAAGAGAAAGACAAATACCATATATTATCACTTATATGTGGAATCTACAAAAATGATATGAATTTATTTATGAAACCGAAACAGACTCACAGACATAGAAAACAAACTTTTGGTTACCAGGGAGGAACGGGGGTGGGAAGGGATAAATTGGGAGTTCGAAATTTGCAGATACTAACTACTATATGTAAAATAGACAAACAACAAGGTCTTACTATATAGCATAGGAAACTAAGTTCAATACCTTGTAGTGGCCTATAATGAAAAAGAATATGAAAAAGACTATACACACACACGTATATATGTATATAATGGAATCACTTTGCTGTACACCAGAAACTAATACAACCTTGTGAATACACTACACTTAATAAAAAAAGAAAAAAGAGTGAAGTGGAAAATAATATCCCTGTAGATAATGAAAGCCCACCACAAAGATATGTGCACAAAAACAGATAAAAAACGGTGCTGTATAATTGCAGAGCAAGGTGAATGTTTAAGAAAATGATATAGGAAAGAACAGAAGTGAGGTGACAAAAAAACTCAGGAAAGAATTAGAAATAAAACTGTTGAAAAATGAAGACTAAACTAGACTAGGAGCAATTAAATGCAACAGATAATAGCTTAAGAGAAATACAGGATTAAAATGGGAGAAATTCTTAAAAATCAATAAGAAATGAAGAGATAAAAAGGATTTAAGAGAAAATGATGAACATTGGAGATGAAGGAAAATTGATCCCATGTAAGGATATTAGGAGTTTGAATTTGAAACAGAAACAAAGTAAAGGAACAGAATAAACAATAAAATCTATACTGTAAGAACAGTTACCTGAAATAAAAGAACTGAAACTATACTGAAAGAGCACACATTGCATACTGAGAATATGGACTTACAAGAACAAACACCAAAATCTATTCTAGTAAAATTATTAGACTTTAAAGGAAGAAAGAGTGGAGGAAATTGTAAGCTTCTAGGCAGAAGCTTATAAGGAAAAGAAAATTAATTATTATCAGACTTTGCTATGGTAATGCTTTATGCTAAAGAAAATGGAGTAACGCATGTAAGATACTTCAGGAAATGAAATGTGAACCATGAGTTCTAGATTTAGCAAAAATGACTTAAGTATAAAGGGCACAAACTGTATTCAGTGTTAAAAAACTTGGCCGATATTGTTCCCCTGAGCCCCTCTTTAGGAACCTAGTAAAGAATAAGTTTCAGCCAACCAAAATGACTAGCGAAGCATCAACATTAGGACTGACAGTGGACACAAAATATTATTATTTATTGAACTGACAATTATGGGTCAACAAGGAGAGAATATAGCACATTAATGAATATATCCTTGGACAATGAAGATACAGTATAACTAAAAAATGGGGAAGAATGGGGAGAGTGCAAAAAATTTTTAAGCCACTTTTTGGAAATCAACTTAGTGGTGATACTATTAGTGATATTATTCTGAGACTGTGGTGTGTGCAATACAGGATAAAGCAGATGGGAAATTATGGGACAGTTTAATGCTGTTTTCCTCTATGTCCTTGAGAACTAGGATACTCAGGGAAGAAAGGCGATATGGATGTAATACAAAGTTAGGTAAAAACCCAGGAGTTCTGCACTTAAATGGAAGTATCAACTACTAACTATATAAACTACTAACATATTTATCTTTATCCATTGAAAAACCTAGAACATTGATTAACTTGATAATTATGCATCCTTAGTGCCCATAATGTGATGTTGAACTACAGTTTCTCCCTAAAATAACTAGGAATTTTTAAAGGAATGGTTGATTATAAGTCTAGTATAGAAAATATACCAGATGAGCCAGGACTGTCTCATCATACAGATAACAAGGAAGCTATTAAAGATTACTGGGATCGTGTCAAAAGGACTCAGGACACAACTTGAAGAGGCTCCTACTGGCCAAAGATGAGCACTTTGAGCTTCAATAAGGCTAATAATTACAATGCTTTGAAACTCATCATATAATCCATACATTTATAGTGATACTAAAAAAAGCTAAGAGATCACTTTTAGAGGGTGTTAAGGAACTAATCCTTTTATCTCAAACACTGTCAAATGAAGGGAGAGAATCAAGCATTACTGATCTTTCTTAAATCCCCTGTGTTACTGAGTAACCACATAGTTAGTAAGGGTAAACTCTCTTACAGACGTGTCCCAGTTAATAAATGAAAAGGAAACAATGAAACTAGGATATCACAATTTTTCAGCACCCGTGAAGTAATAGATCTAGGCATTCTGAGCATCAGTGGCTGCTATCCTCATAAAAAGAGGGACAACTAGATCCTATGTGCCTCCTATGAAAGAACAGAACCTATAATCTTGCCAGAAAGATCAAATCTGAATCTGATCAAGCCTTTTCATCTAGCTGTCTATTTCTAGGAAACAGAAGACAGGGGAATATGAGTGTACAGTCAGCAAAATCCAGACTGGAAAATTCTACAAGTCAAACTGCCTGGGTTCTTCAACAAATAAATTACAAGGAAAGAAAAAAAAAAGAATAGGAGAGTTGAAGACATAACAAATTTTAAAAATTTTTATAAGAGAACTAAAGCATTCTAGGAATGCACACATGGATTTCTATCTACAGAGAAATGCAAGGAAGTGATTACTATAAAATCAGGATAGTGGTTATATGGGGGGAAAGGGGGGAGTTGTGATTGGGATGGGGACATGGAGGGGCTTCTGGGCTAACTGGTAAAGTTCTACGTCTTGACTTAGGTGGTAGTTACAGGGATGTTGGCCTTGGAACAAGCCGTTAAGGTGGTTCTATATGTGTTTTATTGTACAATAATCATGTTTAAAATGTACTTTATCTTCATTTATGGTAAATAATAAATTTCCTTTTTGGTGGTGAAAAGGTTTCGCATTGACATAGTGTGGTGTCAGAGGTGGGGGAGGTGGTGGAATACCCTAGTTAGTGCCTGAAACATTCAGGGTCCACTTCGCACAACTTGTGTGAATGTGTTGGTATGACAGTGCCTTCCACACCACCATCCTGCAGAACTTGGCCATGGTCTGTAGAACATCGTGTTAGGTATAGGACGGTAGGGGTCAGGTGAAGAGATGCGTTAAGAGATCTGAATCCTTTGATTGCCCTCCAGAGGCCATATGGGCCACTAAACATGCCTTCCTTAGGGATCCTGGTTGGCAAGCCTGGGGAAGTTCTGTGCTTTGGAAAGGATACAGACTTGCACAGATTTGTGTTCAAGACCTAACTTGGCTACATTCTTACTCGCTGTGAGAATTTGAGCAAGTTATTTAAACTCTATGTGGTTCAGCTACAACATTTGTAAAATGATGTCATTAATACACACCTTACAGGGTGGCTATGAGGTCATTGAAAATAACATATATGAAAAGTCCAACCATGAAATTGAAAAATTAGCAACACTCTTGAGGAATCCCAGTGAAGTTACCAGGAAAGTCCTGAAGGGTCCTGATCGCTCACCTCTGGCTAATCTTGAGACTCTGTGCAAGCAGTAAAAGAAGGTTAAGGAAGAGTTGTAAACTGTTGGAGCATTAAATACATGCCCCAACACACAGATCCCGTTGGCAGAGGCTGGGAGACTTTCTGCTTCCAGGCATTAGGAATACTCTGTCAAACCATTAGCTGTTAAGCTGAGCAAAGACTTTGGTCTGACATCCGACAAAGAATACATGCTTTACAGAATTAGTTCAGGAAAAAAAAATGGCAATGCTAGGGAGAGGGAAGTATCTGAATTCCAGAGTTTCCAATATTATATGACTTAAAATGTCCAATTTTCTACCCCCCTCCCCAAAAAAGCAACCAATAGAAACTTTCCCCAAGGAAGACCATCTATTGGACTTACTAGGTAAAGACTTTCAATGAGATGTTATTAATATGTTCAAAGAACTAAAGAAAACCACTTATCTAAAGAACTAAAAGAAAATATGTATGTAAACAACTGAAAGGTCCGTCAACAGATGACTGGATAAAGAAGCTGTGGTATATTTATACAATGAGAAACTATTCAGCCATAAAAAATAATAAAATAATGCCATTTGCAGCAACATGGATGAACCTGGAGATGGTCATTCTAAATGAAGTAAGCCAGAAAGAGAAAGAAGAATACCATATGATATCATTCATGTGGAATCTAAAAAACAAAAAAAGACAAACTTATTTACAAAACAGAAACAGACTCACAGACGTAGAAAACAAACTTAGGTTTACTAGGGGGAATGGGAGTGGGAAGGGATAAGTTGGGAGTTAGAGATTTGCAGATACTAACCAATATATAAAGAATAGATAAATGAAAAGTTTATACCATATAGCACAGGGAACTATATTTAATATCTTGTAGTAACTTGTGGTGAAAGAGAATATGAACATGAATATATATATATTCTTATATGACTGAAGCATTGTGCTGTACATCAGAAATTGACACATTATAAATTAACTATAATAAAAATATATATATAAAAGAAAATATAATAGTGTCTCACCAAATAGGGGATATGAATAAAGAAAAAATGTTAAAAAAAAGCCAAATAGAAATTCTGTAGTTGAAAAGTACAATAATTGAAAAGAAAAGTTCACTAGAGAAATTCAGCAACAGATTTGAAGTGGTGGAAGAAAGAATTAAAGAACAGGAAGGTAGGTCAATTTTGTGAGGAACAGAAAATAAAATGAATGAATAAAAATGAGCAGAGACCCATGGAACACCATCAAACATACAAACATGCATGTAATTGGTGTCGCAGGACAGGACAGAAAGCCAAGAAGAACATGAAGAAATAATGGCCAAAACTCTCCTAAATTTGATGAAAAACGTTAATCTATACATCCAAGATCTCCAAGATCAACTCCCAGTAGGATAAACTCAGAGATCCACCTAGACACATCATAAATGAATTGTTGAAAGACAAAGCCAAAGGCAGTGTTTGAGAACATCAGTAAAGAAGTGATTTATCACATACGAGGATCTTCAACAAGAGTAATAGCTGATTTCTCAGCAATGAAATAATTCTGTATGCTACCATAGTGGTGGCTACATGTCATTATGCATTTGTCAAAATCCATCGAATGTACAATGTCAAGAGTGAATCCTAATGTAAACTATGGACTTTGGTTGATAATAATGTGTCCATGTTCGTTCATCGATTATACCAAATATGCCACACTGATGAGGGATGTTGAGGGTAGGGGGGTATATATGTGTGGGTGGGGAGGGCTATGTGTGAACTCTCTGTATTTTCTGCTCAATTCTGCTGTAAACCTGAAACTGCTGTGAAAACAATAAATAAAGTCTATTAAAAATTAAATTAAAAAAAAGTAAGAGCTGATTTCTCATCAGAAACCACAGTGATCAGAAGGCAGGGGGCGGATGTCATATTCAAAGTGCTGAAAGAAAAAGACTAGCAATAAAAAAAAGTCTACATCT
Source organism: Vicugna pacos (assembly GCF_048564905.1). NCBI lineage: Eukaryota > Metazoa > Chordata > Mammalia > Artiodactyla > Camelidae > Vicugna > Vicugna pacos. Next base: position 26,862,351 of record NC_132989.1, on the reverse strand, counting down.
AGAAAATACTGTTCTCCAAAAATGAAGGACAGGAATGATGTGAGTGAAATTGGCAGAGTAAGTAGCTCCAAGGGTCTGTTTGTCCACAAAAACACCTAAATAGGGGACAGAAACTGTCAGAACTCTGGAAAATAGCCAAAGGTTTACAGCAACTGAGTGAACACTGAATCAAGAAAGAGGCAACTTAAAAAATGTGGGAAAACTTTGTGGCATTTTTACTTGCCTTTGGCCCACACTCCTTCTCAGTGTGGTGATGGTCAAGAAGACGTCAGCCTGTGTTTCCAGTGTGGGACTGTGGTCCCTGGGTTCAGAAACAGCAGAGCAGACTTTATTCTTAAAGCACTGTGTTTGTTTTGATCTGTCTCCAGCATAGACAATATATTAGGCAACAAAAGAACTCTCAATAAATTTTAAAAAATTGAAGTCATACAAAATATCTTTACTGACAACTGTGGAATGAAACTAAACATCAGTAACAGGAGGAAAACTGGAGAATTTTCAAATATATGGAAATTAAACAACACATTCTTAAATAACCAAAGGTCAAAGAAGAAATCACAAAGGAGATTAGAAATTCTTTGAAGCAAATAAACATGAAAACACAATATAATAAAACTTACAAATTGCAGCAGAAGCAGTGCTCAGAGGGAAATTTATACCTGTAAATGCCTGCATTAGGAAATAAGAAAGCTCTCAATTGATAACCTAACTTGACATCTTAAGGAACTGGAAATAGATGAGCAAACTAAACCCAAAACTAACAGAAGGAAGGAAATAAAAAAGATTAGAGTGAGAAACAAAATAGAGAATGGAGAAATAATAGGGAAAAATCAATAAGATAAAAATTTAGTTCTTTGAAAAGATCAACAAAATTGGTAAGCCCTTTAGCTAGACAGACCAAGAAAAAGAAGACTCATATTGCTAATAAGAAATGAAAGTTGGGACATTACTATTGATCTTATAGAAATAAAAAGTAGTACAGGAGAATACTATGAACAATTGTACACCAACAAATTAGATAACCTAGAAGAAATGGACAAATTCCTAGAAACATACCAACTACCAAGCTGACACAAGAGTAAATAGAAAACAGACATATTGAAAACAGACCTATAATAAACAGATTGAATTGCTAATAAAAAACCTACCAACAAAGAAATACCCAGGACCAGATGGCTTCACTAGTTAATTTTACCCTTGCATTTTAAAAGGAATGAACATCAGTCCTTCTCAAACTCTTCCAAAAAATGAAAGAGGAGGAATACCTCTGAATTCATTCTGTGAGGCTGGCATTACATGACACCAAAGCAAGACAAAGACATCACAAGAAAACTACAGACCAACATCTCTTATGAATATAGATGCAGTGATCCTCACGATACTAACAAACTGAATCCAGCAGCACACTTAAAAGAACTTTACACCATGACCAAGTGGGATTTATCCTAGGAATGCAAGGTGGTTCAACATATGAAAATCAATCAATGTAATACACCAAGAGAATGAAGGGAACAATTGACATGGTTATCTCAGTAGAGACTGAAGAAACATTTGACAAAATCCAACACCCTTTCCTGGTTAAAAAACAAAAAATCTTAAACTAGAAATGGAAGGAATGTCTTAATTTGATGATAGATAATTATGAAGAAATCCTCAGCTAACGTCATACTTGATGGTGAAAGACTGAAAATCTTTCCCCTAAGATCAGAACAAGACAAATGCTTGCTTTCCTCATTATTCAACGTTGTACTAGAATCTGCTCAGAGCAATTAGGCAAGAAAAAAGAGCTAGAAAGTATCCAAATCAAAAAGGTAGAACTGAAATTATTTTTATTCGCAGATGACTTATAATCCTAAAGAACACACATACACAACTATTAGAGCTATTAAATGATGACAGATACATGATTAACAACAAAAATTGTATTTCTATACGCTAACAATGAGCAATCTGAAAATGAAATTTACAAAATTTACAGTAACATCCAAAATAATAAAATACCTAGGAATAAATGTAGCCATGGAGATGAGAGATGTATATACTGAAAATTATAAAATGTTGCTGAAAGAAAAATATAGACTGAAATAGATAGACATCACATACTCATAGATTAGAAAACTTGTTTAGGCTTATTAAGAGGATCTTCCAAAATGATCTACAAATTCAATGTAGTCCCTATCAATATTTCAAGAGCCTTTTTTTAAAAAAAAGAAATTGAAGAGCAGATCTTCAAATTCATATTAATGTGAATGACCAAGACAATGTTGAAAGTGAAGAACAAAATTGGAGGACTTGCACTTTCTGACTTCTAAACTTACTACAAGCTCACAGCGAAAAAAAGGTGACAATATATGTATGTTCATATATAACTGAAAAATTAAGTTCTACACTGAAATTTGACACAACATTGTAAAATGGCTATAACTCAATAAAAAAATGTTTAAAAAAACTTACTACAAAGATAAAGTAATGAAAACTGTGGTACTGGCATAAGGACAAACATAGACCTATGGAATAGAATTAAGATTCTAGAAATAAAGCCAAATATCTATGGTCAGTTGATTTTTGACAAGGCTACTAAGACCTTTCAGTGGGAGAAAAATAGTCTTTTCATCAAGTAGTGCTGGGACAACTTGATATCCACATGCAAAAAAGTAAATGTGGACCCCTGTCTCACACCATATACAAACATTAACTGAAAATGGATCAACATCCAAGATATGAGCTAGAAGAAACTCTTAGAAGATGACACAGTGGGTATATCTTTTTGACCTTGGATTTGGCAATTGATTCTTAGATATGACATCAAAAGTGCAGGAAACAAGAGAAAAAATAGATAAGTTGGACTTCAATTAAAAACATTTGTGAATCTAAGGATACTATCAAAAGTGAAAAGGTAACTCACAGAATAAGAGAAAATATTTGCAAATCATATATCTGATAAGGGATTAATATCTAAAATATATAAAGAACTCCCACAACTCAACAACGACAACAACAATGACACTACCACCACTACCAACAAAAAGAATCCAAATCAAAAACAGGCAAAGGAATTGAATAAACATTTCTTCAAAGCAGATATACAAATGACCAGTACATGAAAAGATGTTCTATATCACTAGTCATTCCAATGGGAAATGTAAATCAAAACCACAATGAGATACAACTTCACACCCCTTAGGACAGTTGTTGTTTTTTTTTTTTAAACCCATAAAATGGAAAATAACAGGTGTGGATGAGGATGTGAAGAAATTAGAATCCTTGTGTGTTCTTGGTGGGAATATGAAATCATGCAGCCACTATAGAAAATAGTTCGGCAGTTCCTCAAAAAGTTAAGCATAGTTATTACTATATGATCCAGCAGTTCCAATACCAAGTGAGTACTCCAAAGAACTGAAAACAGTGACTCCAACAGATACTTGTACACCAGTGTTCATAGCAGCAGCATCCTCAGTAGCCAGAGATGGAAGCAACACATGTCTTTATCAGCCAGTGAATGGATGGAGAAGGTGTGGTATATTCTTAAAATGGAATGTTATTCAGCCCTAAAAGGGAATGAAATTGTGGTACATGCTACAATGTCGGTGAACCTTAAAAATATCATGCTAAATGAAATAAACCAGACACACGAAAAGGCAAATATTGTGTGGTTGCACTTATATGAAGTACCTAGAATAGGCAAATTCATACAGGCAGAAAGTAAAACAGAGTTACTAAGAGCTGACTAGAGAGAAGAATGGGAATTATGATTAGGTACAGAGTTTCTGTTTGGAATGGTGAAATACTTCTTGAAGTGGAGAATGGTGATGATTACATAATAATATGAATGTACTTGATGTTGCTGAATTAATTGTATACCTAAAAATGGTTAAAATGATCAGCTTCATGGTATGCATATCTTACCTCAATCAAAAAACAAAGATAATAAATACTCAAAATGAACCCCCTCCCCACTGAATTCTACACTTTAAAGTGATGAATTTTATGGTGCATGAATTATATCTCAGTTTAAAAAATTAATGAGCTGACCTGTTGGAAAAAAGTAACAGAATAAAATCAAAAAGGGGGAAAAAGGAAGGAAAAGTGGAAGGAAAAAGGAAGGAAAGGAGAAAAAAGAAATAGTAAAGAGCAAAAATTAATGAAATAGAAAACAAAGATTCAATAGAAAGGATCAACAAAGCTAAAAATTAGATCTTAGAAAATAATTATAAAATAACTTTCTTGATAAGATAATTAAGATAAATAGAAACCCTGATTCATGTTAGGAATCAAAATGGGAAATTTCATAAATAGTAGATATCAGAAATCTAATAATTTTATTTTAGCCCATAAATTAGAAAACTTAGCTGAAATAAGGTATTTCTATAGGAAAAAAAAGACAAAAGTGACTCTCAATAAGCAAAAACCTGGAAAAATACTTAAGTCTTCTTATATATCCTTTAATGGCTATAAAGCTTTGAATTAGTAGTAAAAATTTTCCATCTCCCGAAGCAAACAAACTAACCTGAAGTAGATGGTTTTAAATTCATGGAAGATATAATACCAATTCATAAATACTTCTAGCAATTAGATAAATGAGGATATCTGCCCTGCCCACAGACAGTTCACTTTGTGAATCTAGTACTGTGACCCCTCTGTGATCAGTGGTTCCAAATCTGCAAATTCAACTAATCAGGGGTCGAAAATATTTAAAGAAAAAGAAAATCCAGAAAGTCTCAAACAGCAAAATTTGAATTTGCTGCTTGCCTGGCAACGTCTACATAGCGTTTACATTGTATTTTGTACTATTTACACGTCATTTACATTATATTAGTATTAGATTACTATAAGTAATCTAGAGATGATTTAAAGTCTGCAAGAAGGTTGTGCATAGGTTATATGCAAATACTATGCTGTTTTATATAAAGGACTTGAGCATCCTTGGGTTTTAGTATCCTTTGTGGGTCCCAGAACTAATTCCCTGGGGATACTGAGGGACAACTGTATAACCTTTATGCCTAAACTAGACAAGGACAGTATGAAAAAGGAAATTACACCCAATCATGAACTTGGACACAAAAATCAGAAACAGAATATGAGGAAATTGAATTTTTTAAAAAATAAATGAAAAAGATAATTTAGCATTGCCAAGTTGGGTTTTTCTAGGAAAGCAAGTGTTAGAAAAATCTACATATTAAACATCTTAAAATATTAAAGGAGAAAAAACCCTGATAAGATTATTTCAAGAGATACAGAAAAAAGTTTATGAGTATCTTTCATGATAAAAGTTTAGCAAACTAGTAATAGAATTTTTTTTAACCAATAAAGGATACCTTATGAAAAACCTGTATCAGAATTCACATACAGTAGTGAAACTTTAACAGTATTCCCTTTAGAAGTGTAGTCCAGTTATTGTTATTATTATTATTATTATCATCATCATTATCATTATATTTTTATTGAAGTATAGTCAGTTTACAGTGTGTCAATTTCTGGTGTACAACACAATGCTTCAGTCACATAGGAACATACATACGTTCGTTCTCATATTCTTCTTCACCATAGGTTACTGCAAGATATTGAATATGGTTCCCTGTGCTATGCAGCATGAACTTGTTGTTTATTGGATTTTGTGAGAATCCTCCTGTATTTCAAAATGAGAGTCACTCTGCCAGAGTTCAGTAGGTGTTCTGTGTGATTCAGTGGGTTTGTAGATACAGTTCTTGGTATATTTGTGGGAGAGGGTGAGCTGTGAGTCTTTACTCTGCCATCTTGGCTCTGCCCCCCCCCACTGTTATTATTGACAAAATTTGTATTAGAGTCTTAGCCAACGTATAACAGAAGAAAAAGAAATAAAAAGCATTAAGTATTAGAAGGTTTAAAAACACTGTCATTTTATTTACAAGGGATGTGATTTCTGCATATAAATCCCAAAAGAATCTGAAAAAATAATTAATAAAAGTTACTACTAATTAATATAGTTAGTAAACAAGTAATTAATAAAATCAAGCAAATTTGGTGGATATATGATTAATAAATTAAAATATATTTAATATGTCAGCAACAAAAAAGTGGCACTTCTAATAAAATACAAAAGTACTTAGAGACAAATCTAACAAAAGATTCGTGATCTTTAAGGAGAAAACAATGTGTAAATGTCATTAAAGAAAACATAAAGAAATGGAATGATATATCCGATCATGGATAGAAAAGCTCAGGTTCTTTAAGGTACAGTTTCCCCCAATTAATTTATTAAACCAATGCAATTCTGGGGGTGGGTGTAGCTCAGTGGTAGAGCACATGCTTCGCATTCATGAGGTTCTGGGTTCAATTCCCAGTACCTCCATTTAAAAAAAACAAAAATAAACCTAATTGCTGCCTCCCCCAAAGAAACATAAGCTTTTTATTAAAAAAAAAAAAGCAAACTTACAGGGTTTTGCACAGCCAAGGAAACTATAAGCAAAACAAAATGACAACCTACAGAATGGGAGAAAATATTTGCAAATGATGCAACAGACAAAGGCTTAATTTCCAGAATATATAAACAGCTCATACAGCTTAATAACAAAAAAACAAACAACCCAATCCAAAAATGGGCAGAGGACCTAAACAAGCAATTCTCCAATGAAGACTTACAAGTGGCCAATAGGCACAGGAAAAAAAGCTCAATATCACTAATTATCAGAGAAATGCAAATCAAAACTACAATGAGGTATTACCTCACACCAGTCAGAATGGCCATAATTCAAAAGTCCATGAACGGTAAACACTGGAGGGTATGCCGAGAAAAGGGAACCCTCCTACAGTGTTGGTGGGAATGTAGTTTGGTGCAGCCATCATGGAAGACACAATGGAGAGTCCTCAAAAACTAAAATTAGACTTACCATATGATCCAAGAGTCCCACTCCTGGGTATATATCCGGAGGGAACTCTAACTCAACTCATCTACAAAATAGAAACAGACTTGCAGACATAGTAAACAATCTTATGGTTACTGGGGAAAGAGGGTGGGAAGGGATAAATTTGGGAGTCTGAGATTTCCAAATGTTAGCCACTATATATAAAAATAGGTTTAGAAAGTTTCTGCTGTATAACACAGGAAACTACATTCAATATCTTATAGTAACCTTTAAGGAAAATGAATATATGTATGTATATGCATGGCTGGGACATTGTGCTGGACACAAGAAATTGACACATTGTAATTGACTGTACTTCATTAAAAAAAAACAGCAAAAAACAACAACAAAAGAACCAATGTAATTTCAATAAGAAGTCTAGCAGGATTTTTTTGTATTTTAAATAATTAATTAATGGCTATAACAGCATCATGGAGATGCTTTTATTTTTTTTTAACATTTTTTATTGATTTATAATCATTTTACAATGTTGTGTCAAATTCCAGTGTTCAGCACAATTTTTCAGTCATTCATGGACATATACACACTCATTGTCACATTTTTTTCTCTGTGAGTTATCATAACATTTTGTGTATATTTCCCTGTGCTATACAGTGTAATCTTGTTTATCTATTCTACAATTTTAAAATCCCAGTCTATCCCTTCCCACCCTCCACCCCCCTGGTAACCACAAGTCTGTATTCTCTGTGAGTCTATTTCTGTCCTGTATTTATGCTTTGTTTTTGTTTGTTTGTTTGTTTTTATTTTTGTTTTTTAGATTCCACATATGAGCGATCTCATATGGTATTTTTCTTTCTCTTTCTGGCTTACTTCACTTAGAATGACGTTCTCCAGGAGCATCCATGTTGCTGCAAATGGCATTATGTTGTCGGTTTTTATGGCTGAATAGAATTCCATTGTATAAATATACCACATCTTCTTTATCCAGTCACCTGTTGATGGACATTTAGGCTGTTTCCATGTTTTGGCTATTGTAAATAGTGCTGCTATGAACATTGGGGTGCAGGTGTCAGGAGATGCTTTTAAAATAAGGATTTGTACTGAAGTATTTTGGGTTGAAATTATATTTTGTACAATTTTCCTTAATATACTCCAAAAAAAGGAAAAAGAACGGGGGGAGAGTAAGTCAGAAAGAACAATAATCACAATTTTTTTTTGTTTTTTGTTTAAAAAAATTTTTTAAACAACTTTATTGTGATATAATGTCTATACAGTAAACTACACATATTTCAGGTGTACAATTTGATGAATTTTGATAGATGTAAACACCTATGAAACTACTACCACAGTCAAGATACCTAACATTTCCATCACTCCCCCAAAGGTACAAATTTTGAACTCCCAATTTATCCCTTCCCATCCCCTTTACCCCAATAACCGTAAGTTTGTTTTCTATGTCTGTGAGTGTTTCGGTTTTGTAAATAAGTTTATTTGTGTCTTTTTTTTTCAGATTCCACATTTAAGTGGTATCATATGGCATTTTTCTTTCTCTTTGTGGATTACTTCACTTAGAATGACGATCTCTGGGTCCATCCATGTTGCTGCAAATGGTATTATTTTATTTTATTTTTTTTATGGCTGAGCAGTATTCCATTTTTTATATATACCACAACTTCTTTATGCAGTCATCTGTTGATGGACATTTAGGTTGTTTCCATGTCTTGGCTATTGTAAATAGTGCTGCTGTGAGCATTGAGGTGCATGTTGTTTTTTTGAATTATATTTTTCTCCAGATATATACCCAGGGATGGGATTGCTGGATCATATAGTAACTCTATTTTTAGTTTTTTAAGGAACCTCCATACTGTCCTCCATAGTAGCTGTAACATTACATTTCCAGCAACAGTGTACGAGGGTTTGGCAGGACTTTTTATGGGTCGCCAAAAGCTGATGTTAAAATTTAGATAAAGGAGTGAAAGACAAAGAAAAATTAAGGTGATTTTGAAAGTTAAAGGAAGAGAAGGCTTGGCTTACCAGATAAAAAGACATTCTATAAGGCTCTAATAATTAAGACAGGGTGACGATGCATAGGTAGACAGAGACCAGTGGAAAAGTAGAGAGCGCTCAGAAACAGACCTGGCTAGTACAGAAACCTGGTGCCTGTAGGTGGCACTGAGGATGAGTGCTGGAAGGACAGATTCTTCATAAACAGTACATATAGAATAAAAGCATGATTAGACCTCTACGTTCTTGTGTACACAGCTAGAGTAAAGGGCTAACTTGAAAAGTGAAACTTTAAAATGTTTACAAGAAAATATAGAAGATTTATATGATCTCAGGAGGGAAAGTTTTCATAAGATATGAAATACACAAGCCATGAAGAAAAAGTTTGGTTAATTTAATTCCATTAGACCTTAAAAATTCTCTTCATCAAAAGATCATTAAAAAGGTGAAAAGATAAGTCAGTATAGGAGAAGCTATTTGAAACACATATAACAGGTAAAGGATTAGAATTCAAAGTATGTGAAATACTGTCTTCCAGATCAATAAGAAAAAGACAAAACAATCCAGCTGAAATTTGGCAACAGATTAGAAACAGGCAGTTTACACTTTAAATGTATAAAAAGATGCCCAACTTCATTAACAATTAGAAAAATAACGATTAAAATGAAAAATAAGATACCATTTCATATTCATCAGACTGACAAAAATTAAGAAGTCCAACAGTAGGAAGTGTTTGTGAGAATGTAAAAAAACCCATTAGGAACATAGCTAATATACCAAAGTAAATTGGCACAATAGCTTCAGAAAACAATTTGGCAACATCCAGTGAAGCTGAAGATGCTGATGTTCTACAGTTCTGTAATTCTGCTTCTAGGCATGGAACAGAGTGTACACGTGTGTACAGTAAAACGTGGGTTTAGGAGTTGGCTGGCAGTGTGGTAGGGGCAGGGAGGAGTTATTTCCACAGAGGTGTTATTTGCAGGTTTCGGAGAGAAATGAAGGAAGTTTACTACACCCAGCCATCTGCAGGATCAGTGGGGCTGCAGTGTCTTTGCTGCTACACGGAAAAGGTAATGCAGCCATTATAGCCAAAGAGGCACGCAGTGATTAGGCCCAGGACCTCTGCAAGGATTTTGGAGTGGTTTCCTCTCTCAGCAAGGAGATGGTCAGGTAGAGGATGGCCACTGTGAGGGTTTGGAAGAGATCACTCCAAGGCCAGTTGATAATCTGTGTGTTGGTGTGCAGGTAACACATGTAGATGATAAAGAAGATAGTGGCAAAGACCATCTCAATTACTGACAGGAACTAGTATCCTGATGTCCAGGCAGATTGAAATAACCAGGCACAATATAGTCTTAGCAAATGGGAGAATTCCCTTTTGGGTGCTTGAAATGTTGGTGCAGGTGGCTCAGCAGCTGGGGACCTGAAAAGCAGCCAGGATCCCCTGTGGTGTTGGCTGCAATCCTTAGGGGGCATGGAGGGTCTTGTCACTGGCTAACAGGTTCGAGGACACTGCACACTCACTGTCTTGCTCCTAATCTGGAATAAGACTCAAATTTGCCTTTTAAATGGCCCTGCAGTCTGGCTCAAACTTTTTGTACTTTCATAGTGTTTGCAGTAGTAGAAAATTACAAACGGGAATACAGTCATTGTTGGAGATTTTAACACTGCATTAACATCACTAAACAGATCTTCTAGACAGAAAATAAATAAGGCAACAGAGAAACTAAATGATACAATAGAAAAATTAGATTGGTGGATATTTTCAGAGCATTACACCCCCCAAAAATAGGATATACATTCTTTTCAAGGTCACATGGAACATTTTCTAGGATTGATCATGTACTTGGGCACAAAAGAAGCCTCAACAATTTTAAGAAGATAGAAGTTATCTCAAGCATCTTTACTGACCACAATGCCGTGAAACTAGAAATCAACTACAGAGAAACAAAGGATAAAAAAAAGGAAAGCATGGAGATTAAACAGCATACTATTAAAAAAAAACCAATGGGTCAATGATGAAATCAAAGTTGAAATGAAAAAATACCTTGAGATAAATGAAAATGAAAATACAACCACACAATTTATGGGACGCAGCAAAGGCAGTGCTAAGAGGGAAGTTTATAGCGATACAGGCCTTCTTCAAAAAGGAAGAACAATCTCAAATAAACGATATAATCCACCAGCTAAAAGAATTAGAAAAAGAAGAGCAGAAACACCCAAAAGTCAGCAGAAGGAAGGAAATAATAAAGATCAGGGATGAAATGAATAAAATAGAGATTGAAAAAAAAAGAAAAAATCAATCAAACCAAAAGCTGGTTTTTTGAAAGAGTAAATAAAATTGACAAACTTCTGGCTAAACTCACAAAGAAGAAAAAAGAGCACAAATAAGCAAAATAAGAAAGGAAAATGGAGAAATTACAACAAATAACATAGAAATACAGAATATCATATGAGAATATTATGAAAAACTATATGGAACCAAAATGGCTAACCTAGAGGAGATGGACAAGTTTCTGGAAACATACAGTCCACCAAGACTGAGTCAAGAAGAAACTGACCACTTGAACAAACTGATCACTAAAAATGAAATCGAAATAGCAATAAAAAAACCTCCCTACAAATAAAAGTCCAGGACCAGACAGCTTCACCGGGGAATTCTACCAAACATACAAAGAAGAACTCCTACCAGTCCTTCTCAAACTCTTCCAGAAGACTGAAAAAGAGGGAATACTCCCAAACTCATTCTATGACGCCACCATCACCCTGAAACCAAAACCAGGCAAAGACACCACCAAAAAAGAGAATTACAGACCAATATCACTGATGGACGTAATGCAAAAATTCTTACCAAAATACTAGCAAATAGAATCCAACAGCACATAAAAAAGATTATACATCATGATCAAGTGGGGTTCATCCCAGGGACACAAGGATGGTTCAACATATGCTAATCAATCAATGTAATACATCACATCAACAAGAGAAAGGACAAAAGCCACATGATCATCTCAATAGATGCAGAAAAAGCTTTTGATAAAATTCAACACCCATTTATGATAAAAATTCTCACCAAAGTGGGTGTAGAGGGAACATATCTCAGCATAATAAAAGCTATATATGATAAGCCTACAGCCAGCATAGTACTCAACGGTGAAAAACTCAAAAGCTTCCCACTAAAATCTGCGACAAGACAAGGCTGCCCACTATCACCACTGCTATTCAACATAGTCTTGGAAGTCCTAGCCACAGCAATCAGGCAAGAGAGAGAAATAAAAGGGATCCAAATTGGAAAAGAAGAGATAAAAGTGTCACTGTATGCAGATGACATGATACTATATATAGAAAACCCTAAAAGGTCCACACAAAAACTACTAGAACTAATCGAAGAATTCAGCAAGGTAGCAGGTTACAAGATTAACATTCAAAAATCAGTTGCATTTCTTTACACTAATGATGACTCAACAGAAAAAGAAAGTAAAGAAATAATCCCCTTTACAATAGCACCCAAAGTAATCAAATACCTAGGAATAAATCTAACCAAGGAGGTGAAAGAGTTATACATGGAAAATTATAAAACATTGATTAAGGAAATAAAAGAAGAATTAAAAAAATGGAAAGTTATCCTATGCTCCTGGATTGGAAGAATCAATATTGTTAAAATGGTCATACTGCCCAAGGCAATCTACAGGTTTAATGCAATCCCTATCAAATTACCCAGGACATATTTCACAGAACTAGAACAATTGTAGTAAAATTTGTATGGAACCACAAAAGACCTAGAATTGCCAAAGCATTACTGAAGAAAAAGAGGCTGGAGGAATAACTTTCCCAGACTTCAGACAATACTACAGAGCTACAGTAACCAAGATGGCATGGTATTGGTACAAAAACAGACACATGGACCAATGGAACAGAATAGAGAGCCCAGAAATGAACCCACAAACTTTTGGTCAACTGATCTTCAACAAAGGAGGCAAGAATATACAATGGAATAAAAACAGTCTCTTCAGCAAATGGTGTTGGGAAAACTGGACAGCAGCATGTAAATCAACGAAGCTAGAACACTCCCTTACACCATACACAAAATAAACCCAAAATGGATCAAAGACTTAAACATAAGACAAGATACAATAAACCTCCTAGAAGAAAATATAGGCAAAACATTATCTGACATACATCTCAAAAATATTCTCCCAAGCTATAGAAATAAAAGCAAGAATAAACAAATGGGACCTAATTAAACTTACAAGCTTCTGCACAGCAAAGGAAACCATAAATAAAACAAAACGACAACCCACGGAATGGAAGAAAATTTTGGCAAATGAAACCGACAAAGGCTTGATCTCCAGAATATATAAGCAGCTCATACAACTTAATAAAAAAAAACCAAAACAACCCAATCCAAAAATGGGAAGAAGACCTAAACAAGCAATTCTCCAAGGAAGAAATACAAATGATCAATAGGCACATGAAAAAATGCTCAATATCACTAATTATCAGAGAAATGCAAATCAAAACTACAATGAGGTATCATCTCACACCAGTCAGAATGGCCGTCATTCAAAGATCCACAAATGACAAATGCTGCAGAGGCTGTGGAGAAAAGGGAACCCTCCTACACTGCTGGTGGGAATGCAGTTTGGTGCAGCCACTGTGGAAAACAGTATGGAGAGTCCTCAAAAGACTAGGAATAGACTTACCATATGACCCAGGAATCCCGCTCCTGGGCATATATCCAGAAGGAACCCTACTTCAAAATGACACCTGCACCCCAATGTTCATAGCAGCACTATTTACAATAGCCAAGACATGGAAGCAGCCTAAATGTCCATCAACAGATGACTGGATAAAGAAGAAGTGGTGTATTTATACAATGGAATACTATTCAGCCATAAAAACCGACAACATAATGCCATTTGCAGCAAAACGGATGTTCCTGGAGAGTGTCATTCTAAGTGAAGTAAGCCAGAAAGAGAAAGAAAAATACCATATGAGATCGCTCATATGTGGAATCAAAAGAAAAAGGAACATAAATACAAAACAGAAACAGACTCACAGACATAGAATACAAACTTGTGGTTGCCAAGGAGGCGGGGGCTGGGAAGGGACAGACTGAGATTTCAAAATGTAGAATAGATAAACAAGATTATACTGTAGAGCACACGGAATTATATACAAGATCTTGTGGTAGCTCACAGCAAGAAAAAATGTGACAATGAATATATGTATGCTCATGTATAACTGAAAAATTGTGCTCTAAACTGGAATTTGACACAACATTTTAAAATGACTATAACTCAGTAAAAAAAATGTTAAAAAAAGCTAAAGCTCTTGCCCTTAAGAATCTCTAAGATTAGTTGAAGAGTCACCTACCAACAGTATGCCAGGCATATAAAAAAAATAAGGCAATATTTGGCTCTAACCTTGTGAAGTCTGTCACAAGAGTACCAGTGGAAGTCTCTGCATGTCTGGCTCTGCTCTGTAACATTAGGGGCTTCACATGTACATGTACCCATGTGGACCTAAAGGCCCAACTCCACCCAGGTTGCATCTGTCCCTTTCCAAAGAGCTGCCCTTTATAAAAAAAAAAAGAAAAGAAAAGAAAATTACAAACATGCTAGGTATCACTCTATCACTCAGCGGGTAACTGGATAAATAAATTATAGTATTTTCATAAACAGAATTGCAAAAAAGTGGTGAAACACTCAACTAGGTTTACATATATCAACGTGGATGAATCTTACAATTTTAAATGAAAAAAATTGCCTGAAGAATACTTTATTATATATGCAATTTATGTAGTGTATAAAAAATTCAAAACAATGTACTTTTAGGGATACGTATGTGGTAAAAGTATAAAATACATGAGCAAGACATACTCCAGATTTACAACAGGATTATTTTTGTGGGAAGGGAAGGGGATTTGATCAATGAGAGGCACTGCCTAGAATAGTAACATTTGATTTCCTAAGCTGGGTGGTAGTGTAGGGTTGTTCATTATATTATTCTTTATACCTTTTTGTGTATCTTAAATGTTACATCGTAGTTAACAAACATAAAAGTATATGTAAATGGTTGCCATGTGGAGATCTCAAATACAAGTATATCGGACAAGTAACACTACCCTCATGCTATCCAAATGAATAGTTGTGGCTGGAGCTACAATTTCCAGTGACAGCATCTGACATATATTTAAAAGGTGGTATATCTCAAAAGCCTTTTTATTTCCCTGCAGAAACTCTCTCTAGCCCCACTTCAACCCACCCCAAACTCATCTCACTTAAAAGCATCCACGTTTACCCAATTGCTCTGTCTGAAACACCAGAGTCTTCCTTGCCTTCTCTCTTTGCTGTGCATCCCCGAGTCCATCAGCAAGTCCTCTCATTGCTGCCTACACAGCCCATCCAGAATCTGTCCTTTTCTTTTCCTCTCTGCACTCTCACCCGATGCATTGCACTCCAGCCTCATCTCTTGTACGGATGACTGCTAAAAGTCATTCTTCTACCATCTATGGCCTCCTCCCTAACCTGCCTCCCAGTTGCTATTCCTGCCAGCTCCCCCATAGTCTCTGTTCCACCAAGATCTCTTAAAAATGTAAATCAGTTCACATCACCACTGTTTTAAGATTAAATGAGATAATTAGAGATTATCAGACTAAGTGATATAACCCAGAAAGAGAAAGACAAGTGGATATCTCAGTAGTTCAACTATATTCCCCAAAGTCTGGATATTAGATTCTTGGGGTCTTCTCTTGGGAAACACATGCAGGTTGCCTGAGATGCGTAGGTAGTCATCCTGTCTGTCAGTGGTTTCCAAGCGCCCTGGTTCAAACCCTAGGGTTAGGGCCACAGGATAGGGAAGACGTAGAAGCGAATCAGACACAGTCTGATTCCATGGACTCTGCTTGGTTTCTGTCTAATGTGGGTGATTTAGGGGTACACATACATACCTGACTGGGGGACCCAGGCAGGGAGAAGATATGCAGCTTGGTCTGACTCTTCAAACTTTGCCACCCCACAGGCCTCAGAGTTCTTCTTTCTGGCAATATATATCTCCGAGTTCATCATCAAGCTCTACGCAGACCCCATCGGCTTCTGGGAGGATGGCTACAACCTGCTGGACGTGGTCATTTTCTTCATTGTCTTCATCCCCCACATTATCCCCAAGATCATGGGCATATACTACCCCTACATAAACATTGCTCAAGGCATTCAGTCCCTGCGCATTCTTAAGATTATCACCTACAGCCGCGGCATGAGGGTAAGTATCCGGGGACGCTGTGTTCTGGGAGTGCAGGGCATAGGGCTGATCTGCTCAGCAGCCCCGATGATGTAATATTGCCAACACTCTCACCCAGCGATTGCATCCTCCTTGTAGCAGATTGATTCTTACCTATATTATCTCATTTAATCTTTTTTTTAAAAATTAAATTAAAAATTTTTAATCGAAGTATAGTCAGTTTACAATGTGTCAATTTCTGGTGTACAGCATAATGTTTCAGTCATACATGTATGTACATATATTTGTTTTCATATTGTTTTTCATTATAGGTTAGTATAAGATATTGAATATAGTTCCCTGTTCTATACAGGAGAAACTTGTTGTTTATCTGTTTTATATATAGTAATTAGTATCTATAAATCTCAACCTCCCAGTTTATCTCTTCCTATGTCCTTCCCCACTGGTAACTATAAGTTTGTTTTCTACGTCTGTGAGTCTGTTTTGATTTCACAAATAAATTCATTCATGTCATTTTTTAAGATTCCACATATAAGTGATAGCATATGGTATTTGTCTTTTTCTGGCTTACTTCGCTTAGTATGATAATCTCTAATTACCTCATTTAATCTTAAAACAATGGTAGGAAAGGTATTAGCTCCATTTTACAGATGAAGAAGTTGAGGCACACGGTCGCTCAGTAGTCAGATGCCAGAGCTGAGCTTTCAAAGATGCGTCTGACTCCAGAGGCCATCTGGTCTTTTCCTCTATCCCATACTATAGGGTTTGAACTACATGCCTAGGAGTCTCCAGATCTTTGGTGGTCCTGGCTACTCACTGCTTTCCCCCAAAACTAAGAGTCTCCTGCTTCTCTTGATGGGACGGTCTCATTATTGTTCAGGCAGCCCTGGAAGTGCTGCTCCTCCCCAGAAGTCCGGGGGTGACCAGTCTTCACTTGACTCACAGGTTTCAGAACAAGCCTCAGAGGTGACTCAAGCCTGCCCTTGGGCCTTTATCCTGACCACAGTGTGTTGGCCCTGGCTCTGCACTCAGCATCCATGCTTCTCCAGGAAGGGGCTGGTTTGGACCTATTTGATCAGTTAGGGTGTGTCAGCCTGTTCTGCTGAAGAGGTTGCCCCTAGCACAGCTGGGGGTCTGTCTATCTAGGGCCTAGGACTGACACTCAGGGACCTGGGTAGAGAAGAAAAGGGGGGTGGTAAAGAGCGCCTCCAGCCGCAAACCCCGTTAATTCATGTCTTGCTGTTATGTTGTCATACACCTGGTGTGCGTCTTCTCCCAAACAACAGAGTCCCGTCCTCCTGCTCCTTCTCTTCGTGGCGAGGCACCATGTCTGTGCTCCCAGGCCCCACTTCCTTATCTGTCATTTATGCCCAGTCTTCCTCCCTCAGCTCCACAGTCACTAGCCTCTCTGAGGTTGCCAGCAACCTCCCGTTACCAGTTCCTCTTGGTTTTCCTCCAGCCTCTTGGGCGTGACTTCTCGGGTGTATGTTGTCTTTGCCTGGCCCATGAGTGTGGTTTTCTCAGGACTCTGTCCTCAGTTCCCATCTCTTCTCCCTCCTTACGTTCTCTCTGGGTGACCTTTTCCACTTTTCAGGGCTCTTCATCTGCCCACACCTCCCTCTTTGAACTTTGGACCTCACTGCTTCCTGGATATTTCACGTGCTCCTTAGACTCAACACATTTCAACTGAAAGTCATCTCTCTCCTCCCACCTCCACTCTCAAATCCCCAACCTGACTCCTCCTCCTGTATTCTGTCTTTTGGTAATGGGTGTCTCCCACCCCCATTCAACTGCCAAGTCATAAATTTGAGTGTCGGCTTTGACTCCTCTCTCTGTAGTCCTGTAGTGTGGCCTCCTAGATCGTTATTGGCTTGCCCATGTCTTTTCACCCTGACAGCCATCATCTTTTCTCCATCACCATCTGCCTTTCCATGGGTTCCTGCAGTGGCTCCCCACACTAAGGAGAGCCCTGGAGCAGAAATGCCCCAGCAGCTGAGAGAAGCACTGAAGTGTACCTCAAATCATGGCATCCTTCCTTTCACACCTGAGAGTGGCTCCCCTTGCTCATGGGCTAGAGATAGACCTGATAATGTGTCCTAGTGGGAAGGGGAGTGTCTGGGGGGCTGGGCATTAGAATCTGTGTCAGGGAGGGATGAGAGTAAGTCAGGTGGACAGGAAAGACAGGAGCTCCCTGAGGGGTAAGTGCTGGGAGGTGGACACCTCAGAGTGAGGGAGTGATTAGACAGTGGGGAGTATAGCCTGGTTTTCTGGGTGTTGGGCCCCAAGGGAGCAGGGGCAAGGGTCACTGGAGATGAGGAAGTCAAGGGAACAAGAGGCCTGGGGGATGGTGGGTGTCCAGTGAGATGCTGAAAGCCCCTAGGATGACAGGAGGATGGGGTGAAGCCTGAAGCAGAGGAATGGGAAGGTGGAAAGTTGGCCCTGCCCAGAGGCAGGGGCTTTGCCCTTGGAGGCCAGGGCTTCGAGGATGAGGTAGAGGGTGGCCTCCTGAATCAGGTCAGTTGGGGGACAGGCAGCCTCCTTCAAGAGAGCTTCTAAGAAGTGACGTCCTCAGGCAAGAGGAGATTTTCAGGGAAGGCCAGATCACCGTAGAATGAGGGTGCCAGAGACCTGCAGGAGTCATGAGAGGAAGGAGGTGATGGCGATGGGCTGAGGGATGGGAAGTCCAGGACTGCTCAGGGAGGAGGACACAGAAAATACCAGTGGCAGGAGGGGCTTCTGTCTTGGGGTTTGAGGGGAGGGCAGGGACCCAGAGTGTCCCCTTGTGAGGCTGAGGGCACTGACTACCTGCTGGGTGCATCGTGGTGTCGTGTCATGGCAGCCTGGTCAGGCGGAAAGCCTGAGTCTTGGGGCCTGGCGAGGACAGCCCAGGGACGCAGTGCAGGGCACACAGCCCTCCTCACTGGCCAAGGCCTGTCCCACAGCTCAGCCTGGCTTGCTTGGTGACCACAGGCCTCTGCTCAGCCTTTTGTCCTCGAAGATATGCACAGTGACCCATGGGCACGCAGACACAGCATGTGCATAGACATATGGTCCGTATTTGACCTCAGGGTCTTTCTGTCATTAAGCAGAACCTTGTATCCAAAAGTTATTCCCTGGGGACCACCAGACGCCCTGGCGGTGGCTCTTCTGTGGCTTTGGGGATGCTCTCTGTACCCTGGCCTGGCTAGCTGGCCAGGGGGAGCTGGAGGTGCCAAAGGTGAGACCTTGTACCTCTGTGTTAATTTATATTCATTGAAGTCTAAATGAGGCTCTCATGGAGCCTCAGCTCAGTGCCCAGAGAGGGCCCTCTGGCAAACTTTTGCTCCTTTTTTTCTGATTAATTAAAGTGACATTTTGCCTTCTGACCCATGGCAATAAACTTGCACTGTGAGGAAATTGTTCCGTGTTGTTTTATACACAGAGAGGTTCTGTTAGCTGGACAGCCAATGGCCACGCTGTCCCTGTTCATCTCCATTTCAGCCTGAAGAACAACCTTCAGACACCTGGCTGTGGTGGGAGCCCAGGCCCCATCCCCCGCCTCCCTCCTCCTCCTTGGGGCCCATCACCTGCCACATGCCTCTCCATATCTGGAATGCCCCAGGACCCAGAGGGCAGCTGCAGCTTGACTCAGCCCAGGGGAGCTGAACTGGGGACTAGGAATTGCTTCCCCAATGAACTGGGAAATTCAGAATCAGGTACTTACTTGGGGCCAGGCTGTAGGCCTAGAAGGCCCCGACTTCCTCAGGTTAGGAGCTACCAGCCTATGGGGATCTGGGCAACTGTCTCTGGGACTGGATTCCTGCACACCCTGGACTGCAGACCAGTGGGTCCTGCCTGGATGGTGCTGGAAGAACGAGGCCAAGGCCAGCTGGCAGGAGCCAGTCCCACATAGGCTTCCAGGGAGCGTGGCATCTGCTCCATGGCTGTTCTCAAGGTTGCTTGGCTTTGACCACAGGCACCGCTGGGCCTGCAGACTAGCCTGGAAGCAGGGGACCCAGCCAGTCCTCTCCCCCATCCTTCTGTGGTGCCTCGGGTTCCTGCACGAGGCGCTGCCCCTCCCTGCCCGCACAGACCTCACCTGTAAACTGCGTCCCATTGCTGCGTTTCTCGTGAGTTCTTACCTCTTCAGTCTTAGAAGTTCTTGGGAAAGAAGTTCTATCTCTCTTGCAGGGTTGGAGGCAATTTTTTACCTCTTAATTCTTTTGGAATTAATTCTCAAACACTGATTTTCTTCCCCCAAGGAGAGGAAGGAGGCGTTGTGTGTGCGGTTGCCCCTGCAGGCAGCTGCCAAACCAGTTCATGTGCAGGGCAGCCCTAGTGCTTCTGGGTTATCTCTCTGCTTCCCAAATTACTCTCAAACTGTCGAAAATTCACTGTCCCATGTCCCAGCTCTATCAGTACCTCCTTCCCTAGTGTTAAGTCAATAAACAGTTTCTTGGCTTAGTAAAATATGCTTTTGTGGTTGGCGGTGGTGGCACAAGGCAAAGGGCAGTTCCAGCTCTGCCATTATATTGCAGTGAGACCCTGGCCAAGGCACTTTGCTTTTCTGAGTCTCTGATCCCTCATCTTGAAATGTGAAGAATAATAACATCTGTCTGCCTTGACCTGATGTCTGTGTCAGTGTCAGTGTCCAGGCAGGTGACCGTGTATTGGCAAGACACGGGCATAAAGCATGAACGATGAAGAGTGGGAGATGAGACAAGCAAACACCCATTTCACAGGGGAAGCCTGAGGTCACAAGGTGGAGACCTTCCTGTGAAATGGGGTCCAGGAAGAATGGGAAGCCAGGTCCCTCAGCCCTCTTCATTCCCACTCCTAGGGTGGCTCTGCTACTCTTCTTGGGTCTGGAAGATCATTCAGGGCTGGCCCTCAGCTGAGAAGCAGGAGCAGGACATCCTGGGATGACCACAGATGCAGCCTGGGGTTCAGGTGGAGTGGTTAGTGGTGCTGACGGGTGACTACCCCCGCCCTGGGGCAGCACAGGCGATCTGCCCATGGGTGACTGAGTGTGGAGACCAGGTATTGGTAAACCACTGTTAAATTGGGGTAGCCCTCATCTGGGCGCAGTTCCCATTCACTCATTCATTTGTTCATTCATCATACAACCATTTATTGAGCATCTACCATGTGCCAGGCACTGGATGCTGGGGACAACTGGCGTTGGGGCACACTGGACCTCTGTCCTCTGAGCCCAGCCTGGCCTGGCAGCCTGGCTTAGACCCAGCACCTCTGCCTTGCAGACCCTCATCACCTCTGTGGGGCAGATAGCCAGTATCGTGGCTTCCGTGCTCATCCTGTTCTTCGTCCTGATGTACATCTTCGCTATCCTGGGCTTCTGCCTATTTGGAGTTTCAGAGAGGGCTGACCTGGATAACTGGGGGAACCTGGCTTTGGCCTTCTTTACCCTCTTCAGCTTGGCCACGGTACTGTGTTTGGGAACGGTGTTGGGGGCAGGGGCGTCAAGAAGTGATGGCCCGCTGGTGTGAGTGTGTGGACATGCTGGGCCTCACATGGGGCCTCCCCCATGTTCAGGCACTTAGCTGGGCTGTCCTCCCAGGGCTAAGCACAGGCCAGTGCCCTGGCCAGGAGTCCATCTCTGTCTCTAATCTTATGATTCCCTAGAGCATTCTTATTTGTCTCACAGGGTTGTAAAACTTTCAAAAAGTTCTCAAAAGATAATTCATTTGGATTAAGTTTCATTTAGACATGAAACCCATGTCACATAGCCTTTTTGGGAACAGGCTGTCACAAATCCACCCAGAATAAGCCTGCATTAGCCCAAGCCTAGAAGTCTAGATTCTGTTGGACTCTGGAAAGACTTGAGTCTTTCCACAGGAGGACCTGGAAGAGGGGCAGTGTCTTTTTGGGAAGGATGGGAGACCTTTTGGAGAAGAGCCCTCAGGCCACCTTGGTCAGAAGTGCCCCTACCCTGTGGGGCCCTGCATCACCAGGCCAGCATGTGTTGCACTGGAGTCAGTGGATTAGGAAACTGTTGAGGGGCTGAAATGCAAATAGAGCCAGGCTACTCCTCAGTGGGGCTGGGGCGCCCCTAGGGGAGCTGAGCATGAGGCCTGCTCCTCTGGGTCTTGGCACCAGCATACCCTGCTCTGCCGGAACAGGTTGATGGCTGGACAGACCTGCAGGAGCAGCTGGATGCCCGGAATTTTCTTCTGAGCCGGGTGTTCACCATCATCTTCATTTTGCTTGCCTCCTTCGTCTTCCTCAGTATGTTTGTGGGAGTGATGATCATTCACACTGAGGTGAGGTGGCACTTGTAAGGATGGGGAGGTGGGGGTTAGGTATGGCAGGTGGAGCTGTGGGCCCAGTCTCCAGGGAGGACCCTGAGCTGTCTCCCTCCTAGAGTGGAGGGGAGGTGGCCAGGTGGGTCCTTCCCTACCCCAGCCCAACTTTCCATGAGTCTGTGCATTCTCCCCACCTCATGATGGTGGCCAGCAGGACAGGTGCTTGAGAAATCACTGCATCTGCAACTGGCTGCTTGAATTGGGGGCTGGCCCCCTATGGGGGGAGGTCCTCCTGCTGAGGGGCCTGAGCAGCAGTGCAAGGCTGGAGGAGAAGGAAGATGAGGGGTGGGGTACACAGTGAGGGCCCACACCTTCCCTCCATCCTCCCACCCTCAGAATTCCATGAAAAAGTTTGAGCGGGAGCTGACGCTGGAGAGACACACGATTCTGATGGAGGAGAAGCAGGCAATTCTGAAGCGGCAGCAGGAGGAGGTCAGCCAGCTGATGCAGACGCAGGTAAGGGACCTCCACAGGCAGGCGGACAAGCAGAAGGATAGTCAGGGCTGAAGGACTGGTGTGGCCCATGTGGAGGGCAGGTGGCCTTGGACATCTGTGGCATTTGTTAAGTCAGGTACTCACCCCCTGTGCTTTTCAGAATCAGACTTTATTCTTGGCATTTTTGTATTTCTCCGAGCCTCTTCCAGTGTTGAGTGCTGTGATTATGATATTTTTTCTCCTTCGTGGGAAGAACTCTACTGCTGGGCCCTTTGCCTGGAGCACCCTTGTTCCTGAGGGCTCCCTGGGTGCCAGGCAGGCTGGGTACCTGTCTGCTGAGTGGGTGAGGCCATAGAAGCCCTGACAGGTGTTACTAACCTTGGTTTTTCTAAACCAGAAGGAGAGTGAGCACAACAGGCTGGGGCTTTTCTGCAAGCTACAACTGTGAAGTGGGGCGGAAGCCTTCCCTTTTCAGCTGAGTGCTCTGAGCCCCCTGTGTTGAGCCCTGGGCGCTACCCCGTTTCCCCCCATGTGGCCAGTGCCTCCTTTTCAGCCTCCTGTCTGAGATGGAGACAGCCGCCTATCTCGATGCGCCCAAGGTTGTCCAGAGCAGGGTGAAAGGCTAAGCCATGCTCAGACTCTCACTGATTTCTGCCTGAGTCACCTGTCCTCATGTCAGTGATGCTGGCTCACCATGTGACCTCAGTCAGTGGGGTCCAGGCCCAGAAGGGGTTGGGGTGAACCTGTGATTAGGCTCAAGGCTCATCCTGGGACCAGGGTCAGGCCTCTGCCTGGGTGCCTCATGGAGGGTCCCCAGGTCTCTGTGTAGCCTGATCACCTCCTCCTCATTCTCATTCTCGTTCTCATATTTATGCTCCTCTCTGTAGAAAAATGTTGACTATAGTTTTGCTGAGCTGGTGGAGAACTTCAAGAAGACCCTGCAGCACACTGACCCCATGGTCTTGGACGATTTTGGCACCAGCCTACCCTTCATTGATGTCTACTTGTCCACTCTGGACAACCAGGATGCTACCATCAGCAAGTCAGTCCCAGCCCTGCTGACCCTGGCCCACGGGTGCCAGGCCTTTCCTGGTCCCCAGGCTTCTTTGAGGGTACCCTGTGAGAGCAAGGGGGGTGGTGGCCGATGTGCAGGGTGGGTAGAACGAGGTCTTTCTTGGGGGTGCATGGGACTGGGCTGCTGTGTAGACAGGCCCAGGCTGGTGGGACTCTACTCCCCTGGCCCTGCCTAGTACCCCTGACCCATATTTTAATACTGGCTCCTTTGGATCTTCAGGCCCCTCCCCACTAAGCCCTTTTCAGAGGGCAGAGGAAAGAGCCCTGTCTTGACAAGACAGAAGCTGAGGCTCCTGGCCTGGTTCTGCCACTGCTTCCTGTGCGACTCTGGCCGGGTCTTTGTCTCTTTCCCACCTGTCACAGGAGGGGCTGATTCTTGGAAAGCAGTGTGTATGAAGCTCCGAGCTCGGCCTGGCCCCGGCCAGTGCTCAGTGTGAGTCAGCTGGGATCGTAACTGGCCGTTACTGCAGGAAGGGGAGGGACATGATTAGCCTGGTTTCTCAATAAAAGCCCCCCAGAGAGCTTCGTGGACTGGAGGAACTGAAAGGAGGGGACCTAGGATCAAGAGTGGGCCAGGCAGTGTCTGGGCACATCTGATCCCCTCACTCAGAGCCCAGGAGTCTGTTGTCTCCAACTTGACCCTGTAGTGAAGTCACTTGCTCCTGGGGTCACAGGTAAAGTGGCAGACCCAGGTTTCCCACCCAGCCTGATCTGAGCCTGAAGTCCTTGCTCTTCTTTGACTCCACACCTGCTAGAAGTGGCGAACATGCAGGGTGCAGGGCCGGGTGCAGCCCACCAGTGAGCTCAGGCCCCCTTCCCTTTGTCTCCAGGCTTCAGGAGCTGTACTACGAGATGGTGCATGTGCTGAGGCTGATGCTTGAAGACTTGCCCCAGAAGGAGCAGTCGCAGTCCTCGGAGAAGGTGGATGATAAGTAGCTAGGTGTGGGCACCTAGGCACCAATGGTCTCACAGGCTGTGCCGGGTACCCATTAAACACAGACTTTCTGAGTTGGCCTCTCCACAGTTGCTATGATCATGGTGTTTTTCCACCTCTGGGAGTCAGGTGTGAGTAGGTGCCCCTGGAGTCAGCCAGACTTTGGGAGTAGGGAGAGGAGGGCTCGAGACTCATCCTGGCCAGAGGCCACATCTAGAATCTATACAGGCTCCCTCCTCCCTTGATCCCAGCAGCAAAGACCCACTGGGCTTCTGGGATAGCCACCTAAGGACCCCAGACCAAGAAGGACCTCCAGCTGTCCCATGAGAGTGCATGGCTCCTTTGAACTTGGGTGGCCCTACCGATCTGGAAGCTCTGCTGGGCATGTCTGTGTGGGTGTCCCTACACCTAGCAGAGCCACCTCTCTGTGCACTCGCTGCTGTAGAGACCCCCCACCACTTTGGAATTCTCCTCTGCTTTTTCCTAGACTCACAGTGATGGTGGTTCCCATGGGGTGCCGCCTTGACTGGCAGGATTCTGTTGTGTGGGCAGGCAGCTCAGGGGGTACCTCATGCAGGGGCCAGGGGAGTGGCAGCATCGGGTACTTTGGTCCGCACCCTCCCTTTAGTTAGAAGTCTTCACTTAAAAAGTGGCATTTTCATGTCATTCTTGGCCAAATGACTGCCAGAGTTACTAAGGTCCTGGCCCCACCCTGGTCCAGCTATGATGGAGCCATCTGAAGGCCCAGGTGGGGTATGGCGGCCCTTGCTCCCAACTGGCCAGGCTCCCAGCAGTGCCCCCCTCTGCTCCCATGGCTGAGAAGTGTTCCTGAGGCCTGTTACCTTAGCAGTGCTGTCCTAGACAGAGGACAGATGAGTTCTGGGTAAAGCTGGTGTGTGCAGAAAGGTGCAGACCCACTCTGGGGAATCAGGTCAGTAGAAAACTTGTAGAATTGAGAATGACTGGACCAGGGTCCCCTGGGGGTGGTCCATGGGCTCTGGGCCTGGATGGCAGCACCCCTGAGGCCAGGGGACAAGGGCCAGAGGAAACCTTTACTTGCTGTTTCATCCATCCATCTGATTCCTATTTCCTGAGCTGTGCTGGGTGCTGCGGGTTCTGTGATGAGAAATCCATGGTCTCACCCTGGCCCTCTTGGTGCCCACAGTTGTGTAGGGTGGAGAGAGTCATCCAACCAGATTTGATGAGAGAAAATTTCCCTCAGGACGTGATAGTAATTGTTTGAATGCAGAGGGCACATGTCTTCTAAGATGCTCAAATTATTTCCATTTGCAAATGTGCACACTCAGGACCAAATTGAGAATTGTGTGCAAGGGTGCCAAGGAGGATGGCTCTGGGGTGTGAGACTGATCACCATGCTGTGGGGAAGCTTCCGAGGGCAGCGCATGTGGCCTCGCTGCTTCCTGGGGTGGAGAGAACTTTGTGCCAGTGCCCTGGGAGGTAGGCCTGAAGTAATGGGGTATGCATCCAAGGCCTAAATATGAAGGGTTGACTCCCTGCTGGGGGCTTGCAGGGATGCTCTGGCAGGTGCAGCCCAGTCCACAGGCACCCAGGCCTCAGGTAGTGGCTCCGATTCAGGACTGGGACAAAGCAGACACTGCCAGCTGCCCCACACTGGATGTGCCAGTGTTGCTTGGGGGATCTGAAAACACCTCTACCTGTTCTCACCCCAGAATCCTGGGAGTTGCCCTAGGCCTCTGGGAGTGAACAAAAGATTAAAAAAATTTCCTCAGGGAGTTAAGTTAATAAGTACTGTGGTTTTAGAGTCCAGAGACCTGGATTCCTTAATCAGGTGACCTTGGGCAAAGTGTTCGGTCTTTGGAAACCTCAGTTATTTCCTCTGAGAAATAGGTTGATAAAAGTGTCCAACTGTAAGGTCAAATGAAATACATGTGAGAGTGTAAAAAAAAAGACATAGTCAACTATTGTTCGTGCTTCCTGGCTCTCAACTCGACCTGTGCTGTGCGACCAGCTATGGTGGTGGGCTGTGCTGGTCATGCGCTGAAGAGACACTCGACCGACCAACAGTGAAGTGGTGGGGGTGAAATTATGGAGCTGAAGGCAGTAAGTGGAGGTCAGGAAGCTGTGGGGGTGGAGGGGTGAATGGGTGTCCAGATAGAGCAGCGTGGGATGAGCAGCTAGGAGGTCCCAGCAGGGAAGCCCCAGGCATGGCCGAGGGCAGGCTGCCTTTAAGGGCATGAGCAGAGAAGGCTTTCACAGAACTGAGAGCCGGAAGAGGGTGACGTGCAGAGGGCTGGCTCAGCGCTGCTGTCAGAACAAGCCAGTGGATATTTGGCGCCAAGTCCCAAAGCAGCATTTCTGTTTGGCTCTCTTTGCCTGCAGAGCAAATACTGGCAGATTGGAATTCCCACTTGGGCTGTCACCAACTCAAACAGGCTTGGCCAAGGCTTTCAATTGATTTGCTTGGGGCAGAAGTGACTCTGCTTGCCCAGGCCTGGCTGTGGAAAGCAGGACCCTCCTCCCTACCCCCAGCCCCCGGGTCTATTAGACTGCCCCCAAATGGCTCGCTCTTCTCCATCCTGCCAGCCAGGTGGTTGAAGCGGCAGTGGGATGCTGGAGACCTGGCCCTGAGTCTTCTGGTCACGCCCAGGGCCGCCCCCAGCTCTTGTAGGAAGGATATGGAATCCAAGGCTAGAGGTGTTTGGAAGGTGGCCGGATTTTTTTTTTTAACTGCTTGTTGATTCTACCAGCAGGAAGCAGTCCCTATAAAATGGAAATCCAGTCAGTGATTGAGACTATAAGCTCTCTTCTTTATTCCAACCAGCCCCTAGAACTCCAGTACTGAGATGCTGGAAATTGCACATCTTGATGTTTTCTTCCAGTGTGGTGAGATAGGACACCTACTAAGATGAACTGCCCTTACCAGGTCAGGCTTTGCTCTCAGCTCTATCTCTCCCTGTTTGGGTCTCTGCCCCTGGCCTCCAGTTGCCTGTCCTGCTTCATTGCCCGAGAGGCTCTCAAGAGAGTTGGCAGCTCTGAATTCCCAACTAGGCAACTCAGGAAGGAGGTGATTGTTGCTGATTCTAGCTGCGGGGGTTGGGAAGCAGGGAGAAAGGAGCTCAGTGGGATGGAGTGAGATTCATCAGCGCATGAGCCCTACTCTTCCCCACACTCTGTACCAGAATTTTGTCTGGACTTGGTCAGCCACATGCCACACCTTCCCTAGCTCTGATTTCGCTTTAGGCTTGGTGTGATGCAGCGCTTGGAGGACAGGGGAGAGGCAGGGCTGCAGAGCTGGAAGGAAAGGGAGCATTGAGCTTTCTTGGTTGGTTCCTGGCTTCTCTTCTGAGGTAGAGAAGCAGGGTAATGGGCAAGACAGAGAAAACTGAGAGCCCAGCAAGTCTCGATGGACTACACCACAGGAGCCCGACAGGGAGGAAGAAAAGTAAAGGCCAAGGGCTGGGAGTCAGAAACATTGGACAGAGGCTCTGACCCACCTGGAGGGTGTGACTGGAAAGGGGACGAATGGGGGCAGCAAGTGTCCTCATAGGGTGAGGACTGGAAGCCCACTGATATTCCTTGAGAGGGGCAAATAGTGATGGGAATTATTTAAAGATGATTTTTGGTTGCTGAACTGTACCTTTGAAAAATGGAGCCCCATGAATAGATTCAGTCACCTGGGGTCTGGATTATATTTGTGCGACCTAAAGATGGCCGTGTGTAATAGGCATCTCTCAGGCTAGAATTGGGAAATGTTTAGAGAGCTTTACAAACCACTGAGTGAGTCCCCAGCTGTGATCTGAAGCCTCTAGGTGAAGTGCCCCTGAGGGTGGTTGGCACTAAGTGTGACCGGCTTTTTGCAAAATGAAACTGAAGTCTTAAAAGAAAGGGTGGAAGAGGCCAGAGGGGGAGGAAGAGTCTGTTCTAAAACTCTTGGGAAACTGGCGATTGATCCTAGCTTTTTTAAACTGGTGATGGGACAGTGACATCTCACAGCACAGGCACCTTGCTGCCCCACAGTTCAGCATCCTGAGATCACAGCTGCCCCAACACCCTCCTTCCCCTGGGGGCCTTGATGCCTGGGATTGGGGCTTGAGATGAAAACACCCTTCAAAACGTGCCACTGGGCCAGAGAAGGAGTAGTCCAAGCAGAGGTCAGGCCGAGGCTCTAAAGGGTATGGCCTCTCCTCTTTGTTGACTGTGGAAATACCGCTTTCTATTTTGTCAGTAGTTCTCATACTTTCACATACATGATTTGAATATAATAACAACATTTAGGTGCTTTCATTATTCCCATTAAACAGATGGCAAAACTGAGGTCCAAAGAGGTGATGTAACATACCCAAGGTTGTCCAGCTCAGGGGGAAGAACCAGGATTCACAACCAAGCGTGTCTAACTAACTGCTCCCCTGTCACGCTGTGCAGCTGTCTTCTAAGGCACTGTCATCCCCATCTTATAGGTGGGCAAGCAGCGCTCAGAGAGACTGTTGCTTGGCCAGGATCATCATTAGAGGGCAGAGTCAAAATGTGAATGCAGGCCATATGTGTGCCCCTCTGCTCTACTTCTCACGGCAACCTTGTTCTTTCTTATCAAAGCTGTTTTTTAAACTTTAAAAATCAAGCCATGATTTCCTTCTGAGCAGTGTCTGCCTCTGGGAGGAGGGAGGGTGGCCCCTGAGATGGATCTCATTTAGCCAGTTTGTGGACACCTTCTTGCTGCCTGGTGGAGGCTCTGAAGTCTGCTGGTCCAGCAGCTCCTGACTTGGCCCTGGGAGCCCTGGGACCTCCAGGGATGGGAGAGGGCGACAGGAAGCAATCAGTGTGTGCAGATGGGTGGTGACTGTGGTGCCTAATCAGGAAATTATAGCCTGGGCAGAAGAGGGGTTTGGCTTGAAGTCACCCTTCCCAGGATTTGAGTAAAGCAGGCCCACAGGGAGGCGTGGCTGGTGGATGGGACACGTTGAGCGGGCGTGAGCTCAGCGGGCAGGATGAGCCAGCCTTGTCAGTGCTGCGCAGAGCGGCCCCCACGCCCAGGAGGCTGGCCTCCTAGCTGGTGATATTGTAGTCTGTCCTTTCTGGCCCTCTGCCTGCTCCTGCACCCCATGATACCTCATCAGAAGCTGTGGGTTTTCAGAGGGGACACTCTGGGAAGTTCTTGGCCCGAGATGGTAACATTTCACCCGAACCTTGAATGAACAAGTGGAAAAGGTGTGAAAGAAATGTCAGGTGGAAAAAGCCAGCCAAAGAACAGTACATATGTGACACCATTTGTACTTGGGAAAAAAAAAAAAGAGAAAGCACACACACAAAGTGGCAGTGAGATACTTTTCTCTCTCAGGTGGTAAATGATAGATAAAACCTAGCACTGGCCAGGGTACGGAGACGGGCGCCCTTGTCCGCTTTTGGCAGTGCAAATACGCGTGGCCTTCTCAGAAGGCAACGCAGATTAGCTTTCACGTCCGTGTTCCTGTGGCCCAACAGTTCTGCTTATGAACTCATCCTGAGGAGCCAGGTGGCAAATGCACAGAGAAGCAGGGATACGGATGTTTACTGAGGCTGGTTGGGATAGAAACACAGTAAAAGAAATCAGGGAATTATCTAAATGCCCATTGGTGGGGAGACTGGTTGAATTAATATGAAAAGTAGTGATTTATTGATAGGAATAGATGTTCTTTTGGTGGGGGGTGGTAATTAGTTTTATTTATCTGATTGGTGGCACTGGGGATTGAACCCGGGACCTTGTGCAACCGAAGCACGTACTCTACCACTGAGCTATAAGAATAGATGTTCTTGATCTTATGTGAGTGAAAAAACTGGCTTCTAGAACAACATGTGACATGATATCCTTTATGTAAGAGTGAGTGAGTGTATGGAACGTTATGTGTCTGCACATGTGTGCATGTGCTGAGGGATGTCTGGAAAGATAATCATGCTAATAGTAGTTTGGCGGTCTTGACTTTGTCCTTACACTCTTCTGAACTTTCTGAATTTTGAGAATCAATATGTATTTTATAATCAGGAAAAAAACACAATTTTCATCTTGGAAAATATGTTAAGCAGTGTGTGAGCATGTGTGTGTGCGCAGCTACACCTATGGTGGGTGGAAGGGTGTCCCAGCAGAAGGAACCACGTACACAAAGGAAAGAGGGCGGGAGCTGAAAAGGGAGCTCTGAGAAGTTGGTGTGGCCAAAGCTGGCAGTTTGGGAGGTGGAGCGGGCGGGGTTGGGAAAGGACACTGGAGCTGATTCTGAGGACCTTGAGTCCTCGGCTTGGCAATTTGGAAGCAGGGAAGTGACCTGGCCAGATTTGATTCCTGCTGCTTCTCTCAGAGTGGCCTGAAACCCCTCACCTGGCATTTAAGGCTCCTCTATTCTGTCTCCCCCTTCTTCTCACCATATCCTCCAGGGTTCCCCTTAGCCTGGCTCAGTCTCACCTCCACTCCTGCATACCCATTCCAATCTGCCTGTCCTTCAAGACTCAGCACCAGGCCCCCTCTAACAGGAAGCCTTCCCAGATTGTTCTGATTAGCCCTGATTTTTCCTTTCTCATATTCTCACCCTTGACATTTCATACCTGACCTTAAATCAGACCTTAATTCTTCCAGAACCAGTTGAGGAGGGCCGTGGACTGAGAGGTCCTGCCCTAACACCTGGGTGCCAGTGATGGACTGGCTGACATCTGCCAGCTTTTGAGTCCTGATGGGGGAAAGAGGATAGGCTGCAGAGTTATTTTGAGCCTATTATGTTACAAGCACAATGTCAAATGCTATATGACGTAGCTTTCACATTTATCCCCATTGTACAGATGAGGGAACTGAGGCTTAGAGAGGTTATGTGGCAGTAAGTGGTAGTACTATGAGTTGAACCCAGGCTCTGTCTAACTCTAAAGCCCCGACTCTTAACTCTGATCTACTGGTCTCTGGCTCTTGCCCGCCGGGAGGCTGGCTGTGCTGGGCCTGAGATGGGGCCTTCCTGTGCCTTGTTGCCCTGGGCCCAGTAGAAACAGACTTTAGGGTGGGAAGGTGATGCCATATCACTCAAGTGGTAGGTCCTGATGCACTGGAGGATCTGGGGGCAGTGCAGCATCTCTGCTGAGGCCTTGAGGGTGCCATTATTCCCAGTGAAATAAAGCAAGGGATTTCCCTGGGAGGCCAGCTGGCAGGGGTACTGGATGGGTATCTGGTGGGGAGGAGGCTGGGCATGTTGACCAAGAATGAGCTTTCCCACTCAGAGATTCTCCAGTGATAGGTCAGTGAGATGGTAAAGGACAGTTGTGCCTCTGAAGCAACAGCCCATCTGAAAGCCTGACATACTGTTCACATCCATGGTCTCTTCAAACTGTGACAGCACACAGGCAGGCAGGCGGGTCCAGTGCCCACTAACAGAAGAGAAACTCCGGCTCCGTGACTCTAGGCCCCAGGGAGGAGCCCCACCCAGGGGTAGAATCCAGAGGGGCTCTGGCCTCCCCCAGGCACCTCGCTCAGCATAGGCTCAGTGGGCATTCTTGCCTTGATGGGCTGGCCAGTCTCTGTGAGCCTGAGGTGCTGCCTGGGAGTGGTCGCAGTGGGGACTGTGGGAGAAGCGAGAAGTTTTGGAGCCGTGGGCACCAAGCTCAGGAGAAACTGGGTGTCCGTCATGAACTGTGTGTGTCTATATTCAGTTCCAGCCTCCATGGCTCAATAGGAGTGGCAGTTTAGGGGAGGAAGGAGGCGTCCATGGCCATACCAGTGTATGTGTATGTGTGTGTGTTGTTTAAATATGCCCTTTATTAGACTAGGTTTACCCAAAGGAAGAGAGGTGTGTGCATGAAAAGGCTGGAGTAAGGGTGGGGATCAGCATCCATCCCAGCATGTCCTGGAAAGTTCCCAGAGAGGCCACAGGCGGGAACATTTTGGGGAAACCCTTACCGGCCCCGCCACAGCCTGGCAAGCGGCAAAGTGGCTGACTGCTTTGTGGCTGCAATGTCTTGGAGGGTTTGCCAAGCACTTTCCGTGAAGTCACTGGGAGATTAAGCTCTTGGTTCAATTAAATGGGTTAATATGCGTTGTCTGATTCTGATGAATACTAATGATATAATGTGATAATGGTGGTAATGGTGCTCTTAGCTGCGATTATCACACGTGCCGCACTGTCCCAGGCACGGAGGGAGGTGCCGCTCACATTCCCACACACTCAGGCCTCATTTTCCACTCATAAAACCCTATTCTTCAAAGCTTTTCCAGCCCAACTCCCTATATCCATTTTCGGGACAAATTACCGACACTTAAAAAAAATTGGTCCATTTTGCGTAAAAGCCAAGTCCAAATTACTGTTACTTTCCCCTTTATGTTTTGAATTTCAAAAAGAGAAAGGGTGGGGAGCCAAGGGGGACACAGGGGATGGAGAGCAGAGGAAGAAGGGGGAAAAGGGAGAAGAGTGTATGAACGAAGAAGGAAAAAGCAAGCCTTCTTTTGTTTCAGTAAAAATGTATTTCTGGAATGATGTTTCAGTTTACTCAGGCAGAAAAATTAGAAATAGTGTACTTATTAAACAGGCTAAGTAAGCATGACTATTTTTAGTAGTGTAGTAAAACCTGGGTAATTTGGACCTCTTTAATAAAGATTCCATGATCATGCTGGCTGGCAGGCACACACAGTGCGCGCGCGCGCGCATGAACGCAAGGTAAGAGTGCAAATGGGCTGCTGAGTTGGAGGAATGGGAGGGCGAGGGGCGGGGGCAGCAAGGGGACAAAACAGAGAGAACTGGGCACCTGGCTTCTGAGAGCCATTTTTAAGCTGCGTTCTCTCTGCTTTGCAATAAAAGTCATTACACATTCTTCTTCTTTCTGAATGTTCCTCTTGAAACCTCCTAATTTGACATCTGTCTAAAGAAGAATGTATTTGAAAACAGAAGTTGCACTTCTGTAAAAATCTGTAAAGGTTCACCTGACACCTGTCACGCTGGCCTGCTCCCAAATGAGGCTGAATCCAGGGGTTCACACATCATCCCGGGGAGGTGATGACTGCCCCCTCTGGGGTGAGGACAGGGACTTGCGGGCAGAAGGGCACTCTCTCCCGCGCCGATCACAGGTTTTTGTATTGTTAAAATAATATTTAGTGTTTCATTTCATCATGACAAAAGTTATACATGCTCAGTGCAAAAAACTTGGAAAGGAAAAGTGAAAAAAAATCCCTCATTTCCCACCACCCAAAGGTAGCTAGTGTTAACACTTGGTGCACATTCAGAAGTTTCTTTGTGCACATATAGAAACAAAAATGGTACTGTGCTTATAGAATGTTTGTAGCTTGCCTTGTTTAGTGTTTTGACAGAGAAGCTTAGTTTAAAAGAAACAGGCAATGGTGAAAGAATTATTTAATTTTATGCTAAACTTATAGAGAAAAGCCATCCGCCTTAGTGGTTCTCTCTTGGCCACATGGTAGACACTCAGTAGGAGAAGTGTCCTTGATGAGGTCCCACTGCTAGGCTGCATGGATGGGTGGAGGATGGGATGAAAACCACGTGGGGATTTGGCTGTCACTAGGGCCTCAAAGGGTACTAGGTAAAGAGGGCTGTAGGGAAAAGGTTTCCAGCAAACAGCAGACCAGCTCTGGTAGTGCGTTAGCCCCCAGGCACTGGTCTCCATATGCCTCTCTGGATAAGGCAGAGGCATAAACACAATTACATTTTTAAAGAAAAGTTGTGGTAAAATATACGTGACTTGAAATTTACCATTTTAACCTTTTAAAAGTACAGAGTTCAGTGATATTAAGTATATTCATATTATTATGCAATCATCACCATTATCCATCTCCAGAACTTTTTCATATCCCAGAATGAAGCTCTGTACCCATCAAACACTCCCCACTCCCCTCCCCTCCCCGCCTCTGGCAACCACCATTCTATTTTCTGTTTGTATGAATTTGCCTATTCCAGGAACCTCATATCAGTGGAATCATAATAGTTGTCCTCCCTTTTGTGTCTGGCTTATTTCACTTAGTACAATGTCTTCAAGGTTCATCCATGCTGTAAGCGTGTGTCAGAATTTCCTTCTGTTTCAAGGCTGAATAGTATTCCATTGTGTGCACATACTGCATTTTGTATATTCGTCTATTGATGGACTTGAGTTGCTCCTACCTTTAGGCTCTTGGGAATAATGCTGCAATGAACATGGGTATACAAATATCTGTTTAATTTTTTAAGGAATCACCATACTGTTTTCCACAGCAGCGGCATTTTACATTCCTACGAGCAATGCACAAGGGTTCTAATTTCTCCATATCCTCACCAACACTTGTTATTTTGTTTGTTTGTTTTGGGTAAGAGCCATCTAATGGATGGGTAGTTGTTCTCATTGTGGTTTGATTTGCATTTCCGTAAAAACTAGTGACGTTGAGCATCTTTCTGTGTGCTTATATACCACATCTTTTTTATCCATTCATCTGTTGATGGACATTTAGTTTGCTTCTATGTCTTTTTTTTTTGGTGAAATTTTTTAAATGCATCTCAGTAGTATTTGTAGTGCATTACTTTTAGAATAACTTGGGATATCTTTTCAGAACATTTCATCATTCAAAAATTCAAATGTGATGTGAAGGAAATATCCTGGTAAAATCCAGAACCAGAAACTGAAAGACTGGAAAAAGCTTCAAAATGTCAAAAAAGGGTTGGAGGAGGTAATACCTCAGTGGGGTAGTGCATACTTAGCATGCATGAGGTCCTGGGTTCAATCCCAGTACTTCCATTAAAAAACAAAATGTTAGCCACTATATATAAAAATAGATTTTAAAAAGGTTACTTCTGTATAGCACAGGGAACTATATTCAATATCTTGTAATAACTTTTAATGGAAAAGAATATGAAAACGAATGTATGTATGTATATGCATGACTGGGACATTGTGCTGTATGCCAGAAACTGACACATTGTAACTGACTGTACTTCAATAAAAAAATTTTTTTAAAAATAAAGTCAACCTGTAAAATATCAAAAACAAACAAACAAACAAAACAAAGTAAAAAAAATTTCTTGTATTAAAATGGAAACTTAAAACTTGGATGGTCAAAATCTTGAAAAAAAATTTTTTTATTGAAGTGTGGTTGATTTACAATGTTAGTTTCAGGTGTACAGCAAAGTGATTTAATTATACATGCATGCATGTTTTCTTTCCAGATTCTTTTCCATTATATGTTATTAGAAGAAATTGAATATAACTTCCTGTGCTCTACGGTAGGTCTTTTTTGTTTATCTACTTCATATATAGCAGTGTGTGTCTGTTAATCCTCAACTCCTAGTTTATCCCTTGCCACCCTTTCCCCTTTTGTAACCATAGTCTGTTTTCTATGTTTGCAAGTTTGTTTTTGGTTTGTAAATAGAATTTGTATCATTTTTTCTTAGATTCTACATATAAATGATATCATATGATATTTATCTTTGACTTACTTCACTCAATATGATAACCTTTAGATCCATCCATGTTGCTAAAAATGGCTTTACTTCATTTTTTATGGCTGCCTAGTATTCCATCGTGTGTGTGTGTGTGTGTGTGTGTGTGTGTGTGTGTGTGTACGTGTACCGTATCTTCTTTATCTGTTCATCTGTTGATGGAC
Source organism: Vicugna pacos (assembly GCF_048564905.1). NCBI lineage: Eukaryota > Metazoa > Chordata > Mammalia > Artiodactyla > Camelidae > Vicugna > Vicugna pacos. Next base: position 26,825,955 of record NC_132989.1, on the reverse strand, counting down.
ATTTAGGTTGCTTCCATGTCATGACTATTGTAAATAGTGCTGCTGTGAACATTGGGGTGCATATATCTTTTCAAAAGAGCTTTCTCTGGATACATGCCCAGGAATGGGATTGCTGGATAGCATGGCTAACTATTTTTAGTTTTTTAAGGAATCTCCATACTGTTTTCCATGGTGTCCTTTGTCCATTTCTGAATTGAGTTTTTGTTGTTGTTGTTGTTGAGATACACTTTTAAAAGCAGTGCTGAGAGCTGCCTGTGCTGAGAGGGAGGAGTGAAGGGGCAAGAGGAGGAAGGAAAGAAGCAGGAGAGGAGAGAAAAGAGTGGGGAGAGGAGAAAGGACCAGGATATGTCTAGTGGAGTGAGGGCTAAGGGAACACAGCCCTTCAATTCTTCTATTCAGTAAATCTTTGTTGAGCACTGACTGTGTGCAGACACTTTTCCAAATATTGCCATCCACACCTGTCTGTCTCTCCATCCTGGCTCTCAGGGGCTCCAGTGGCCCTGCCCAACTGCTAGTGCTCTGCCTCCAGGAGGCTGTGCTCACAGAAGTGGGGGCCTGGGACCTTTTTACTTTCTCCCAGAGCACAGCTGAGTTCAGTCTCTGGACATGAGTTATAATTTTTTAGCTCCCTGCCCCCAACTCTCCAGTTCAGTATAGATGTGATTCACATTAGGAGTGGTGGGAGCACAGACCCTGGTCAGAGGGCCGGAGTGCAAGTCCTGACTCTGTTCCACAGTAGCTATGCCTTCTCTGGTGAGCTATTGATTCTGAGCTCTGGTTTCTTCCAGTGTAAAGATAACAAGCCCCTCCCCGCCAGGAGGAGCAAATGCTGCAGTTCTTATAAAGTGCTTGCATGGTGCCTGGCACTCAGTAAGGGTCTGACATTAGCTATTGATGAGATAACACAAAAAGAAGTGTTCAGGCATCTTCATCCCATGTTGCAGTGAGCCCTTAGAGGAGAACTCTTGAGTGAGTGCCCCTCCACTCCCGAGGCTCATCTCTCTGAGTGTCAACTGGACCTTCCCATCTGCCTCTCCCCAGGTGCCGTGGACAGCAGGAATTGGGCCTGGTTCCTCTGGGTCTCCCAGGGTCTGGCCCATGGAGTGTGGTGGGAAGACCCGGCCACAGGACAACAGGCTGGGTTAATGAGGTTCCAAGTCTAGGATAGCTCCCCGGGTGGGATGGAGTGGGGAAGGTAGGGCAGGTGGGGTAGGGCAGGTGGGGAAATCAGTAGGAGTGTCAATCATGATTTACATTCATGGCACCCAGCAAAGCGGGAGGGAAAACCAGGTTGGGCCCTGAATGATCTTTTCAGAAATGACCTGTTGAGAAACTTAGAGGAAGTGAATTAATGTGGAAAGTGGGGAACAGGGTCCTCAGGCAGAGAGGCAGGACATCTCACAGTAGTAGCAGCAGCAGCAGTAGCAGCAGTAGTAGTAATACCACCACCACCAGGAATAATAACCATTTATTGAGCACTTACTATACACCAGCACCACAACTAATACTTTGTGTGCATTATCTCATTTAATCCTTTTAACAGCTGTGTGAAGTGGTTGTTGTTACTCCCTTTTACTGAACAGGAAATAGGCTCAGAGACCTTAATTAAGTCTCTTGCCCAAGGCAACTCAGAGGTGGGGCCAGGACTCGAATTCTTGCTCTCAGAGACCACCCCAAGGGTTCCTGTGGATGCTAGAGCCAAGTAACTGGCCCAGGAAATGGGGAGGTCCCTGGGCAGAAAACCACTTTCCCATACTGGCCGTCTTGGTGACTGAGGCCCCACTGCTATTTCACTGGGGAACTGAAGGTTCACATGGAGCTACCTCCAGGGCCCAGACTCCCCGGGCATTGCCCCCTCCAAGGCAGCTCTTCCAGTTGGGATCTCTCCCTCCTTCCCAAACTCAGATGACTCTGGTGGCCCAGAGGGAAGCCTGCAGCCTGGTCAGGGCCATAAAGCTAGGGGAGGTGACTCTGTTCCTCTCCCCTAATGACCAGGCACTCCAGGGGCTGTGCACAGTAACTCACCCCACTCTCCTTTGGTGCCCACAGTGCCTGCAAACCAGTGCTGAGCACCAGCCTCTTGCCCTCCTATCCCTAATTCATGGCTTCTCTAAACCTGCAGCAGCCCCCTGGGGTTCCCTTTGTCTGGACCAGGTAAGAATTAATCTGCTCTTCTGTTTCCTGGGAGCCAGTTCAGTGCTGCCATCAGAAATTACCATCTCTTCAAGATCAGACACTGTCCTTCCCATGTGGCTGCTGGTGCTTAGCATGGGGCAGCCCAGGGCAGAAAGTAGAGTGGGGAGTGACTGGGTTTGAATCCACTCCATCACTTCCTCCTGTGTGACTTCTTTAAGTCTCAGGGGCTTCATCAGGGAAGGGATAAAGAGGCTCTTTCTCTAGGGCTGTTGTGTAGGTAAGAGGGCTCACCTATGAGAAGCGTATACTTAGCAGAAGGTACTGGACCCCGGAGGGCTCAATAAATGGTGATGCTTGTTGCTGAAGACAGAGATGGCACCACCTCCCCAGAAAAGCCTTGCCTGACCATCCTGTTTGAAGCAGGACTTTCATTTTTTCTTACTCACAGCACCCTGTTCTTTTTCTTCAAAAGCACTCAGCTCAGTTTGTAATTATATGTGTTTGTTTACTTGTCCACGAGAGCAGGGACTGTGTCTGTTTTCCACTTCTCCATCCCTAGCAGCAAGGGCAGGAGCACAGTAAATGCTGAGAGAATGAATGACACCCCCTCCCCAGTCTTCAGGCAGAGCAGGACTAGGACTTTCTGCCTTTTCTCAGAGGACTTGGCTTTCAGGGCCCCGTATATTCCTCAGCCCGCCTCCAGAGATGACCTACAGCTGGTGCAGCTGGGAAGGGCTGGATACTATCTGCAGCCGCAGTTAGTCAGAATAGCTGGGTGGGGCGCACGGCTGGGTCTTACACTCACCTTGTTGGCCACGGTCCTTGGTGGATGGTAGGGTCATTATGGGACTGCTTCTGCCCTTCAGCCCAGCTGCAGCTGTTTGGCCTGTGGCTCCATGGCCACATTAAGTCTCCACCAGAACCCTTCTTTGGCTTTCCTCTCACCTGAGGCTGGGCCTGACTTTCAGAGAGGCCTCTCTGCCTCCCACTTCCCTCCAGTCCCACCTCCTTCCAGGTCTCCCCTGCCTCCTGCCCTCAGTTGAGACTAGGGCCCCCTGGCCTTGGCAGATGTGTGAGGCTGGGGGAGGCACTGTGAGTCCAGATGTGATTGTGTTTATGTTTCCAGAGAGTGAGGGGTCGGAGCTCTGGACTGGAGCCGTTGGGGGAGGGGTGGTCTGGCTGTGGCCCCCTGCCCCAACCTTCCCTCCCCCCACCTCCCTCCTCCAGCCTGTGTATCTGGACCTGTCCCTCTCAGAACCCTACACTCTTAAGTCCTACAGCTTCAGGCTGGGCCATCCTCCAGGAAGGACCCCTCCTCACTTCTCATCTGAAGGTGAGAAGGCCAGTGGAAACATGCCTGGCTGTGGGATCTAAAGACTATTATTGACTCTGTGTGACCTTGGCCCAGTGCACAGTGTGGTGGAGCCTTGGTTCCAACATCTGTATAACAGGGACAACACTCCTGACCTCAGAGGCAGTGTTGACCTGGTTTGGCAATGTGTGCACAGGGCTCTCCAGCTATTAGCTCATGACTAAACCCACGGCTGTGGCCCACTCCCAGCTAGGGCTTGCCTGGGTCCAGCTCGAGGGCAGTGCCAATCACAAGGTGATTCTGAAGCGGAATACCAACCCCTCCTTCCTCCCCCGCTACAGCTGCAAACATTTTGTTTTGCCATTAGAAGTGACTTACTTAAGGGAAGCAGAATTTTACAGGCAGTTTACAGGCTGGTCTTGTTCAGTAGTTTCCAAAAGTTGAGGGAGGATGGTGGCAGCGGTGGGAGCCACCGATAAGTTGGGTTGGAAGAGAAGTGAGAAGTCAGTTCTGTGTGATGGACACTCTTTTCCCTTACAGCCATTTGCCCTTAGGTGGGATTTTGGTGCAGAAAGGCGGAAGGAGGCCCTGGCTAGGCTCTGACATATACAGCACCCTCAGTCCTCCTGGAATAGCCAGAGCAGGGCTCAAGGTGGGGGTACTCGGCCTATAGCAGAAAAGGAAGCCCCAAGCCTACCGAGGTACTCATCCGCTCCCACCCCAACGCTCCTGGCGGACAAAGGCCGTGCAGCATCCTAAGAGCTGGAGGGTCACTGCAGACCCACTCTGGGTAGAGCCAACAGAATCCGGCGGCCAGGGAGGGCGGGTGGTCCCTACTTTGACGGCTAGCGCGCAGCGCCAAGAGGTTGAGCGGCTCAGTCGATGAGCACTGGGCGCGCGGGGAGAGGGTACTCTGAGCGCCTGGCGGCGGCGCCCTCAAAGGAGCCAAGCAGAACAAGTCAGGTACGGAGGTGGGGATGTGGGGCTAGGGGCCCCCCAGCGGGGTCGGCCTCAGCTCTTCCCTCCTACCGCAGGGCTCATGGTGGCTCAGTTCCCTTTCTACCCGCCTCCCCCCTCCGCTGAATGAAGCAGTCAGGGCTCGGCAGTGGTTAGCACGCTTGTACTATGGTTTTAATAGACGTACATGGACAAGTCGATATAGACAGATTTATAATTCTATACAGTCAGTCCGACATACACAGGGACGCTGTAAACAGGGGCGCGGGCCCGAGAGCGGGTGTGCAAAGTGGGCGCGGCGTGGGGCCCTGGCCGCGCCCAGAGCTCTCTCGGCTGGACTCTTGCACGGCGGGCGGTGAGGAGGAGGCTCTCCGCCGGGATAGGGGGGCCACCTCCTAGCCCGGGAGCCGAGCGGAGGGCCTGGGCCTGCGGCGAAGCTCGGGAGCTAAGATGCTCGGAGACGAGCCCTCCGCTTCCTCCTGCCTCTTCCGCACTGCCTGCTGCGGCTCTGTGGCCTTAAAATAGGGCTCTGGGGCGCGGGGCTGGCGAGGGCTCTTCGAGGCACGCCGGGGCCCTTAGCGCGGCTCCACGGCCAGTCCCGACCCTGGGCTAGGCACCGTCATCCCCGGCCCAACGCCCGCTCCAACTTGGATCTGGATCGAGCTAAGGTACGCTCGGCCGGGCCCAGCTCGGAGGGGGCGTCTTGGTTTGTACCAGGCCGGGGCCAGGCTTGCCTGGGCCCCGAGCTCCAGTTTTCAGGCGCGGCCGCTCATTCCGGGTCCAGCGCGGGGAGAACGCGGGCTACAGGGGCGTCCCCTCCGGGCCGCCGGCCTCGGCGCTCACCTCCCGCACCGCGTCCCCTCCGCGGAGTGGCCCGCTGGGCCCCGAGCGAGCGAACACACACCACCCGCGCCAGCCCGGGGGAAATTGCAACTCATCCGTTTTTTTCGCGGCACTTTTCTCCGACGTCTTTTTGCTTTGTTTTGTCTCGTTTTAGAGGGCAGAGTGGGGTCCAGAAAAGCAAACACAAAACCAAGCCGGAGGTGGGGAGCAGGGGGCCGCGCAGGCGCCAGATCCTCCGCGCCCACCCCCGCCCCGGCATCTTGCCGGCCGCCGGCCCGCGTGGCCCGGCTGGGCGGTCAGCTGTTGTACTGGCACGCGTTGAGGCCCGAGGCCGGACCCTGCAGGCCGCCGTAGCCGAACGACGAGTGCTGCTTGGACTTGAGCCTCAGGCTGGCTAAGCTCGAGTTGCACGTGTCCCGGTAGACGCTGTAGGGCGAGGCGGGTGTGCCGTACGGGCAGGCGCCCGGTGACATGGCCGAGTTAAGCGAGGAGCCGGTGAGGTTGTTGATGTTGTTGAGGCCCGAGTTGGGCATGCCGGGCACGGCACCCGGGCCCATGCTCGACGGCATGGTCATGGAGGAGATGGAGCTGGGGGCCGAGAACATGGACTGCGACGACAGCGGGCTCATGGAGTTGAAGAAGGTGAAGCTCTTAGTGGAGAGCGGCGCTGGCGCCAGGCTCTTGGCAGCCCAGTTGTTGTAGGAGTAGCCGGCGGCGTACACGTCCTCGTAGGGCTGCACCAAGCCGCTGAACTGCGGCACGTAGCCTCCCTTGCACAGGTCCAGCTGCTGGTTACGCTCGCGCTTCCGCCACTTGGCTCGCCGGTTCTTGAACCAGACCTGGGGGAGGGGGACAGGAGAAGGTTCAGGGCTGCGGAGGGCGGGATGGCGCCTCCATCTACCCCCACCCCACCCCTAGCCCTCTGCCTCGCTTGTCTTTGCTTCCTTCTCTCCGAATATCGTTTCTTTTCTTCGATATTTCCGCCCCTCCCTTCTCCCCACAACGGTTCCTTTTGTGTCCCCAGAAAATATCAGTCTTTTACTTTTTCTGACCTTTATCCTGTTTCCCCAGTTAAACCCCGTTTCTTCTCCTAATATATTCTTTTGTTATTAACAAATATTTGTTTTCTTTCTCTCTCAACCAGTTCATCTTCTGCCTTCTCCCCCTAAATTATTCCTCATCTGTCTCCTAAATATTCCATCCTTTTTCTTCTCCATCGAATACGAAAGGTAGTTTTCTTCTCTGAAACACAGGACCTGGTGGCTCCTCTCATTCTTCAATCTATTTTTCATTCCTCAAACAGTCTGTTTCCATTTTTATTGGTATATTTGATATTCTCATTTCTGCCCCAAATGTTTATTTTCATTTAGTCCACCCTGCTATCTGAACCACTTTCTTCTCCCTCAAACAGTCCATTTTCTTCGTTATCCCCCATTTTTGATCCTTTTGAATCTTCTCCAAATATTTAGTTTTTCCTTCTTTCCAAAAGTCTGACCTTCACTGTTTCTCTCAAATAGTTGATTCTTTATTTTTCTCAAATACTTGATCCTTTTGCTTTTCCTTTAAATATTTAATTTCTTTCCTGCCGCCTAAATATATGCCAAATATGTTTTTCTGCAAATATTTAATTTCCTTTCACTTCTTACTAGTTTCTCTCTGCTCTCGCCCTTCACTTTTCCCCACAAAATTTAGTAAGAACCTCTTCTTTCCCGAGTCCCGATCCTCATCTATCCTACCAGTCCTTTGCCCTCCCCAACTCTCCTCCAGCCCTGGGCTATTTCCCAAGCTAGCTTGCCAGACTCCTGCATCTCAGCCTTCTCCATCCCCAGCACTAATGTTGCCTGATTCCACTCCCACCCAACCCCTACCACCATAAACCCCGGACAGGATTAGTGAGTTCAGGATTACTGACTGCTGTCTTCACTCCGTGTCCCACTGGGCTGGCCAACCTTACTGGGGAGGGGTGAGAGCTGGGGTTATAGTAGGGAATCAGTGGGCTAGGTGGGACCTTGGTTTAGCTTGGGACATACTCCTAGTATCTGATTAAATATTTGCAGGACCCGGAGAAGAAATGATTCTCTTGCTGCTCTGGAAGGAAAGCCATGTTTTCATTGGAAACTAAGGGGTGAGAAGACAGAGACTGCAGTCCCAACTTGGGTTGGAGACCTTACAACCTCCAAAGGGATTCTGCTGAGGGTCACTCGTGCATCAGTCCACCAGAGCTTCCTTCTCCCAACCTGACCCCAGGCTTACAGGAAAGGGCATTAGGGACAGGGTCCAACTACAGACTGGCTGAATGGCTGAGAAAGGTTGAGAATATCCTCAAATTTTGGAGAAGCTGGCTGCGGATAGGACCACTGCCCCAGGAAGTTTTTAGACCCCCAAGCCTAGGCTCCTATCAGGTCTCCCTCAGGCTGCCAGGAAGGACCTGCCTTTCCCTTTCGTTTTCGCGGGAAGGCGCCTGCCGCTCCGAGGTCCCCAGCCGGAGGAGAATCCTCTGCACGGTCTAGGGTGGTAACATCCGAGTGGGCCCTGGGCTCTACACAGGGCAAGGGAAAGTCCTCTGGGGCCACAGGTCTTTGAGTGGGGGCTGCGGTAGAGCCCAAAGGTCAGTCAGGCTGCCGGTCAGAGGGATCTGCGGCGGCAGCAGCCAAAGGGCGCTAGCACCAAAGGGCTCAGCATCAGCTGGGTAGATCGGGGTCTAAGGTGGAATCTCCTCTGGTGGAGGGATGGAAAGGGTCTGAGTGATGGGAAAGGGTGATAGTCTGTGCGCGGGTCTAAGCTTTCCAGGGCTGCGCTGGGCCGGCCGGCAGCCTTCTGCGCGGGTCCCCTTAGGTGCGCTCCCCGCGCTCACCCTCACGCGTGGCTCGGTGAGGTTGGTCCACACAGCGATCTCCTCCCGCATGCTCATGTCCGGGTAGCGGTTCCTCTGGAACGTGGCCTCCAGCTCCTGCAACTGCTGGCTTGTGAAGTGCGTGCGTTGCCGCCTCTGCTTCTTCTTCTTGGCCGGGTCCTCTGCACCTCCGCAGCCCGTGCCACCCGTACTGCTGTCCTCGGGCCCCTTGGCTTCGCCACTGCGGTCCTTCTCTGAAGCAGGCAGGACGAGGCGCCAGTCACCTCAGGCTTATGCCTTTTGCACCCCGTCCCGGTTCCACCGAAGCGCCTGGCGATCAGCGCTGGTGGCCGGCCCTCCCGCCAGGAGCCCTGGAATTGTCCCCACTGTAAAGAGCCTGCCGGGTGCCTGGTCGTCAATAGTCATCTCTGGTAAGGCTAGTCTGGGAGGAAAGCCCAGGAGCCGGAGCAGTGGGCCTAGGTTCCTAGCTGCTCAGGGCCTATTCTCACAGCTCCGCTCAGTCTCGAGCCCTATGGCTGATGTCACTTGCAAATGTACAAGTTTTAAGGACTCCTGGGGTTCTAAATCGGAGGTGATCTCTGCTTTTATGAACTAGAGTCAAATCTTTCTAGCCTGAAGCTAGTGGGTTGGTGGAGCAAGAACCAGACAGTGGCCTGCACCACCTCCACTTTCTTCTCCCCAAAGCCGTGTGTGATCCCCACTGGGCAGGCAGCACAGCCGGATTCCCGGCCTGAGCTCCAGGCCTCAATTCTCAAGGCCCAGAAAATCCCTCTGGCGGCAGCCGGGCAGCACAGACTCACAGACTGTCTAGGTGACCTGGGGGCTCTAGCCTCTCTCTCTTTGAAGCTACACAAAACACATGCAGTCACAGAAACATTGAAACATAAAGAAAAAGAATTTGAAAACAAAATAGAAGCCCAGAAAAACTCATAGCTCTATGCCTAAAAACATAGAAAGGGTCACAAACTCTTAAAAATAGGCAGGTAGAAACACAGCAAATGCAAATTAAGAAGCCAGAAATCTCCGTGCAAACATACCCCTAACTAAATACAGTGCTGTACGTGTATAAACTCCAGGCGGACACAGGCATTTATTTATCTGGAATTTTTTAAAAAAATCAATGCACTGCTGTAGTTAGATTTTTAACCCCTTACCAATAATGCCCTTCTAGAAATAATTTTTAAATCCCAGGGAAATACAACACTATAGTTAGATAACTTAAATTCCCAAAATAACACCACTGTAAATGGATTTTGAGAAAATCCCGGAGAAACGCGCCATTTTGGATTGACTTTTAAAAATCTCCAGAAGAATAACGTTGCATGAAGTAGATATTTTAAATTACAGAGGAATATATCTAGTATAGCAATTCTTTCTATATCAAAAAAAGTTAAAATTTAAAATTTATAGATTTGGTTTTAAAAAGGAATCTATACCTTTACTTCTCTGGGTTTTAAAAATAAAAACCAATCAAAGGCCACGCTTAAAACTTCTGAAAACAAAAGTACAGTTCTGCGTTGACTGTTTTTTTTAACCAAACAGAACCTCTCAGAGAAAGTCACTTAGAGATGCAAAACAGAAACAAATAGAGATTAAAAACGCGTAGAGAATCACTCAATGGTGGATTAAGAAATGAATGCAGAAGAGGCACCGATGGCCGGGGAAGTGGGAAGCTCGGCGGCGGCGCCGAGTTAGGACGGCGAGCGCGGAAGCCGTTCGGAGACCTGGGAGCCCGGGCCCGGCCGGGTATTAGCCTTGCCATTGCCCGCGCCGCCCTCCCACCGGCTCAGCTCCCGGACGGAGAAAAAACCTTAGGCTCGGACATAAAGACAGCGCTAAGACATGCCCGGAGCCGAGTCGGAGCCTTGGCTGGCCGGCCTGGTTGCTCCGGGCTCCGGCGGCGCACGTGGGGAAGGGATCCCTCTATGAGGGGGTCCTGCCCGGAGCCGGGCCGCGCCCCTTGGCCAGCTCGCCCTCTCTGTCCTCACTTTTCCTCTTACTTGAGGTTTTTTTTTCCCCTTCCCCTCTCCAGTTTGCTTTTCTGACACTTCCCACCACCCCTTCTCTTCGGTCTCTCCCTCTCAATCAGTGGCTCCCAGTTTGTTGGGGGTGTCTGTCCCATCTCTCTCTCTCGCTGGGCACTTTCTCTCGCCCACCACCCTATTCCTTTCTCGATCTGTTTGTTCCTTTCTTTCGATCCGAGCGGCCCTTTGACACTCAACTGCGCAAACCTAACTTTTTCCCCACCGTTCTGTTTGCTCCTGATCAAGAGGGGCTGTCAATCAGACCCTCCGGTTGTAGGTTCGTGCATCTGCGGATCTCTTGGCGCGTGGGGACCAAGTCTAAGTGCCTTCGGAAAGCACTAAATTTGCGCTTCATAAAGCGTGTGCATTTCCGCGTTCACCGTCAGATCGAAAATGGGAAAAGGAAAGGTCCTGACGCTCCTGGGGCGTAGAGGGAGCCTGACTGCGCGGCAAGGGCGCCAGGCCCTGCTCCCGGCTCCCCGCGCCCTGCGCTGGTGTCGGCTCCGTGCGCGCCTCGCGGGGAGCCGCGCTTACCTTGCAGCTCCGTGTCGGACGACTCGCTGGCAGAGTTCTCGAGCGGCTCGCGGGGGTCGGCGGTGCGGGCTAGGTGGAAGGCGGGCCCCATGTCGTGCGGCGGTGGCGGCGGCGGCCGGAGACCCTCTGGCAGCCGCTCCAGGCTCATGCCCCCCTTGAAGGCGTCCATGGAGGCGGGGACCGCGGCGGGCGCTCCAGGGGCCGGGGCTGGGCGCGCCCGGCCGCCCTGGCTGCTACCTGCGAGGACAAGAGCGCAGCGCCTAAGCGGCTGCCCCCCAGGGCTGCCTGCGCCCGCAGCGACGCCGCGCCCGCCCCATGGACCGCCCGGGGCAGCGGGGCCAGGCGGGCGGCAGAGGCAGCGGTTTCTCGCGACCGGGGGCCCGGCTTCGCGCTCCGCGCTGCGCTCCCGCCGCTCGGGCCTCAGCCGCCCGCCCGGCCCTCCCCGGCTCCGGCTCCCGATCCGGGGCCGGTTTCTAAGGCTCCGGACGGCGCCGGCAGAGTGTGTCTTAAAGCGACAGCGCGCACCGCCAGGTTCCAGCAGTCCCTGCGCCAGGGGTGGTGGGTGGGGTGGGCCCGGGTGGGAGGGGGCTAGGAGGGAGGGAGCGAGCGAGAAAGAGAGGGAGCGCGGACGGAATCCAGCCCCGAGCCGCCCGCGCCGCCGCGCCCTCTCCGCCGCCCTCCCTCCCTCCCTGCCTCGCCTGCGCCCTCCCCCTCCGCAACCACCTTCCCGCCGCCTAACCCCCCTCCTCCCGCGGCCTCGCCGCGCCTCTCCCTCCTTCCCCGGTGACACACCGAGTTCTCCCTCGGCCGCACAAAAGAAACGCATCTGGCCTGCAAGTCCCGCGCGGTTCGTGCCCACCTCCAGCCCCAAATGATTTGTTTCGCTCAGAATCAACTCCTGTCTGGGCCGCCTCGAAGTCCCGAGTCCCCTGCGAGAACAGCCCAGGATGAGTGAATGTTCACCGAGCAGGATCGCACCGACCGGGCGCCTGTGAGCCAGCGCCAGGGCGGGGGCAGAGCCCGGGGCTCGTTCCGGCAGCTCCCAGCGGCGTCCTCGTTGAGGGGCCTCCGGCCCCTCCTTCCCCGGCCTCTTCTCCCGGGACCTGAGCCAGGCTGAGTGACAGCAGCCTGCGCTCTAATGGGCCCCCGGATGCTGCCTCCTAATTAGCTTGGACCCTTTCCCCCAAGGCTGCTTCTCAGGCCTCCCCCTCTGCACCGCAGTCAATTTTCCGGGATTGGGATAGAACTGATGGCTTCTAATCAGACGAAACGTTTCTGTTGGCTCCAGGCCGCTGGCGAGTGCAGCAGGAGACCCCAAGAGCCCTGCCAGGCCCCACAGCCTCTTCTGTAGGTCTCTCTTCCCTTGTTTGTCACCTTCAACGGTCTGGCCAAATCTGCCAGGCACCGGCCTTGGCTGCCATGGGGTGGGCCTTTGCCCCCGACAAGGCAGGCTTGCAGCGGCCTGGGGCCTTGCTTTGGCTTCCCAGAGCTGCACGCACAGGCCTGGCAGGCCAGGTGACTGCAGTTTCCAAACCTAGGCCAGCAGCCCAGGAAGCCAAGGATAGTCTTTGAGCTTCTCTTCCATGCAGTGGTAGTTAAGCTGCAGCACCAGTGGGTCTGTTGTGAGCACAGGCAAAGACATTCTTCTTCCCAGCTCTTAGAATGAGTCTCTCCTTGAGTCCTCCAACTTCAGTGAAGTTTGTTGAAGGATTTTGCTTAACAATTGTTAACTGGTTCCGAGACATCAAAGTCTTGAGCAAATAGGTGACAGCTGGGGTGGTAGGGTGCGACCCTGACCTGTTCCTCTAGCCACAGCTGGACCCCAGACTGCCCTCTGCCCCTCACCTGCTGACCAGACAGAAGGAGCCCTGGGCAGGACAGCAGCCTGGGGAGGAAGCACTGCGATACTCTCTAGGCCCAGTTCACCGTCATGTCCTCTTGGGGGTGTCTACTTGGGACTGACGTACAGACTGTCAGTGCCTGGGATGCTCTGCAGACACTGCCCTCATCCCGGCTCCCTGGCAGGGGGAGGCATCCCTGCCCCAGGCTGAGCTCCTAGGCCAGGATTGTGGGGCAGGGGAGGCAGGGGCATGGTGGAACCAGACCTGCCTCTTGATCCCTCCCTCGGCTTCAGCCCAAGGATCTCGGCTCTGGGCCCTGGGGAGAAGGCCCAGTTTCTTAGGGCCAGCCCACTCTGACTGGGTGCCTGTGACCACAAGGGGCAGGGTGTGAGGTTAAGGCCAGAAGGAGGATGCATCCCAGGAGTTTGGGGTGGGGGCAGGGGCTCAGTGACTCCTGCCTTTTCCTCCCAAAGGGACGTTTCTTTAAGTTGAGACCCCCAAGGTGAAACAATTTTGGTGTGTGAGGGGTGGGGGAGGAGGGCACAGGGAAGTATAGTTACCCAGCATTTGCCCACAGTAGCCCTTTCTTTTACCACATTTCTTGGCTGAATCTCCTGAAGCAGCAGATACCTCCTTTCAAGGAGGTATTCAGGTGCTGCAGCATGCCAGGGAGTGCCCCTTCACACACCACCTTCCGGGAGCTGCCTTAACCTGACAGGACAGTGTGCCACCCAGCCTGCCTGGATACAGACAAGTCACAGGAGCATGCACGCACACATATGTACTGTATACCCACACAGGTGTGCCATGCATACACAGACACACACATACTCACTGTGCCCACACATGGGAGTCCAGAGTCACATATGTGTATACACAGCCAGGCCTCTGAATCCCAAAAGACTGATGCTCTTTGGCACAAAATCTGGCTGATAGGGAGTAGGAGGTATGCTCTAAGGCCATCAAGTGTCATGTCAAGGTGGGAAGCACAGTCCCCTGTGGGTGGGGCATGGAATGAATGGTCTGCCTCTGAGCCCCCCACTCCCCAGAGGATCTAAAGAGTCAGGCCTTCCATGGGTAAGGACTGTTTTGTGACTCTGCAGCTCTAGCTATTCAATCAGAGGGGCTTGCTTCCCTCACTGTTGATGCATTTAATGCAGTTATTGAGCACCTGCTGTGTGCCCCTCTGGACCCAAGCCTCTGGCAGTGCTCCAGGAAGTCGCAATAATCCCTGTATTTGGAATTCTTGATGCCTGCTGTGTGGATGGAAGTGCTCTCAGACTATTGCAGGTGAAGCTCCATATCCCAGGGGCCCTAGCCCTAGAGCAGGGCTGAGACTAGTGGGGACTGCCCAGGGGACTCTGTTCTGCTGGACCTGGGCAGCACTGAATGAGCAAAGGTGAGGAAGCAATTGATCTAGAAGAAGCCCTGGTCTGATCCTGGGTGTTGGATGGAAAAGGTACCTGGGTGTTCTCTCTTCTTCCCCAGACACTCCCTCCACTGGCTGCTATCCCAAGCAGGGTGGGGGCTTCTTGCACACCCAGAGATACATCACAGACACACACACAGACAGACACATGCACGCGCACCCGCCACAGGAGGCAGCTCTCTTTCAGGAGAAAGAGCAAGTATTCAGTGTTACCTCAGCTTTGCTGAGTGACCTTGGACAAGGCTTGTCCTGCACATGGGACACAGTGATCCCTTCAGTCTCCACCTCACTTGATGAGGAGAGGAGGGAAGGGGGTTTACTGGAGCTGGAACCATGTGCCCTATTCCCCATTGCTCCAGGCCACACAGAGCTAGCAATGATTCTATGACTTTCAGGAAATTTGGGGCTTAGAGTTCCGGCTGGGCTCAGCAGAGGAGCCTGGGCTGTTGTGGAGGTTGAAGTAGTCACCATAGGGACCCTTCCTGAGGCTGGGCTTTCAGAAAACAACTCTGTGCCCAAGAATGGTTTGGTAATTTTATTTGGGAAGGGCGGTTGGAGGGTCTTCATGAAGTGCATCCTTCCACCCACTCACAGGGTGCTCTGCCCTAATCTTTGCACCAGAATCAAGGGATTTTAGGAAAAGGAAAGGAATGTGCCATGGCTTGCCCCGGGGGCCATCCATGACTCTCGGGGACATTCCAGCCCTAAGCCTCTTAGGCCGTGGAGAAGTTCAAACTAGAAAACCCAGTTTTGGGAGTGCAGCCGGGACCACCTACCTCCTTCAGCCAGATCTAACAGTCCTTCCCCCCCCAAAAAACTTGTTTCTTTGAGGGAAAGCAATTTCTGCGTGATGGGGATAAGGGGTGTTCAGGTACAGTCTGGGAATTATCTCGCTGGATCGCTTAGGCTTTTAGGTCCTCAGCCTTTCAGTTGGGGTTCCCCAGCCTGTCCTGGTGGGGAGAGCTGGGATGTATTCAGGCAGGATGGCTGAGTGAGGAGCGGATGGGAGCATGAAACTCAGAACCCTCCATCAGCAGCCAGTAGGGCCCATCACTCTCCACGCTTATGGCTCAAGGGAGCCCACTGATGGCTCTCTGGTTCCTGAGAATGACTGAGCCAGGGGTAGAGAAGGCTAGGAAAGAGGCAACAGCCGGTCACACAACTGGGAAGGAGAGGGTCAGCTTTTGCTCTACACAGCCTCCTCTTCCCAGCAGCTGCTTTCCTGACAGAAGGGCACTCTGAGCCTGGCCTGAAGGTCAACAAAAGCTGCCTCTACATCCTAGAGTCCACTTCTTTTCCTTTTCTGAGCAGAGATGAGGGGTCCCAAAGCAGTCTTAGGAAAGGGCAGAGGGCCAGCAGTTCCCCCCTCCGGGCTGCCCTGCTGCCTGTAGCTTTTGCTATCACCCTAGACCTGCATTCTGTGCCAAGTGGACAGCAACCTGGGGTTGCGTCCCTCTGGCCCTAGTGGCTGTCAGAGACCACTGGGCTGCCAAGAGAATACCTGACCCTTAGTTTCTCAGAAAAGTGGATTAAAATATTTTGATTAAGGGAATTCCAAAATCGGAAAAGCTTGAAACCAGGATCACGGCCTGGGGTTCCTATTTCTGCGATCCTGGTCTTGGGGCCCTTGCTTTATCACGACGGAATCGGCTCAGATTTAGAAGGCTGGTCAATTTCAGAATTCCGAGACCCGGTTCTAGAGAAGCGGCCGAGTTCTCAGGAACCGTGTGTCAACAACCAAACCCTGGAGAAGTCGCGGGGATGTCTTCATTGGATTATGCGAAGGGCATTTGGGGTTTCTCTCAGGGTAAGGAAAAGCCCGACCTGCGCCGGCTAGGGCAGGCCGCCTTGAGCTAGGGGCACCTCCAAGCACTGTGGCGGAACGTCGGGGTGCGCAGCGAAGAGAGCTGTAGCTCCGGCCGACGTCTATTGCTTTTCTGCGGCAAGGTTGCCCGAACGAACGAACAAGCGAACGAATGAAGCGGTTTCGTTTAGGAAAAATACCCTCTTGACGCGAAGCTAAGCCCGAAGTCCCCAGGCGTTCAGAGGGGCCAGCGCTTCGGCTCGTGCTGGGGCCCCCATTCCTGGGAGCAGCAGGCAGCGGCGGGCGGCTCTCTCGCCTGCCCTTTCTCCCAGAGGTCCCCAGCTGCCCGCGCTACAGCGAGGGGCTGTGAAGGGCATCCAGGGATGTGCCCTTTGCAGGGCTGGGGCCCGCGCCCCTGAAACTGTTGCCTTCTTGGGGTGCCCAGGGTCAAAGTGTGGCGTGGTCCACGGGTTAGGTGAGGTAGCGCTCGACGATGGCAGCTGTGACCGTGCGCTCAGCGCAGAAACGAGCTCTTGGCTCTGCCTCGATGGCGCCTGGCCTTCGCGATGCGCTCAGTCCCACGCCACCGGCTGGACCCCGACACACTCCCGGGGCAAAGAGCGCGCAAGTCGGCCACCACTTCCTTGCGCTCCAACACCGCGGAGACCCAGTGCCCCTAGCCCTTCGACTCTTACCCGTCTCGGGCTGCGCGGCGTGTGCGGCTCCTCGGCTCCGGGCTCGCTCGCCACAGACTCTGACTTAGGTTTCGACTCCGACTGGAGCCCGGGATCCAGCTGCGTCTCCGGCTTTACGCGTAGCTTCGGCCCCTTCTGGTTCGCTACATCCCAGCGTGCAAGGTCCCGGCTGCCGCGGCTCGGCCCCGCTCCTCCCGCAGTTGCCGCCGCCGCCGCCGCCGCCCGTCGCCCGCGGGGAAGGCGGGGACACGGGCCGGGGAGGCGGGAAGGGGGGAGGGGAAGCGAGGCGTTCGCTGGGACCAGCGGGGAGGGGGCGGCGCGCAATCCCGCAGGCTGGGGGTCCCGGCCTCCCTCGGGGCGCAGGCAGGGGTCGGCGCGGCTCGTGGCCCGGGCTGGAGGCCGATGAGCGCGCCCCGGGATTGCACGCGTGGAGGAGGGACTCGGCCGCATGCGGTCGAAGCCACTGCGGGTCCCCGCCGTGTTCCGGCGCACTTTCTCTCCCTGGACTCAGTTTCCCACCTGGCACGTGAGGGGCCGAGGCCGATTTCAGTTTAGTCAGGGTCTGGTCGGAGTTTCCCAGGGTCCTGCCAGGTGACGGTCTACCCTGGGTTTTGAGAGTCGGCCCTTTCCCCTTTCTGCTCAGCCTGCAGAAGGGAGCTGGTCTTGCATGTTGGTAGAGGGAATGCGCTGCCAGAGCTTGGCAGCCAAGGAGGTTTGAGGACAGACCCCAGGGCTTCTCTTCATATTGGGGGGACGGTGGTTACTGGGGAGGGGCAACCACCCGACCTGCCCCGCTTGGAGGACCCCCCCACCCCGCATCTTCCTCAGGGGCAGGGCTGATGAGGAAAGTGGAGACCGACCCCATGAGGACAGGCCTCTGGCCCCTTGTCCAGCCTCTTGCCTGCACACCCTCCTGTGGTCGTCCTGCTTGGCCCTTCCACATGTGGCCTGGTTGGCCTGTCCCTGGCAAGTGGCTACTGGGAGATGGGACAGACTTAGGGGAACTGGGTTCCATCTGCAGGCAACCAGGTTCTCCACTCTCGGCCTGATATTCCATGAGAAGCCTTGTGGGGGAAACCAGTTGGGCAAACAGTCTCCTGCTTCCACCAAGTGCCCAGTCTGAGCCTGCTGCTGGGGCCGTGGAATGGGACCGAGAGTAGAGCGGGCAGTCTGTCAGGGACCACCCTCGGCGACAGGGGCAGCTGCCCCCATGACCAAGGGGCTCAGGGTTGCCGCTTTGGCTCAAGGTGCCGGGAGATGGCAGTGTGGCAGCCGGGCATCAATGTTTCATGAGGTGCCGTCACTGGCGGCGCCTCCCTGCCTGGCTTTCCTGACAGCTGCTGCAGGAGAGGCCAGGGCTCCATGCTTTTGGTGCCCTGTCGCCTGCACCTCCAAGACCTCATCCCAACACTCAAAGCTGGAAGCAGGCTGACCCAGGCTCACAGAGGCCGTGGCGCTAGGCCAGTAAGGTGGCCCCTGCACCCTGTCCTGCTGTTTGGGGACTTCACAGCCTCTTCCCCACCCTCAACAGTAGGAACACCTTTGTGGTGGGTGTGTGGGGCTTGGTGCAATCAGAGCCGTAAGGGTTAAGAGTTGAGCTCCTGATGCCTGAGATTTTAGACCTACACCTGAGGCAACCTGGCAGAAGTGCAAACTCAGTTTGGACTCTGCCCTTCAGGATTCCAGCCTCTGCTTCTCCCACTGCCACGATGTGGGCTATTTTAAGTGTGAAACTTATGCTGGTGGGTCTGGGCCTGCAGGCTGCTAAGGTGAGATGCTTCCGACCTTGTCTCAGACAGCCTTCCCCCACACTCCAGGTGCCCCAGCATCTTTGGGCATAAATGTAACCGCTGAGCCCTTACTATATGTGGTGAGTGAGACACGTGTCTAATTGGGGTGGCATTCACTCTGATGCCTGCATCAGGAAACTGAACTTTTCTACCTCTGCACACCAGCGATTTTCTGGGGTTTGTTCCCAGCGATGGCTGGGCATATGTATGTGATTCTCTGTATGTCCTTGTTCCCAGGCAGAGCCTGCGGTGCCAAAAAGCTGCCTCTGAGACCCGATGGTCAGAGTCGGAATCTTATATGTGTCTTTTACTAGCTATGTGGTCTTGGGCAAACCCCTAACCTCTCCTGGCTTTTTCCTACTGTAAAATGGGAGAAGAGTTTTCACCTCACTGAGAAATCTAGGAGATGGTGGAGGTAAGGGGTGTGGCCTGGTATAGGGGTGGGCAGCGCCCCCTCCCCACCTCAAAGTGGTGATACCTGCTGGGTTGCTTTGCTCTTTAAAATAGTTTGCTTTCTTTTTTGTTTCATTCTTTCCCCAGGGTGGTCACAGTGGTTGAATCAGGCAAGAGCAGGCCCATTCT
Organism: Vicugna pacos; assembly: GCF_048564905.1. Lineage (NCBI taxonomy): Eukaryota > Metazoa > Chordata > Mammalia > Artiodactyla > Camelidae > Vicugna > Vicugna pacos. The sequence goes on along the minus strand of NC_132989.1, from coordinate 26,807,154 downwards.
CTGATTTAGTAGACCTGCCCCTCATCACCTGCTTAGCTGCTTGGAAGTTTCAGATTAGGGAAGCTGTGCAGGCAGGTAGGGTGAGACGGAGTGGGACTAGGGCTTGAGAGCCTAGAAGTTCTTGGTGAACCGGGGTAGGTCAAAATATACTTTTTATAATCTTATTTTTGCTTCTTCCAAGAAGAATTTTTCACAATTTCCCTTTAGGTTTTGACATCTTGGGCACATACATTTCTACTTTGAAGGCAGAGGGATCAGGCATCAGAGCGAGGAAGGTTGGAGCTGGATCCACCAGGAATAGAAGTGACACCATCCTTGTGCCTGAATATCACTTTAGCTTTGAGCTTACAGGTACTTAGTCAAAAAAAGTCATCAGAATTGTCTGATACATTTACTTTTTCTTTCCTTTCAAAATGACACACTCCTTCTAATCAGAAGTTTTTCTCCCTGGTACAAAACTCTGAGATGAATTTGTTACATAGGTTAAAATTAAAAATAATGGGCAAGTGTCTTCAGCCACAGTTATGTAGAAAGGCATAACAGTTCTTCAAGCAGCATTTCTTCTGTCAATATCCAGTAAAAGCAGAGAGAACATCCTTTCCCTTCATAACTCTTATTGCAATAGTATTGAAATCAGTATTTGTGTAATGATTGATTAAAACCTATTGCCCCTACCACTTGTAAGCTCCTTGAGAGCAGGGCTGAGCCTCTTTTGACAACCACAGGACCCTTCCTAGGGTGGGCAAAGGGATTTAGCTTTGCTGATTGGCTGGGTGCAGCTCACATGCCCACTGCTGAACCAGTCACTTTGTGGGGAAGTGGCTCAAGTCTGTGTTTGGCCAGGCTAAGGTCACAGGCCTCACCTCAGAAAGATGGGATGGGGAGCACCACCTTGTTAGGGAATAGTCACCATACTCCCCCAAGAATACTGGCTGCTGTCCTGGAACAAGTTCTCTGAGCTGCTGGTGGCACAAAATGGGTTGTTCCCAGTGCAGTCTCTGCCCTGTGAAGTTCTCAGAGGGCTGCTGTTGGTGTTGGTAAGAAGTTCACTCCAATGTGATGGGGAGGCGCTGGCTCTGTTGGAAGAGTCTGAAGTCCATCAGGATTGTTGTTGCATTCATCTATAGGAAGAGGTGGAGAACTACCAGAATGTCTGAGGGGAGGCTCAGAGTCTACTGACTTACCATGGATCCAGAGAGATGGATCCATAGATTAAGGGAGGGCATCTATTTGTACTTCCTTTTTCATCTGTGAGGAGGGAATTAAAGGCTCTAAAAGTAGAGAGGAATCCCTCAGATCAGGTAAGTTATTAATTTATTTGAGTATTATTATATTGTACTTTGAGCTTCCTGGCAGCAAAAGCAAAAATAGAAACCATTTGGGCATGCTCAAATACAGGCCTATCAGCATTTACATGGAATAATGGAAAAAACCCTGGTCTGGAACTTTCTGAACTGGTCTCTGTCAAGTCAGTAGAAGTTTAGAGAGTACATATTCTGTGCCTATGATTGCAGTGATACAAAGACAGGTGGCTCCTGCTCATTTAGGTTGAGACAAGGAGGCAGACACAGCAACCCATAACCAAACCTGGAGCACAATGCTAGAGAAGAAATCTGCCTGGTGTTGAAGGGCCATGAGTGATATACAGGCCTTGAGTTTGTCTGGAACATCCTTACCCTCCATCCCCACCCCCTGCCCACCCTGGGAACAGTACTGAGACAGGTAGTAAGGCAGAGAATGGGGGAAGAGGAAGTTGGAGAATTAGCTGGGAACCAGATACCACAGAGCTTCACAATCCTTGTTAGGAGGGTGGGATAGTCTCCTGAAGGCAAAGAGGAGCAGGTGAAGGGTTTAAACGGTGAGAGATCTAGTCAGATTGATATTTTAGAAAGATCACTCAATCTGGGTAGTGGAGGATGAATCTGAGGAGGTGAGATAAGAGCAGATTATTGCAACATCATTCACTCAGCCATACCATCTATCTTTCTCTTTGTCCGTCAGTTTATTCATCTGCCTGAAACACAGGAGGCTACAGCTTGACATGGGAAATACAAAGGTAAGAAGTGGAGGCCGTTGCTTTCTGCAGCTTCCCCTTAGAGGGCCTCAGTTTGCCCTTCTGGAGGCCTGGTCTGTCTCTCTCATGCTCACAGGCTCTGTGGCTTGTGCCTCAGCAGCTTTCCAGATGTCTACTGCTGTGTGGGGAGACAGGGTGTTCAGGGCCTGAAGGGGCACAGCAACTACAGCAAACAGACAGTTTGGGGAACCAGTACAGTGAACTACCCTGCCGGAAGCTTTTAAAATAATTACCTGTGCCTGCTCTGGCTGACTGGCTGACAGCAGCCTATTAGCCCTGAGTTGGAAATTCTGAATTGTTTCATGACAATTGAAAACATGATCGGAGGGCAGGAGGGAGCTGCCCATGAAATATTGATGTTTTCTCAGTATTGTGGGGCTGCCCCTCTCAGATGGGGAACCCTGGATGCATGGGACTGGTGGCTGCGAAGTGACTGCCGTTTTCCTTAGGGCTCCTCTGGTTGACTGCCCTGTGGAATGTGTTTTTGTGCAGAGCTGTGTTGGTTTTTGGGGGACCTGCCCCTCTAATGCTGTTCTCTAAGTCACGCCCCCAGCACTCCAGCCCTGCTACCATGTTTTGTCCAGATTCTCCTCGGCACTCGAGGCTCATCTGGAGTCAGACTGGGTGGGAATCCCAGCTCTGCCTGCTTATCATTGTGGGCCTCACTTTCTCAGCTATTTGGTGGGAGATGCTAAGTGTTCCTCTCTAGCAGGGCTGTGATGTACAAGGATAGCCATATGTGCAGGGCCTGGCCTCACCCACAGGCCTGTCAGGAGCAGCCCTTTGTAGGTCCTGGGGCCAGTTTTGGGCTGGCTATAGGAGCCCCGCTGGGAGCCCCAGGGCTTTGTGGTCCCTCCTCTTCTTTGGAATGCTTTGAAACACCTTGCTATTTCCCCTTCTCTGCAAATCCTACGTAAATGCTAGTACCAAGAAAGTGCATGCTAACCTGGCAGGTGCCCCTGATGGGTGCCCCTGAGGTACTCTGGGGGTCTTGGTAAGGGACCCTGCATGGCCAGCCCAGGCCTCTCCTCATTGAGGTGAGTCTCTGCCAGGGCAGAGGAACCTGGTAGTAATGCTTGGCTGCCTGAGCCTGCCCAGGGCAGCAGGAGAAGGACTTCCACTGTTTGAGCCCTTGACTTGCCAGTCATTATTCTCTCTGTTGGAGGTGGTATTTACCCATTTTACAGAGAGAACAGTGGAGGCTGTACTTCATTCCTTCTGTCAACAGGCAATTCAACAGACAGTTTCAGCAGCACCCACACTGTGTGCTGGAGACTCAGGGGTGATAGACAATCTTGGTGCAGTCCTTCATGAGGGACTGGATCTAAAGACGAATGCATCTTTAGCAGTGGGGCAGGTTAGGAGCTGTGGGAGACAGAACAGGGGCAGCAGATCTAACCTGGGGGTTGGGGCAGGCTTCCTGGAGAAACTGACCTCTGACTGAGCTGTGGAGGTAGCAGGAGCCGAGGTGGAGGAAGGGCCATGACAAAGCTGGTGAAGGGCAGTTTCAGCCTGGATGTTCTTATCTACCTGAGGATGGGGCACAGCCTCTGGTATCCCCCTTGCCCTGCTACCACGAGGAGCAGGCTAAAAAGCTACCAAGAAGTGCCTTCATGATTCCAAGGTCCTGGGTTCCTGGCCCTTGGACTTTTCTGGGCTTTATTTCTTTCATGTGGAAAATAAGTTGAATTACTTCTAGCAGAAGGGCACATTTTTCAAATGAAACTTTACCAGGACCTCTCAATAGAGGAGTGCAGTGCTGCTCTAATTGAGGGTGGGTGTAGATATGGGCTCATCTGCCCTCCTACCACATCCCCTTCTGGCCCTACAGGCACCACGAGGAGCCCCAGGGCTCCCTGGGCCACAGTCTGCAAGCTTTACGGTAAGGAGCGTCTCCACAAGGCTGTCCAGTCTGTCTCCGTGGGTCCTGGTGGCCAAGGTGTCCCCCTTCCAGGTGGAATCTGAACCCCCATGGGCCTGCTGTTCCTTGCTCCTTTCAAATTTCCTGTTAGCCCTTTGTGACTCAAGTCAGCAGGCATCTATTAAATCCCTACTGGATACATGCAGAGGGGCTAATGTTTTTTGAATACCAGCCGGATGCTAGGTGTGTGTGGGCTTCTTTGTATCAGGGTACTTCTGCATCACAACCAGCTGCCAGATGAAGGAGAAGGGGACGGGGAGGGGCTCAGCGACTTGTCCAAGATGGCGAGTGACAGTAACAGCAACATTGGCTCCCGTGGATGAAGCCCAGGTGTGTGCTGGGCTTTGCCAACATCTTCCTGTGCGTTAGCTCCTTTTGTTCTCAGAGCAAATTGTAAAGCAGGTGCTTGTTCCATCTCCAGGGATCAAAGAAGGGCAGGCCTAGAGAGGTGAAGGAGGTGGGCCTGGGCCCTGGGCTCCGGGCAGCCCGCCTGCCAGTTCTCCCCCTCTGTCTTGCTCTGTGCTGTGGGGTCTGAGGCAGCTACCTGTGTGGCTCTAGGTGGATGAGCTCCCTCCCCTCTGGGTTCCCACTGTGCATAAAGGGAAACTGAGGTCCAGAGATGCACTCCCCTCAGATATCTCTGCCCTCTGGAGTCTTCATCTGGCACAGGTCTCCATCTGTCTGCTCGCTGACATTGACTGTGAAATCTGAATCTAACTTCCCTTCATTGTTAGATTTCTAGGGGCTTTCTGGGGGCTGCCCGCCCACTTGGTGGCTTTGATCAGGGCATGCTGACCTCGGCTGGCTGGGTGGCACCATCCTGAGTTCAGGACACATGGCAGCCAGAGATGGGGGTGAGCTAGTGGCGGCTGCTTCTCTGTCCTTGTGTTGGGTTCCACTTCACACTCAGCCCCTGCCCCCATCACAAGCCTTGAGTCTGCACATCCTCCCCACTCCCCGTCTCCCAGACACCCCAAGCTCACTGCCATGTCAGTTGGACCCTCTGACTGATGGCCTGCATGGGATTCTGACCCTAGGGGAGAGTACATGATAGGACAGAGTGGCATTTCAGGCAGGGTGGAGCGAGGCTGGACTTTTGGTGGATGGAGAGACCCCACCCTGATGTGCTTGCAGCTGGGGCCTGAGGGCTGCAGAACATGGGGTCTCCCCACCAAGCCCTGGGGCAATGCATATCTGTGCATAGAGCCCAGATCGCTGCGTGGAGACACACAAAGTGAGGAACGAGCCTTGACAAATGTTTGCCAAGTCCCTGGCTGACTTGGAAGTCAGGAGCAAGCTTGTTTGGCAGAACAAAGGGGAGAGCTGCCTCCAGAGGGCCATAAATAGTGAAGGAGGAGCAGTCTGGCCTGAAGGCTTCGTGGGACCTCATCCCAGGCTGTGTCCTCGGCCGAAGGATACCGCCACCCTCTCCCACGAGCTTCAGCCTGGTTGGCCAGGGCCTGAACCTTGCTGTGGCAGCCATCCTGCCCCCTGAGCTGCATCTCCCTGGGAACCCCTGGATGCTGGGTCATCTGAGGGCACCTGGGCAGGCAGGGAGGTCTGTGTGATCTGCAAAGCCCAAGGTCCCTCTTCCTCTAAGAACCAGGAGTTGGGCTGCAGTCAACAGTGGCAAGGCTTCTGAGGAGGCAGAGCTGGTCTGGCACTAGACCCTGGGAGCTTGTGACACCTAGATATACCCGGGCGGAAGGGGCTTCAACTCCCTTCCCCCTCTAGGAGGGTGCAAGGTGACCTCCCTCTCTCTGCTCACTGTCTTCAAGGGAGGAGAGCAGAACAGAAGTGGTGGAGGGTGGCTGGGCAAGACACTTTCCCTACTTGGGCCTCAGTTTCCTCATCCTAATATGGGATCCTTATCTTTGGCCAGCCCCCCACCCTGGGGTTCCTGAGGCCATCAGGTGAAGTAGAGAGGAGCAGGGGTCAGAGAAGCCTCTCCAGAGGGGCTAACTTTTGTACTGGGTCTGGAGACATGGGCAAGATTTCCTTCTGAGCAGACGAGGAGGCCAAGTGGGGAGTGGACGGTGTAGGTGAATAAGTGGAGGGGGTGTTGGGGAATCTGTAAGTTCCCTTTAGTTGAATGTGGCTGAGCCTGAATGCTTATCGGGGATGTGATGGAAGCTGGGTTGGAGAGGCCAGCCAGGCTCTGAATGCCAGGATAAGGGACTCCTCCAGGGGAAGGGGAAGCCACTGAGGGTATCTGAGCTGGGAAGTGGCCTGAGCAGGGCTCTGCTCTCGGATGGTGGGAGGGAGCAGGAGACAGTTAAGGCAGGTCTGGATGAGAGGTGAGAGGTGGCCTGCAGAGGGCCCTGGCTTTGTTCTCTGGGCTTGGGGAGGAGGTCCTGGACTGAGGGGTGAGGGTGGCCAGATCCCTGCCTTCACTCGGATGATCTGGCTGACTTAGCAGGGTGAGCTCCTTTCTTTCTGAGTGAAGGCAGCTCATGATCTCCAGGCCCCAAACCAGGGAGTTGGCCTGAGCTCTCAGTGCCTCCCTCTGTCTCTCCATGCTTGCCATTGATTCTGTAGCCCCTGTACCCAACGTTCTCCAAGGAGTCCACTCCAGAGGCCCTCAAGGTGGTCAGGAGGCCTTGTGGACAAAGTGTAGGTGCTGACCTGTTTCCTGGGCCCTGTCCCAGGCCCACCCACAGTTACTGTACAAAATTCCCTGGCTGTGCACCTGTCTCACTTTGGGGCTGAGGCTGGGGGTCTCAGGGCCTATCAGGGTAAGGGACTTACCTAGGTCACACACACACCTTCATTTAGCAACCTTGTGGGGCTCCCACCTGGCCAGGGGTCCACCTGTGGCGATGGCGAGGCAATGGAGAAGGCTTCTTCAGCCTCTAAGGAGAAGAAGAGGGGACTTGGGTGGTAGCTGAGTTCCTGGAAGGATGGTGTCTCACCCTGTGGTGGGGCATGGAGAAGTGCAGGGTCCTGGCCTTAGTGCAGCTGGGTTCTGGGTCCATGTGTGTGGGTTCCGTGATGCCTGCTCACACTTCGGTCTTGCCCTCCACTCTCTGGCGACCCTGGGGTGGGGCCAGGTGGCAGGAGAGTGGGAAGGGGAAGCTAGGTCCCCCTTTGCCCCCAGCCTCTTTGCTCAAGTGTGGACTGTTCGACCTGGGTGTCTGATGCTAAATGTCTTGAATTCAGCCTCCATTCCCCACCCTGATTTGATTTTTTAAAAAGTTTTATTGTATGTACTTAAAAAAAGAAGGCCATCTCAAAGATTGGGTTTATGGAACAGTTCAGTATTTGGATTTTGGTGCTGATTTCATGTATGTGATAAAATGACAGAACTACACACACTTTATAGCAACGTCAGTCTCCTGGCGTTGCATTGTGCTGCAGTAATGGAAGATGCAACCATGGCGGAAGTGGGGAGGGGTGCACAGGCCTGTCTGCACTGTAAGGGCAACTTTCTGTGAATCTATATTATTTAAAAATCAAATGTTTAAAAAAAAGAAGCCAGGTTGGGGTTCTGCTTGGGGGATGGAGGGTATGTCCCTGCAGAGCACAGTAGGAGCTGTGGGGGTTCCCTTGGAAAGGAGGGAGGGCGAGGGGCAAGGGCATTGGAAGGGGAGATAAGAGTTGCTGGGTCAAGGAACTCAGAGCATGTTCTGAGCTGTGCTGGAGCCCATTCGGGGCTGTGGCTGGTGGCTGCTAGCACAGTCCTAGGAGAGTGTGGAGCAGCTGGGCTGAGCTGTGCCTAGAGGGGGACGGGGAGGAGAAAGCATGTAGTTTTCCCTTCACAGTTACCTCAAAAGTGAGGGCTTGGGTGTCATGTCGTCTGAGCAGAGGAGAGGCACGCTTGGGGTGTCTGCACTAGGAGGTGCCCGGGTTGCCCAGCAGCAGGCGCCTGCCTCTAGGCCTCGGGTGGCTGTGGCTCTGGGGGGTCTGGGTTTCTTGGATGCCTTTGAGAAGCCAGTCTCAGTGGGTGAAATGATCTGGCCACATGGATTTGCTGGAGGACAGGCTCTCTGTCCACACAGCTGACACTGCAGGCAGCCCTGAGTGAGCCAGATCCTTGGGCGTTCCCCCTGCCGTGGCCTTATCACTGGCCTTCTTGTCTGGTCTCCCCACAGGACCCTATCCTACCTGTCATTCTCCACTGTGAGCCAAGAGCAGTTCCCCCAAAGCAGTCTAAGCTGGTGTTGTTACCTTGCCCCACACCTTCACCTGGCCTCTGCCCCGTGTCTGGCACCTTCAGCATCAGGCTAGGGCTGCCCAGCCTACACTGAAGGCGTTTCTAAGATCTGGGTATCTGGGGGACAGCTGCCTGGACTGGGAGGAAAATAGGTTATCTTGATCTCCAGAGGAGGTGGGATCTGCTCACAGAGTTGCCAGGGAAGGCTCTTTGCCTTGGATCTTGCTCGGTCTCTCCTTCCGGACCCTGATAAAGGGTCCCAAACACAGGGCTGTAAAGGTGGCCATAAAAACAGAAGAAATACTGGCATAGCTGGCTTATCAAAGCACATCTCAGACACCAGCCAGGTCTCCCTACTTCAAGTTTATTTCTCCTCCTCTGCTTTCTCTCAGAAGGTGTCTCGTAAACAGCTAAGAGGGTCATTTATAAATGTCTTCTGCCTTCCCCTCTCAGCACATGTGCTGCCGCTTTGCTCTTTCTGTTCCCCAGGCACGGGGGTGGTAGAGGGGTCCCCACACTCCCTTCTCCCAGGTGCCACAGAGATGAGACGTGGAAACCAGAGGGGTCCCTGCATCCCCAGATAGGACTGAGGCTCTCAAAGGTGAGTGATGGTGACGTCTCTGACCCTGGTTCTGCCAACACCTCCCCTCCAACTCCCATCAAACTGATGGGGGAGGGGGTTAAGCTGACCTCTGGGAGGGGGTATCTTGCCAGGGGCTGGCCTCCATAGTTGACCCCATCACAGAATCCATCCTATGGCATCAGAGCTGAACGGACTTTGGAGACTGCCTTGTACAAGTCACTGTGAGGCCCAGGGGTGGTGGGAGGCACTTTCCTGAGGTCTCACAGCAGTTAGAGGTGGAGTTGGGAGCAGGATCTGGGTCTCTGTCCCCTCACTGGTGTGGAGGAAGCATAGCCTTCTAACCATAATAACAGCAACAATCCCTCCTGCTCGTGGTGTGTGTTTCAGAATGTGGAAGGCTTCGCAGTTCCCCTTTTGTCTGTTCTTTGCACTGAGTCTTTGGGCAGAAAATATTTTTCCCATTTTACAGATTGATGCTGGGTGCCTGACTGGCCTGGGGACTCTGTTAACCACAACACAGCTGTGTCCTCTCTTTGCCCCTCCCAGTCCTTACAGGGGTTTCCTGGTTGAGTTTCTTCTCATTCCTTTTCTTTTTTCTTTCTTTTAATAAATTTTATTTTATTTTTTAACGGATGTCCTGGGGATTGAATTCAGGACCTAGTGCATGCTAAGCATGTACTCTACCCCTGAGCTACATCCACCCCCTCACTCCTTTTCAAAAGAGGTTCATGGTCATTAAAACATAGCCCTCAATACCACAGTCCTCCCGTCCTAAACTCCCTACCTGTCAAACCCCCAACTTCATAGTCTCGAGTGGAAGCAGAGTGCAGCAGTTTCCTGGGCCTTTACTGCTTCCTCCTTGGGGGTGTTTTGGTTCCTACCAGCAGCGGGGCTTGTGGCTGAGGTTGGGTGAAGCCCCCTAGATGGTGAGAAGCACTGGAGACTCTGGGTCATAGCTGAGAGGGCTCCAGCCTTTGAAGGTGGCTGGGTGAGGGGTGGCCTGAGTGGATGTGCGAGGACCCTTGGCTGTGGGAACATGAACTCGCCCAGTTCCTGAGTTCCTGTCTCCCTGGCAGCAGCCCAGTGCTTGGCAAGACGCGAAGCACTCACAAAATGCTCTTTGCACAGATTAGCCCAGCTTCGGGTGGGCTGGCCACAGGCAAGTCTCTGTGTTGTATCGCTTTCTGTTAAAATGTAGCTATGTTTTATATATCATCTCCACTTAGAACCCACCCCATCAGGCCAGGGAGTCTCCACATTGGTGGATCCTCAGCCCAGCAGCATTTGAAGAGTTTTGCTCTCTGTTTGTCCATCTCTTGCATGATGCTGGGAGCTCATTCTGCATGTCTGCTCCTCCTGGGTTACCACTTTCCAGAGCTGATTCATGTGGCCTGATTTGATACATGAACAGTCCTCTAAAAACAGGTACCCCATTTTCCAGGAGAATAGATACACCCTTCATTCAGGAGAAAGCAGAGGCTTCACGTGCTCAGGTGACTTTGCTGGTGTGGCACAGAGGGCTGGCGGCAGAGCCGGGATTGTAATCCTGGCCTCAGTGTCACTTCTTTCCCCTCGTTTCTTGTTTGTTCCTGGTAAAACTTGCTGAGTGTTTAGGGGAATGTGCAGCGTGCAGGCTGCTGTGGTGGAGACCCTCGTGAGGCTGTGTGGGGGAGGCCTGGGAGCAGGGGTAGGAGGCCTGCGTGTCTGTCTGGTGCCTGTAATATATTTGAATTATCTCTGCAGATGAGCCCTGATTTAGCAAACAGTCTAGAGTAAACCTCAGCTTGAAGACAAATACAATTGACACTGGGCTTGAGTGGTTCAAAGGTTATTGGCACAAAACTGTCGGCTTTGTTTAGCCGAGGGACTGTATTTATGACGGGTGGTCCGGCAGTGCCATCCATAACTTGCTGGCAGCGGGGCTGACGTCAGACCAGAGACAGCCTTTTTACACTGCGCCTGGAGTTTAGTTTCTCTGCTGGAAAACGCAAAGGTAATTTGATTCTTGGCCAAGTTGCTTTATGGGTTGCTGTCTCAGGTCTGGTGTCATAATTTGGGTCATCAGTTAACCTTGTTGGGGATGGACAGCATCACTCAGGAGAATTGTTTCCTGGATGTGTGCAGGGAGGTGAGCTAGGGTAGGAGAGGTCATTGAGGCTGTTTGGAAGGGCGTGATCAATGGGGTTCACTTTGACCCCTAATTTAAGGCCCACAGGCACAGGAGTAGTAACTCTGAGTCTCTGAGTCTTTGATTACTTCCTGTGTCTCCTGGATGCTATAGTTAGTTTAGGAAAAAAGGAACCATGGGTGAGTGTTGCACTGAACAGATAACGTTTGTCTGCAGTGTTAGACAGGTATGCGTTACAGACACAAACTTCCTTGGAGAGAAATGATCACAGAAATGAGCAGACTGTGGATGGAAGGAGCGTGGCTAGAGCTGGCAGAGGGATGTGTGGGGTGGCTTTTTGGAAAAGAGGAGGCAGTCTATATTAAGAGCCTGAGCGTGTGCTTCTCTTGTGACCCATTCACAAGAGACTTCCTGGCACATTGCTGGGAGTTCATCCTGAGGAGGTCAACATAGATGTGGACGAAGATTCATGTACCTAGGTGTTCACTGCAGTGTTACTTATAACAGCGCAGAAGGGGAAACAACTACAACAGTGGGGGATTTCTCTGGCATATTAATACAATGGAATGTTGTACATTGATTCAAATTGATGTATGTAAAGAATTTTAATGGTTTGTCAAAATGATTCTAAGTAGAGCAAGGGAACACTTTACAAATTGTCCGTGAAGCGTGTTTTCTGTTGTGTAAAACCGTCTGCAATGAAGGAGGGAGATACACTAGATGATAAGTGGAGGTTAGCGCAGATGTTGGGATTGTGGCTTTTTCATTCTCATCTCTTCACGGAATATATTTTACATTTCTACTAGGGGCATGCATTACTTTTCATCCTCAGGGACAATCCTAAAGGACTAAACAAAAATTCCAATTCCCACCCCTTAGTGGTCCCTGTTCTTCTGTAGGCCTCAGTTTCCCTGGACGTAAAAGGGGATGCTGGACTGCTCTTGTTCTGCCCTGGCTCAAGTGCTGGGCAGGGAGGAGTGACCCTCTGGGCAGCTTTGGCAGTCTGCCCATGATCACCATGTCCTAGGTCTGATGGGTCACCTAATTTTAGTGCCTGCCGGGGCAGCTGCCTAAATGTGGCCCCAGCCACCGGGCAGATGGTCAGGGTGGTGTCGGCAGTGTTGGCAGCATCTCTGCCAGGCTGGTGAGGTCAGAGCACAGCTTGAGCCACAGGGGGATTCTCAGGTGTCCATGACACAGAACATCACAACCCGAGTTTGGGCAGAAATCTGCTAGCCAGGATCCCTCGTCTGAACAGAGGGGAAGGAGGCACCTAGGACCGGTGTGGGAGAAGTAAGGGCCACAGGCCTTGAGTGCTGAAAAGTCAGTTCTCTGGAATTCCAGAGGCCAGCCTGCCATCAGGGCTCTCCAATGTATGGCTAGGACTTGTCTCTCAGCCCAGTTCCATCTGTCAGTTGGGGACTTGCATGGAGACGAGAAAATTTCCCCAAAAGGTCTTGGCTGAGGGCCCTTCTGATAGCAGGCAGCTGTGGGCACCATGTCCTTAACCAGAATAGCTGGGAGTATGGGGTCTCTGGGGATGTGAACTTGAGAGCACCTCTACCAGGAAGAAAGTTCAAGGGCAAATGGAGATCAGGGCTCGGCTGAGTGAAGACAGGGCTGCCATAACTCCTCCCTGGTCTACTGTCTTCAGTCTTGTGTCACCTGCTTTGCAGATCAAGCCATCTTTTTAAACCCAGCTGTGATTTGTCATTCCTCCTCTGGCTTGGCCTATGAATAAAGCCAAGACCCCTGAGTATAGCATTCAAGACCTTTCTCAATTTGACCTCGACTTTTTTTTTTTTTTTTTTTTGCTTTTATGCCTATAAACTTCCTGCTCTGGCTGAACCATGTCCCGTCACACTGTAAATCCTCAGTCCCCTTGGGCTGGAATGCCCTTCTACTCTGCCCTATTTAGTCACTAGCTATTTATGGAACACCTGCGTTGGACTGGGTAAGACTGGGTAAGACTCAGCTGATAAACTCCTACTCAACCCTCAAAACTCAAATGTCTTATGGTCTGATATGCCTGCACCAGCATGACCTCCCAGGTCACTCTTTCTCCAGTGATAACGATGTCTTGTGTCTCATATTCTTAGTGTTGTGCCCACTCCTTCCACTGGGCCTTGGTAACTTTCCTCTGCATTCCTGGCATGATTCTCTGTAAACAGCTATTCAGTGTTGTCACACAGAGACGAGCCATTGATGAGTGCCAACAAAGCAAGTGGGAGGGTCTATTCCCACTTGACATGAGATAATGTTAGCAAACAGTGTCGGCTTAGACTTATCAAGCACATACCGTGTACCAGGCACTGTACCGAGTGCTTACAACGTATCAGCCCATTGAATCTTCCCACAAGCCTAGAGGTAGGTGTGGTTACCCCCTCATCTTACAGATGAGGAGAATGCAGCACAGGAAAGGTAAGTCACCTGTTCAGGATCACACAGTCAGTCAGCATACGAGGTAGGATTTGAACCTATGTAGACAGGCTCTCAAGCTCGACACTCTTGCTTTCTGCGTGGCCTCACAGCCCTGGAAGGCCTTGGGAGAGTTAATGTGATCAGAGATGGCTGAGGGAGTAAGAAGCCTTTCCTCTTAGAAATACAAATGGCATCTATGGAGGAATCCTTTTAAAGGATGAAAGCAGTTTTTAAAAAGACATTAATCTCCTTACTGACTTCCTTCTGATGACTGCAGATGAGTGACAAGCCTCGTAATTGAAGATGGTGGGGCTGATAATTCAGCAGTAGCCTGGGGAGGGATGTCTCCGGCTGTGAATCACTGTGCACTACACAGATCCAAGTGTCTCCCTGATGGTATCTCCCAGGCCCTTGGAGCCTCTTGCTGGCACATAAAGACACACACGCATGTGAAGGCTTGAGCTGAGCTGGTTGTCAGGATGCCCAGATGCAGCTTCCTGGTCCAGAGAAGTTGTCTGGGGAGCAGCTGCTGCAGCAGGCAGGAGAACTGAGTGCCTACTGTCCGTGGGCACCATGCTAGGGGCTGGATGGAGAGTGCCTGGTGCATAGTAGGTTTTTGTTTGTTGAATGGGAGCTTGAATGGCTCAGGTAGGAGCCCTGGATGTGAGGCACCCCAATACTTTCCTGATTGGCCCTCATAGAGCTTAGAGGGAGCAAGAAGCTCTGAGCGCATGGGGGATCATCCGCTGAGGGTGATGCTGGGTGAGTGTGGGTAGTCAGGGAAGACTTGGCCTTTCTGTTGTAAATGCCCATGGCTCCATGCTTGTACAAGTATATGTGGCTCCCCTACACTGGGCTGAACCTGTGGGCTGAAGGAGGGTGCTCCCACGGCAGGCAGGCAGGCAGGCAGGCAGGCAGGCAGGCAGGCAGGCAGCAGTGAGCAGAGAGGAAGCTGAGGAGGGGCTTACAGACACACAGACCCCAGGGTACCCCTGACCCGCGCTGCACCACCACTCATTGGCTCGGATGACCAGTGCCTGGTCAGTGTTGCTAGCACCTCGGACAGGTCCAGCCCTGAGATGGGCAGGATCTGAGGAGAGGAGTTGAGTGAGAACTCTCAACTCCACCCCTCCCCAGAACACTTCCAGTGTGGGTGTGCTGGGGTCCCAGAAAGTGCAGATCTCAGATATGTGCTATGGGCAGTGTGCTGAGGGGCTGGGGAGGTGACCTGGGGCCAGTGTGTGTGTGTGTGTGTGTGTGTGTAGGGAGGGAGGGAGTATTCACTCATTCATTCATTCATTCGTCCAGTTATCCATTCAAAAGTGTCGGTCACCACATTTGATTCTGGGGTTCCAAGGTAGGAACAAAACTGACATGGTCCCCACTGTCATGGAGCTCACAGCCTGTAGAGGGAGACAGATGTGACTCCTACAATCAATCACACCAATAGACGCAAAAGTACTGATGCTGCTGGGGGAGGTGAGGTGTGAGGGGAGGGGACTCTGTGGTGAGTTTTGTCACTTGTCTGTGACTTTTTTTTATGCCAGAATATTCACACTTCTTGTTCATTGGAAGATCCCTTTGTTGAAGTGAACTCTTGGATTTATGAAGGCAGAACAGTTTGGGGCGTCTCACATCCCCCTTCACCTGCCCTTCAGACTGTCTCCCCCCCCGTTCCCAGGGGCCTCAGAGTTCTGGGGAACACAGTTTGGCCATCACTGCTCTAGGCACTGAGGAGCTAGAGGAAGTCTTGCAGCAGGGCAGCGAGCTGTTGAAATTGCTGTTTCAGGAAGATGCATACGGCAGGGTCATCTGTGAGGAGCTGTGCCCATGATGGGAGGCTGGGTGGTCCGGACCCCTGTGGATGGATGACTGGGCCCGGGGCCCAACCTTGTGCCAGATACGAGGAGACTTACCTGGCTGATGGGAGAAGTTTCTGGTATGGAACGTGGGCCTGCCAAGAGCCCCTGGGGAAGGGGTGGGGACCTGGGGCTACCTGTGGGCCTGGGTGGCTCCCAGCAGGCTCAGGCGCTTACTCAGAGAGCAGGCTGCATCAGCCACACAGCCGAGCTCCTCAAGCAGCCTCCGAGGGGCAGGCCCTTCCTTCAGGACGCATGAGGAGGCGAAAGGGCAGGGCAGCTGGGGGCTCTGGGGCAGTGTCAGTTTTCTCTCCTTGCTGTGAGACATTACAGGAGACTTAGGGGCTTAAGGCAACACGAATTTACCTTCTCACGATTCTGCAAGTCAGGGGTTGGTGAGGCCTCACTGGGCTTAAGGTCAAGGTGCCGGCAGGGCTGTGCTCCATCCAGAGGCTCTAGGGGAAGTCGGTTTCCCTGCTTTTCCTAGCTTCCAGACGCTGCTTGCATTTCTTGGCTTGTGGCCCCTTCCTCCATCTTCAAAGCTGGCGACATCGCATTTCTCTAAGCCTCTTTCCATCATAACTTCCCTTTCTCACCACAGTTGGAAGATGTTCCCCACTTTTAAGTGCTGGTGGGATTAGACCAGGCAGTCCAGGATAACTTCCCCAGTTCCAGACCCTTGAACTTAGTCACATTTGCAGAAGACCCCCTTTGTCATACAAATTACATAGTTGAAGGTTCTGGGGATTAGGCTATGGGCATCTTTGGGGCAGGTCGAGTTGGGGTCATCACTGTGTCCACAGAGGCCTAGGGGTCTCCACAGCCAGGAACAAGAAAACTTGGGTTTCTCCTTGGCTCCCAAGGGCTCCCCTACAAGACCTGCAAACATGGAAACTCCCCTAACTGAAATGGGTGTGGAAAACCTTCTCAGATGGCCGCCTCTCTATACCTCATCCTGCCTCTCCTTCCACACCTGGACTCTGGTATCTGTAGTTCCCTAAACCTGCAAGGCTCCATCTTGCTTTGGGACTTTATACCTGTTTGCTCTGCCTGGAACGCCGTCCCTCTACCCTCACTCCAAACTTGTCCCTGGTTAACCCCCGGGTTAACCCCCTGGAAAGCCACCCTGCCCCCTTGCCTGCCCTCTGCTGCTTCTGGCTGGATTAGGTGGCTCCCATGTTCCCCTCCCTGTGCTGTCAAGGCCTGTGCTTGTCTTTGCCTCCTCTGTCTGACCACGAGCACCTGAAGGTGGAGCAGGACTGTTCCATCTCTGAAGCCATCTTGGGGCCTGGGCCTGAGCCTGTGAACATGAGCTTGTGAAAGAGATGAATAAAAGGATGATTCAGCTGAGGGGGAAGAAAGGCCTGGACTGAGGCCAGGGTGTCTGGAATGGCAATGGGGGAAGGTGGTTGGGCCCCCCTGCTGCCCAGGGTGGGGACCATGGCTGGTTCACGTGTGGTCCTTCCAGCTGCATAAAGGTGCGTGGTGGGGGCGACAGGAGAGGTGGGGTTGGGAGGTTTCCCAGGAGACCTGGGTCCATGTGGCCTTAGTCACAAGGTATAGATGCTGAGGTGTTTTGGGCAATTTGGACATGGCCCCCCACAAGGATGAATCCTGACTGTAAGGCCTGCCTGACCTTGGCTTGTCCCCCTGCTCCAGGGTGGGCTTCTCTGGTTTTTTTTGTAGCACACTGGGGCTCTGGGTTGGACACTTTGGGGAGGGAAATGATATAGGCATGTGAGGGACAGCCAGGTTTGTCCCCAGCAGGGGACAGTGGCTTCTGAGCCCCTAGGCTGGTAACCCACATCTGAGATGCAGCACAGGTCCCTTGTCTCCTCGTCCCACCCCTAGGTGTTCATAGGCTCCACCGACCTCCGGATACTTCCTTCTCCAAGAAGGCCCTCAGTGGTGAACAGTGACCTCTTCTATGAGTCCTCGCTCAGGGAGACATTGCTGTGGGATGATGGAGGCTCCTCCAGTGCGGAGGATGGTCTGGGGGAGCTGCGTCCCTCCTGAGCTTGGTTCTTAGCAGTGCCATGTTGAGCATATTAGAGCCTGAGGCAAAAGAAAAATCACTAATACTGACCTTGTCTTTACTTAAAGTTTTGGTATTGTAATCATCATGGATTTTGGCCTTAATTTTGATTTTTAAAAATATTGCGTGGAATATTGTTAATCTTGATTGCTGAATTTTTTTGGGTTCCCTTACATTTTCTGTCCTTTAAAGTCTGGGTCTCATTTACCCACCGTGGCCCTGGCCCTGCTTCTAGGACAGGGCCCTGGGATTTTCCATGTCCCCAGGAGCTCTCTGGCCTTGGCCCTCTCTCCTTAGGAAGAAGGTGTGAATGAGCTGGGTACCCAGGAGAGAAGAGGCTTGGGGCCACTGCCATCTTGGTTTTTGTAGGCTCTGCCCCAGCCCATCACTGAGTGAGTTCTACCCCCACCTCATGGGGCTCAGCTCCTGGAAAGTCTGGCTGTGTGGACTAAAGATGGCTTCCTCCTGGGATGTCTGAGAGGCCCAGGGGCCTGGGCTGCTGGGGCTGAGGACAGAAGGGGAGGGTCTTGGAGGTTGGGTCCCCAACAGCCAGCCCTGGCAACTGTGTGTGTATCTTGGTGGCTGAGGAGCTGTGTCGTGCTGGCTGTCTGTAAGCCATGTTGGCAGGGCCTGGGCTCCCAGGCCTGATGCTCAGCACGCTGTCAGCACTCAGCAAATAATAAATAATAATAATATCTCCAGCATGTTGGGAGAGCCTGAGGAGGGAGGGAGTACAGGAAACATGTGTTTTCTCTCATGGTGGGGGCTGGAAAGCTGAAGTCTGTTCAGCGCCTTTGGGCGGGATTTGGGGGAGCCATCCCTACTCCCCAATAGCTTGGTACGGGAAGATGGTTGGCAAGCAGCCCCCCCCCCAACAGGGCCTGCCTTGCGAACTGGGTGGGGGCTCAGAGAGACTTGTCTGGGGGTCTCCCTGGAGTGTCCTTTGTCAAGAGCCCAGATTGTCCTCAGATATCTTCTGGGATTTGGAGATGATCAGACTTGGGTTTGAATCCTGGATCTACCACTTTAGACAAGCCACTTAGCCTCTCAGGGCCTCCTCGGTTTTCTCGCTTGTAAAATGGGATGGTTGCAGCAACTGTTAGGCAGGATAACAAGAGCGGCTGCAAAGTGCTTGCGCGGGGACTGGCAGCAGGTCAGCGGGGCCCGATGCTGGTGTTCCAGTTCAGTCAGCCATGTCTCTGGTGCTCAGTGTGAGGCCTGAGTTTGGTCCCGCGGGGGAGATGGTGAGGAGCAGGACCGAGCTGGGGGGCAGGGAGGATGCTGCAGACCACTTTTCTGCGGCGCGTTGCCCCAGTGCGCTGGCACCCATTACTGTTTGTTGGCGGACTGTGGGCTTTCGTGGGGCCAGGGATGGAGGTCGAGTGCTTGGTGTTGAGCCTGCTGGGGGCTGGGTAGCATGGGTGAAGTCTCCTCGGCAGCCCCTGCCCGTGAGGCTCAGAGCCAGTGTCTCGAGCTGCAGCTCCCTGGATCTGGGAGAGCTGGGTTGGGCTGAGACGGTGGGGCCGGGGAAGGTCCTGGGCACGGTCCCCACGAACCCTGTTATCTCCCCACCTGCTTCCTCAGGAAGTGGTGGGGGGCGCTGGAGGCTCACCTTCCGAGCGTGTGGAAGTGGGGTGCTGGGTGTCTCCACCTGCTCAGGCCTCCCCCTGAGGGTGCCTCGCTGTGCCCTGCATTTGCCCTGTGGCTGTAGCACTGGACAGCGAGTCTCCAGGAACCGGGCACCTAAGTGGCCTGCCCGTCTTGCCCATCCCCAGGGCCCTGTGGTTCCCCCTTTCCCCCTCCTGGCTTCTCCTGCACAGGCGGTTGTCCTACTTACCGCAGTCTCCTGCCTCCTGCCCTGAGGTGCGGGCTCCTCCCAGGTGGCCCAGCGAGGCCCAGCCGCTGTCCCCCTTGGCCTGGCTCTGCGCAGTGCCACAGGGGATGGGCCACTTGTCAAATGCTCTTGTTTAATTTTCCTCGCTCAGAGTCTGCTTGTTCCAACACCCTGCAATGACACGGGTGTTAACTGAGCACCAGGGACTATAATTATCAGGGTTGAGAGACAAGAATCTCCTGGTGGTGGAGCAGCTGCAGGCAGGAGCGCCGCCTGATCTGTCCCCGGAGAGGAACGGCTCCAGCCTGACTCGTGTCTGAAGAGCCGCCGGCTTTGCGTCCTTCGCTCTCGCGCTTGTCTGGCTGCGGCCCCGCAGAGACTTCTCCCTTCTAGGGCCCCCACGACTCTCTCAGTGGGGCAGGCAGATGCGTGGAGGTTATTCGGGTCAGTGACTGGGAGCGTCTGAGCAGGACAGGCAGCTTGTGTGGTCTTGCCGATGGGTGGGTGAGGCTGCTGGGCCAGGAAAGGACAGCTCTCGACCACGTGGGTGCTGAGGAGGCTAGGGTGGTGCCCTGGGGCCGCAGCAGCAAACGGCTTCATCAAGAATAAGTGCAAAGTCCTGTGTTTAGGTTCAGATCAATTCCTGAATTCTGTCTGAGGTGGGACAGACCAGGCTCAGCAGCAAGGATTCTGGCTGCAAAGTTGATGTCAACTTGTCACATGCCGTGGTTGCTTAATAAACATCTATGAAGGCCACTTCCAAATGCAAGAATAGGTGTTTCATGTCTTGATTGGTTGAGGGGACAGTGGGTCCTTCTGAGGGTGATGCCTCGTTGTAAGAGGCACGGGCAGCCGGGTGTTATGAGGAGATGGGCACTTTGTCACGTGGGGATTGCTCTGGGATCTGGGAAAGTCCAGGTGTGTGAGAAGCGTCCATGTGAGAGGGAGACAGCAGATGGCTGGGCCTGAGTGTGGAGAAGAAGGTTTGGGCTCAGCATGCATTGTGGTGACCCAGAACGGAGAGGGTTGGGCTGTCAGGAATGGATTCCCCGCTTTCTGGGGTCCCGCACAGGCAGATGTAGTGCGGCTGCTGTTGACATGTGTAGAAAACAACTGCTGCCTGGGGAGGGCCTCAGCCTGGGTCTCTTTCCCTGACTACGGGTCTCTAGCCTTGAGACTGGCCTTGGTTCTGCCACTCACTGGCATCCACTCTCTGGATTGGTCTCTTCCCTTCTCTGTGCCTCTGCGCTCCTGCCTGGGACAGAATGTAAGGTCCTTGATTTTGTCCTGTGGGTGATACAAGGGGAAGTCGGGCTTGGGGTGCTGACAGGGCCCTGGGAGCTTTCTGTGGGCACACAGGGCCAGGATGCCACAGAGCCACAGATGTCAGTATTTGTGGATGGAACACTTTCTCTAGAGACCTGTGGACTTTTGGTTCCCAGTGAGCCTTGGGAACGTGATGTTCCCGTGTGAGTCTGTGCTGCTGGGGCTGGCGCTGGGACCCGAGAGCCATCAGAGGCCACGGGGCTTGCCGGGAGGGGAAGCCCTCATCAGGTCTTCTCCTGGCTGAGCTCCTATGAGCACTGGCACTGGCCAAGCACATAGTAGGCCCTTTCTTAGTTAGTGTGTTCAGTGGGCTGCTCTGCCAATGGCACAGCCCTGGCTGCTGACAGATGAGCCTCACTTCTGGGAGCCAAGGATAGGTTTGCTGAGGGTCCCCAGCCTCCCGGGCTTGCTCCGGGGCCAGAGGATGGGGTCTGGGGAGGAAGGAGAAACTGGAGCTCGCAGGGAGCATCAAAGGGCTGGTGCGAGGTTTATGGGGGCCTTTACTGCCCTAGTTTTCATTATTTACACCCTGTTGATTCTAGGAGTTCCCGTTAAACGTGTAATAAATATAAAAAATATTTTACAGGCCAGTGAAAATTCCACAGCAAAAATAACTCTATAAAGAGGGATTTTGCCCTGCTCTGCCCGCTGCCGAATTCTGTGTGGCATTCCTCTGAGCCTGTTGGCTGGCAGCAGGGTGATGAGGTGGCTCGGTTCCCCAGTCCTGGGGGCTGGGGGAGTGGGCCGGGTCTTTAATTAGCCCCTTTACCAGCCTGTGAATGAAGTCGCTCCTCCTTGGGCTGATCCTGCCAGCTCTCTCAGGTGGTGGTGGGTGAGCGTGGGCTGGAGTGGAGCCTGGGTCCCAGGTTGGGCTGTGGAAGTCGAGGGGGGCTGCAGGGGGGTGGGTGGGGAGGAAGGGAGCAGGTCAAAGCTGTTCTCCTTGCAATTCCCTGCCCTCCTTGACAGTCTGAGGTGTATTCAAGTGGGTGTGCAGAAAGAGAGGGGCTGAGAAGGCAGTGTAGAGCCGTGATTAGAAGCAAGGGCTCTGGGGTCAGACTGCCTGGGTTCCAATCCCACCTCTACCACTTAGTAGCTGTGTGACCTTGGGCAGATAACTTGCCCTCTCTGTGCCTCAGTTTTCTCCTTTGTAAAAACCCTGCCTCACGTGATTATTGTGAAGCATGTGTCTAAGGCATAGAAAGGACTCAATAAATGACCATAATTATTAACCTTATGCATGATAATTATAATTATTTTTAATAAAGAGCAAGGCATTCAGTTTCAAACTTGGAAACTTCGGTGTAGGGAGGAGGATGCCGGCTGCTGCTGTCAGACCAGCCGTATCCTGTTGGGGAACCGCTGGCCTCATGATGGACGGAGCACTTGAGATGTGGTGCGCCCAGGGTGAGGTGTGCAGTGAGGCACACCCAGGGTTCCAGATACTTAGTGTGAAAGCAAGGCTCTAACATATCACTAATAACTTTTTAATATTGATTATGTGTTGAAAACCATTTCTCTATACCTTGGGTGAAATAAGATATTAAATTTAATTTTACATGTTTCTTTTTATTTTTTTTAATGTGGCTAGTAGGAAATGTAAAATTACATATGTGGCTTGTGTTGGTGGCCTGCCTTATATTGCGGTTGGACAGCTCTGCCTTCCCCTGGGTAGGGCAGGCCTGAAGCCCTTGGACTGCCATGTCCTGGCCCAGTCCAGCTGCCCATTTTCTTGAAAGGGAGCCACAAGCTAGAGAGGACAGTGACTTCCCTCAAGTCATAGCTGTTTGGGGGCAAAGCTGCTCCACGACTTGAGACGCTTGGATCTTGGAGAGATGATGACAGCTGGCCTTGCTCCTTCCCTCTTCTGCTTGTTGGGAAAATTAGATCCAGGGAGTTATGACAAATATGTGCTTGCAGCTTTGTTAAATGAGGTTTGTGGCATTTGGTGAATCCGCTGGTGTGCTGGGCCACAGAGCCCCACTATGGGGACTGAGAGGAAGATGGAAGCGGCTCATTAGCCCGATGGAGCACAGATGGACTGGTGCTGCCTCTTGGAGGAGCAGCAGGAATAGACCCCCACCTTCCTGAGAGCCTGCTGCTGTTTGGGCACAAGGTAGGATGGTCAGAGAGAAGTTTCTTGAATAGTGGGAAAGCCCCACATTTACTGTGCGCGGACACACTCAGGCCTGCAGGGTGCTTTAAACCTCACAACAGCCCCCTGAGAGCTTGCTACCAGAGCACCCCCATTTTTGGAGGAAGCTGAGAGCTAGCAGGTGGTAGACCTAAGATTTGGATTTCGATCTGTTTGGTTTTAAGGCTTGTGCTTGGAGTTGGGCTCGCGCTGACCTGCCGTCTGTCTTGCCCACTCGCCTGCTGAGGGCCCCTTGCCCGTCTGGTTTTCACGGCCACAGTGAGGGAAGGGCTGGGCTAGGTGGTCCGGGTGTCTCGGTGCAGACTCTGGAGTCAGTGACTTTGCCGCTTCTTGGCTGTATGACTTGGGGTTAGTCACTTCACCTCTCTGAGCCTTGTCTTCTTTCTTTGTAAAATGAGGGTCATACGAATACTTGCCTTTAGTGCTAGTTGAATGAAATGATGTAGTCCTGGCACACAGTAGGCACGCTACAAATAATTGGCACAGGGATGATACTGATGTCAGCAGTTTGGTGAGGACCATACAGCCTGGGCATCCTCTTAGAATGGTCTTCAGGAAGGGAGGGTCTAGCTCAGTGGTAGAGTGTGTGCTTGCTTAGCATGCACATGGCCCTGGGTTCAATCCCCAGTACCTCCAATAAAACAAATAGGTAAATAAACCTAATTACCATCCAGCTCCCCCTCAGAAAGTGGTCTTCAGAGTGGAATTTTCTTTGAACACACTTTAGAAGTGTGTCTCATGTTTGCTCTTGTCTCCCTGGTCAGAGGGACCACATGGTCCAGAGTCATCCTGCCAGTGAGGCTGAGGGTTGCTTCTGAGTTTGGCTGTGGCCTCCCCATCATTCCTGGTGCCTGCTGGGCCTTGGCTGTGAATGCTCTGGGTGGCTGTTCACTTTCCTTCCCTCCCCAGTTTCTCTGCTGGGCTCCTGTGTCCATTCTGCACTGCTTGAAGACCTGGGGTGGGCTTTGAAGAGCTGGGGCAGGACTGGAGAGCATTTACTCCTGCTGCCCTGCACAGGGTCCCTGGCCTCAACTGGTGCCCAGGCCAGTGGCTGCAGAGAGATGGCCCTGCGGTCAGGATGCTGACTGGGTGAGTCTCAAGGTCTTGCTGCCTCCTTTCATATGATTTACTGCCCTGGGAGAAGAGGTAAGGAGTGGCTGTTGCCCATTTTGTAGTTGAGGAGACTGAGGCTTGGGGTATGAGTGTTTCTGGGGTCTGTTCAGGGTAGAGTCTTCAGCTATCAGGACCCTTTTGGGGCAGCTGCTTCCTGGCTGGGCAGAGAAACTCAGGGGCAAGCTTGGATGTGGCTCTAACTCCGGCTGACCCCACTTTGGTACCCTGGACTCTTCTCCCAGTAGCCTCAGCCCATTCTGTTGAAGTCCCCCAGAACCCTGGACCTGCTACCATTTGGGGGGACAGTTCTAGAAACCTTACACGTGACTGGGTTTCCTCCTTGCTCTCTCTGACTTCCCTGTCTCTGACCGTCCCACTCCCCAAAAGAGCCTTGAGCAGAGATTGGTTGGGATTGGGAATGGGGTGGTGAAGAGTGGAGGCAGCATCTTCATCCCCATCTGATGGTGGGGCTTTGCCCCTAGGCCCAGGGGTGGGGTGCCAGCCTCCCTATGGCCACACCTTGGAGACTGGCTGCCCCGACACAGGCCCTTCTGTGGGTGGAATGGTGCTGATGGGGTGGGGAGCATGCACTGGGTTGGGTGTGAGCCAGACCCTCTGCCACAGCCTTTACACACTCTCCTTTACACATATACAACCCAAAGAAGCAGGTGCTGTTGATATTCCCATTTGAGAGGTATGAACATTGAGGCAGTGAGGTTCAGTAGCTTGCAGCAGGGAAGCAGTGGGACTGAAATTTGAAGCCAGCTGATCTGAGCCTAGACCAGGCTTCTTATCACAGGGCAGCCTGCCTGCCTTCTGGTGAGGTGGAGGCTGCCCTGTGCCGGGAAGTGCAGCTTGGGGGCTATTTTCCCTGGTGCCTTGCCTTCCCCAGGAATGGCCAAGTCTCCCACTACCCCTACTCTCTTGATGCTCTACCTTTTCCTTGTCACTCAGGAAAGCAAATTGGGAAGCTGGTGATGAAACGAATGTTGTTATAGGAACTTCCTTAACTCTGCTCTAAATCCATAAAAACAGTAATTTGTTCCCAAATTTGGTCACTTAATCTTAGCCACAGACAGGAGACACATACACGAGAATCAGAGCCTACTAACAAGGAGTCCTAGACGGGGAGCCACACGTGTGTTCTGAGCAGTGTGCTGTCACTCCCCTGCACGGTCTCCTCCTTTCTCTCTCAGGTGGGGCTTTCAACTGTGACCATTTCACAGATGTGGAAACCGAGGCCCTGAGGAGTTTATTTTATTGCTATTGTTATGACAGGTGAAATGATGCTTTGCCACACTCTCTAGTGGATGGAGCTAATTTGGTGTTTCTGGTGCTTCTTTGGCTCTTAGAGTGGCCCAGCCCCCAGGCAACAGGTTGCCAGCCCAGAGTTCCCATCCTTGCTGTGGTGTCCGCCAGCAGGGCCAGCCGCGTAGATGCTGGGGCAGTGAAAAGTGCTGGCTGTGTGGTCCTGGCGAGTCTCTGCTCCCCAGGCTTGGTGTGCCCGTCACAGCCTCGGGGGGTCTGACTGGGGGCGCCCACCAGGCCCTGATCGTTGTGACAGACAGCACAGGTGCAGAGCTGAGATGTCAGCATGGCCAGGAATGTGGGGAGGGTCTCAGGGCTGCCGAGATGGTGGGCACATCAAAGGCGGCATGGCGAGGGCCTCAAGTAGGGCTTAGGGGCTGAGGGGTCTGATCGCCCTCAACGTGGGGGTTTTCCCCTGCTGCCAGCCCAGAGGCCCATTGCTCAAATCTGCAACCCAGGCTCTGTTGCTGTCCATCCTGGAGGCTGGCGGGTGTGCAGGCCCACCAGGTTTGTGGGTGCTGTGCAGCAGGGGTGGGTGGGACATGTGTCGGACCCTGCATCTTCCTGTCCTCCTGGGCTAATCTGCTTCTTCATGGCAGGGCAGGGGCAAAGCTGGGAGGCCCTGCCCTTTGGCAGACCCTTCCTTGACTGGCCTGTCCTGCTCTGCTCCTTCCCTTCTCCTAACCCACGCCATTGGAACCACCCATTTCAGTTTGAGAAATTGTGCTTCTGTTACTGTGAGTCTTGGCCATGAATTTTAACTCCCAAACTAGGCTAGATCCTGAAAGGCTGGGATCCCTAGCTTTGCCTTTAGGCACATGGGCTGGGATTGGGGGTGCATTCTAGAGCATTGGGGTGAAACTGTGCAAACAGAATACTAGTCCATAGTAACAAGAGCCTTTGCCAGCTGCCCTGCCCCGGGGCCAGCACATCTTAGCAGAAGCAGCACTGGGTCTTGCCATGGGTTTCTCTGAGGCTCGCTGCCACGAATCTTTAGGAGGAGATCATAGGTTTTTCCAGATGTAGTTTGCGGGGGCCATGACTTCCCTGACACCGAGTGTTGGGGAGTATAAGTGATTGGCTTAGGGGAGAGCCACGCCTGTCAGGTCGTGGTCTCAGGCAGAGACCATCTCAACTGGGTGGCTTACTCTGCCTAGGTGACCCGGCCTCGGCTGCAGAGAAGATGGCAATGCGAGATATGTGGCCGCCCTCTGGGGCTGTGGCCACCATACAGCAAGGCCTGAGCTGGGCAAGAGGATGGCAGGTGCTGGGGCCATCCAGAGGCCTGGCTTCTTCCCTGTGCTAGCAGGCCTTCCTTGTGTGAGGCACTGTGGAAATAGACTCAGAATTTCTCGCCAGTCATGGTTGCTGAACACCTGCCCACCTCTTCTCATGGGGGACAGTGGAGGGGCACTCCTTCTGGCTCTGGGTATCCTGGCCTCTGCTTTCAGGATGCAGACTTGGCCTTGCAGGCCTGCGGCAGGCAGTCTTTAATCCCTCTTTTGTATCGTCACAGGCTGGGGTGAGAGTTCATGGGAGAGGAGAGGACCTGGGCTATGTAATTAAGTGGTACACTTGGCATGGAGACCCAGTTTTAATGCATGTATCCCGTTTGCTGGCTTCTCTAGGTCTTTGTCCCCAGCCCAGGCCCATGGACTAATTATAAGGTGTGGGCTCCAGGGCAGTTCAGTGGCCTGGCTGGCCTTGCGGACACTGTTCCTGGGTGCTGTGCTGGCTGTGTTGGGAGGGGCTGTGGTCTGCCTGCTGAGGGCAGCCTCCGTTGACGGCCTTTGGCAGGAAGCAGGGCTTGGGACTGCCCTGGGGAGGGAGGCATGGGAGCCCAGGGATGGGGGTGGTCATCGCTCAGGGAGATGTCTGAATTCTCCAGCGCATGAGCTTGTTGGGCTGGCCTTTGGTGTGGGTGGCGACAGCCCACGGGAAAGAAGGAAGGCAGAGTAGGGGCAGAGCTCCTGCCAGGGCTCCAGGGATGTGAGGAAGTGTGTTGTGGGGACGTGGGCTCTCTGTGACTGTGGTATGGTTCCCAGAAGTAGCTGTGCACCGGCTGAGCCTCTCTGCCTGGGGCTTTGTGGAGGAGACTCCATTCTTCCCAGAGGCAGGTGCAGAGGCAATTGAACGTAAGACTCATGATCAACAGCACATTACCAGGGAAGGGCCCATCAAGCCCCTGTCATGATGAATTCCAGGAGTCAGATGTGGAACCCTGCTCACACTCATCACACACAGGGATCCTGGGTACCATCAGTGTGCACAGTGCACTCAGAACAGCTCCCAGGCTCCTTGACTTGGTTCTGAATATTAGTCGTCACGTGCATTACACTGTATTTCCCTGCTGTTTTACTTGCCTTAGATTTTAGAGTAGATTTGAGGAATGGTTTGCCTGGCTCAAGTCTCTTAAATAAAGTGTCCATGATGATTTTAGAAAAATTTTTTTCTTTCAGAGCTACCCTCCTCCAGCATGTAAGACATGTTCAGGGTTGTTTCTTTTGGTGAGTGTGTCAGATAGGCAATGCTGCTTGAAGTGCAAATGACATTGGCCTTTCCCCTCTAGAAAAGTGCTGGAGTAGTAACAGCTGATCCTCCTGAGAGCCAGATTGTGCCAGGACCTCCTGGGCCCTCAATGTTCCATATATTAATCCCCAGACAACATCTTGAGTTAGGGGTTATTAGGTGAGGAGTCTGAGGCACAGAGAAGGTAAGTGACATGCCTCACATCACACAGTAAGGAAATGATGCTCCGGGATTAGGAGGTGGGCTATCAGCTGCCAGACCATCTCCTCAAGGAAGGGCTGACCACCATCCTCACTGGGCTTATCCTGGTTACCCACGCTCCACGGGGCTGGACTCCAGGATGACTGTCGGTGGCCCCACCGACAAAGGCCCAGGCGGACCCCTGCGTGGTCTCTACACCTCTCTGCCCCGTGACCCACCTGTAACTAGGTCCCATTCCTGTCCCGTACCTGGCTTTAGATTAGAAACGCACCCTCTTTTAAAAGTATGAACTTGAACTTCAATCCAGCAGAGAGCAGCTGGGCCCCTGCGAGTGCTGCAGGTACGCCTGCTTATGGGTGGCTGACAGCCAGTCCCTATGCCACTGACACAGCGACAGGGGGCAGCTGTGTGTGTGGCTGGGGAGAGCTGTCCCAGGCAGAGGGCAGGCCCCACCAGGGCACCCCGTGAGCTGTGAGCTTGCAGCTGTGAGTGCCTCAGCTGCAGCAGGCAGGCTCTGCCCAGGTCTTGTGGTCTAGGTGGGGACTCCAGGATCCCTGAGCCAGGCAGAGGGTCTAATTCAGTTCATCCGCCCCATGGGATCCAGCCCAGAGCTGCCTTGGGCCTCAGTAAACACTTGTTTCTAGATGTTTATTTTGGGGTTTAATGAAAAACAAACTGGATAATCCCTGCACTTGTGTGGGGGCCAAGTTCTCAGTGCCCTTTGGTGGGCAGATCCCCTTCATCCTGAAAATCTAAGCGAGAGTGCCTCAACTTACATGCCCCTCACCAGCTCCTCTGGCCTCTGCACCTTTGTACATGCTGTTCCCTCTGCCCAAACTGCCTCCCCACCTCTGCTCCTTTGGCCTGGCCTGGCTATCTCCTACCTGGCCTTTGGGTCTCAAATGGGATGCCTCATCCTCCAAGGGCTTTCTCTGATCCTCACCAAATCTTGATAGGGCCCCTCCCCCGGGCTCTCAAAGACCCAGTGTTCACACTGTATAAAGCCTAAGTGGGCAGCTACCCCTCCCTCAGTGACAAGGACTGTCTTGCCATCACTGTTGGATCCCCTGCACATTGTATGATTGTAATAATGAGTGACAATCACAATAGGATCATAAGCACTCCGTAAATGTCAGCTTTGTGCCAGGCACCGTTCTCAGCATTTGACAGGTGTTTACTGATTTACTTCTCACATCAGTTCTGAGAGGCAGGTACTCTTCTTAGCTCCATTTGGCACATAAGGAGACAGGCACAGAGTGTCTAATTTGCCTACGGTTGTATAGCTGGTAGGACTGGAGCCTGATCCAAACCCATGACTACTCTGCTCTTAATCGTGGGTGGCACCTGGAGATGTTGTATCAGTACCTTGTCATTCAACAAAATAGTTCTGTCCACCTCTCCAGATGAGGGCTGAGGCTTGGGATGAAGGGGCTTGGCTAAGGTCACATGACTGGCAGTGAGCAGCGGGGCGACCCCAGTCCACCCTAAACCACAAGCTCCTTGAGGCCAGGGACTCATACCACTTACTCTTCTGCGCTTAGAACCTGGGCATAGAAGGGGCCCATCTCTAGGAATGACACCCATGAGTTTTCTATCACTTACGTCAATTATATCCTCACTCCCAGCACTGGGATGTGAGCCTCCACACAGGAGCCCCTGCAAAGAGGTGTCTGAGTCCGTGGCTGTTGGATGGACGGCCGTGGCCTTTGCAGGCAAGCAGGGGCTGCAGTGCGGGGGTGTGAGGTGGAGGAAGACCCCCGCTTCCGCTTCCGCTTCCACTTCCGGCCCCGTGGGGGCTTTCCTTCTGCGTTCACCTTTGTCTGGGAACGCCTGCCGGATGCGGGGTTGGAAACTTCCTTGGCAGCCCCCAGCAGCAAAGGAGGTGCCTGTCTCAGAAGGTAAGGTTTTGTTTTCCCTGCAGCCTAGAGTAGAGACATCTGTGAGCTCCTCGTGGGCCTGGAGGCCCCTCCCGCCGGCGGTGAGCAAACAGCGGCGCTGCAGGTAGTAGCGCGGTGGTGTGGCCTTTTGTTGGGCACACCTGGCTCAAACATCTCACGGGATGGGAGTGACTGTCAGTCCCTCCTCCCTGCATAGCAGCACGGAGTCGTTTCAAACCTCATTCGGGCTTTGACAGCTGTGTCAGCTTCTGGCCTCACTCAGAGGCAAAAGGCACGTCAAAAATGAGGTTTAAACCTGTAGCCTACGGCCTTCCTGTCTGTTTGAGTCCTACTGCCCTGGCCCCAGCCGCACGGCTGTCCACTCTGCTTAGCTGACACCAGCGTCCAAGGCCCAGCCCCGTCATGTGTTTCCTGCTAGGCCCTAGCAAAGAAGCACCTCCTGTGTCACACATCTTTTTCTCCAGAGACGTCGAGACTCTCTTGAAATAGGAATTGAGAAATTAGCATCACCAGGTTAAGTCATTATACCAAACACCCTGCGGGGGACACTGACCACAGCCAGGTTGGATTTCCTCATCATTTGTGCCGAGGTCAGCAGCAAGCCAGGAAAAGGGCAGATCAGAGGTGGTTCTTGTCGGCCCTTGAGCCCAGAATTGAGAAAGCCATAATTAAGCTGTTCAATAAAATTACTTTTGATAATTCTCTTTTTAACTAATGAGTCACGTCACCTGCTGAAAATTCAAGCTTTGCTCACCTTAGGCTTATTATTACAGTAATAGTTGGAGAGATTGCCTTCTCTTTGTAAACTAGCAGCACAATGGCAGTTAAATCAAAAAGGGAGCTATAATTTATTTTAAGATTGGGGGATTTTGTATGTGCAAGTAGGCGGCAATTATGAAACAAATACTATAATTATAACTGCTCTAGAAAAGTGAATAAGGCAGTAACTAGCTGAGATGTGTTTTCTGGTTAGAAAATACATTATCTCAGTTCTTAGCAAGCTCTGCTGGGCGTCCTGTCCCTGGGTTCTTGGGAGCTGAATCCGAGAATGATTACAAGCCCGGAAAATCTCCAGCTCTGCTTGATTTTCAGAGGGAGCAAGAGGCTGACACTTTTGTAGATGAGCAGGGATGCCCCTGGAAGTCAGGCAGGTGAGGGGCTGAAGCCTGCCGACTGAAGCCAGCAGGGAGGCAGTTACCTGCTCTGCCCTCCCCTTCCCTTGCCTCCACCTGAGCCCCACAGGAGGGGCAGGTGCGGAGCCCGCCCTGGCCTCGCTGAACTGGCTGAGTGCCGTCTTTGAGTGTCTGGAGCTTCCCTGAGTTTGGAGTCTCCACTGGGCTCTGCCAGACCAGATCTGCTGGTGACACATTCCCAGGAGGGCAGAGCACTTCTTTCTTGTTTCCCCTTTTGGAACATATTCTGGAACCCACAATTAGATCCCACAAAATGAGTTATCTTTATCCTGTGATGTGTTTTCTAAGAGACAGTTTTAACTCCTGGGTACATCTTTCTTGAGGGCATCACTGAAACATCTCAGGGCTTGCTAGATGCTTTGAGACCTCTCTGGGTTCTTGGTGGGTGGTCTGATGCTCAAAGCTTTCCCACAGCTGGATGGTAAGGAATACAGAAATGTTGAACATGGACTGATGTCTGACCTGTCTGGGGTAACAGACACAGAGACAGAAGCTAGGACCCAGTATTATAATTCATGGGTCTCATTTCTCAACATAGAACCAAATTCAGGATGTGGCCCTTTTAATAGATGTATTGACTGGAGCCAAGGTTTAAGTATTTGAGAAAAATCAGACTCTTGACAAATGTGTGAACTTAGAAGGACTTTGCCACCTTGATCAAGAAACAAATCAGCAAAAGCAAAATTCCTTACTAGAAGATATACTCCGTGAGGTTAAGGACTATCTGTTCTGTTAAGTTCAGTCTGTTCGTGGATGCTTCTGCAGCCCCTGGAACAGTATTCAGATCATATAGATGCTTAGTAAATGAGAATGTACATCCTCAAGAATAACTGGGCTTCCTTTAAGTCTTCCCTGTCAGAATGAGACATGCAGCGTGAATGTACATTTATGATAAGGGCCAAGGTCTCCTGGAAAGTACTTCCTTTTGAGGGAAA
The DNA here is from genome assembly GCF_048564905.1 of Vicugna pacos. NCBI lineage: Eukaryota > Metazoa > Chordata > Mammalia > Artiodactyla > Camelidae > Vicugna > Vicugna pacos. Next base: position 26,775,491 of record NC_132989.1, on the reverse strand, counting down.
GAGAAGGCAACCAAAGGATCTGGACTCACCAAGTAGACCTACTGAGTCTTGTTGCCTGAGAACTCGCAGAAGCAACCACTGTTGATTTTTAAGTGTTGCTGCTTTAGTGAGAACCATGCTGCAAAAAAAAATTTTTTTAACACTTTCTAGCCTCTTTGGGTAGTATTAGGCTCGGTTGGCTAATGTTAAACTTCAGCCAGTTTGTATCTTAGTAATAAATGTGTCAGTATTTATTTATGTACGTAAATAGCAAACATCAATATAGTTGCGATGTAAAGCATTGCTTTTATAAGTATCATAGTGGGATGTGTTGTACTGTTTACTCATCTGAGCTCATGTCAAATATGTAACTAAGTAACTGTAACTCATTTTCAGGGATGCAAATGCAAATAGGGCTTGCCTGTTGTTTGCTGCTGTGTCAAGATATCAGATCACACAGCCTAAGTCATACTCCTGCAGTTGTGGCCTTCCTGTCTGGTAGGACTTGTGCTCTGGGGTGACTGCAAACCGGTATGTGTGTATATTGTCTTTTTCAAATGGTCTTCTAGAGAAGAATTTCTGTTTGAGGCTTCCACAACTGACTTGGCATCAGTCAGGGCAGACTAGGTCTCCTGCGGGTGTGGTTGACCCTAGGTGTGGACATGGGAGTCTCTGAGAGGCTTTGAGCCAGGCTCCCTGACCCTCACAGTCACCAGGGAGGTGGCTTGAAGCTAATTGGGAGCTGCTGACTGGGGTTATTAGGGTCTCACTACCCCATGCATCGAGGAAGCAGATTTAAGGCCCCCAGCCTTCTTTCGCTTCGTGGGCTGAGTGGGTGCTTCCTGCAAGGATATCTCAAGACTCGTGGCTCTCCTGTCTCCAGAGGAGACATGCTGGCAGAGGAGTGGCTTCCGAACCCCTAGGCTCTGATTGGGCCGACTGATCAGAATAAACACACAACACATCCTCCCAGTCGCTGAGGCCCTTTTCCTCTCCCTTTGAATGCTCAGGGTTTCATCAGCATTAATGCGGCTATTGTGGGCCTGATAAATGGGAAAGAGGCATCAGCGGGCTGAGAGGCCTTGTGGTGACAGAAGCTGCCTGCAGAATGCACAGCTCGGGTGGAGTGTACACAGCGTGGGTTCGGGCGCAGGTGAGGCAGCGTCAGCCTGGGAGATGCACCGACGTTGATGGATGGCCAGGGTGCTCGGATGCGCCCCGGACACTATTTGCACAAACCGGGAACTCAAACGCGTGGGGTTTTCATGAGCTTATGTAAGTCAGTTGGCAAAGCACAGTGCCCCAGCTGTGTGGCATGACAGGACAGAGCCTTGCGTTCCTGCTTAGAAACAGGTGACTTTAAGAACCAGTTTGCCTGTGTCAGGACTTGAAATGGTTTGCTTTGCCCTTCTGTTGTCACAACCCCCCTCCTTTTCTCTTTGCTTTTCTTTGTCAAAACTTTCTTTGCAAAGGGATTCTTATAACTGGGACAGTAAGGCTACTGTTGCTTCCAGCAACTGCCCAAGAGGTTTGCTTTTCTCTGGGACACTGACTTCCTTGAGATACGTGTCAGGGAGGGGACAGCAGGTGTGTGTGGCTGAGTGCTCTAAGAGATGGTGGGTGGGGGATGGGTGCAGAAGTGGGGGTGGAGGTGAGGGTGGGCTGGAAACCCACTTCAGTGCTTTCTTGGGATCATCTCCACCTGCCTGTCCTGGCTCCGTGAAAGTCAGGTGTGGAATCCACAGGGGAGAACCTCATGCTCACACAACACTCCCCCAGTGCCTGGCACATAGTAGGCCTCTCATTTGCTCCTTCCATCGGCCTCTTCTAAGGTAGACAGGGCAGGAGTTGCTGTTATACGCGAAGATAACAGAGTCGGAGAGGGGATGTGGCCCTTGCAAGGGCCGCTGGCCTGACTGAGCAGAGTTGGCCTGGAACCTTGGTCCCGAGCATTTCAGGGCCTTCCCGGCCGGGTGTGTAGCGCCCTGCCCTACTGGCCTCTAGAGGCTCAAGGGGCAGGGAGACATGGGCTCCTGAGATGTGGAGCCCATATTTCAAAACCACTTCCAGGTGCGGGCACGCCCCACTCTCAAAGCTAGGGCATCACTCTGTCCTTTGGCACTGTGGAACGTGCTGATAGTGATTCACATCTGACTGCATTCCACAACGGAGTCTCTGTATCACTACTGAGATTAGGGAAACCATTAGTTTTATACAGATGCAAGCATGCTCATATTTATTATTCAACAAGTACTTGTGGAGTGCAAGGCTTATTGTTTGTTGTTGCTGTTGGGATAAATTCGTAGAAGTGGACTTTCTGAGTTAAATCATATGAGTGCTTTTTGGGGGGCGCTAACTAGGTTTTAAAAAAATATTATTATTTTTAAATTGAGATACTGGGGTTTGAACCCAGGACCTTGTGCAGGTGAATCACGCACCCTACCACTGAGCTGTACCCTCTCCCCCATATGAGTGGTAAAAAGTTTAAAGAGTGCAAGAGGGAATATAGAGAAAACTTGAAGACTGCCAGCCTCTGCTCTCTAAAATAACCACTCTTAACAGTTGCTAGGTATCCTTGTATGTGTAAATCAATATATATTGATTCGTCATTTTTAGAACAGGATGAACAGTGATTGTTCTACTTAACAGTGTGTCGTGGGCTACTTCACAGAATGGACAGCTTCATGGTACAGCAGTACCTGTCTTGTATCAATGGACTTTTTTTTTTTTTAATTAGAGTGTGAATATCCTCATGTCTTTGTTTAGTTGTGCAAGTATAACTGCAGGAGGAACGATAGAAGTAGAATTGCCGAGTTGGAGAGCTATGCCCATTTATAATTTTTATAGCTGTTGCTAAATCAATGTGCATGTTTGAAACTGTCACATGTATTGACTAATCATTTTCCAGAAAGGCTCTCTCGGTTTACACTCTTACCAGCAGAGTTTGGCAGTGTCTGTTTCCCCAGCATCTTTAACTGTGGATTATCAATTTAAAAAATGTCTGTTTGTTAGGTAAAAAAGAAGGGATTTAGTAGCTGTACATCAATTTGCATTCTTCTGTTATTAGCATGAGTTCCTCCTCGTAGCTAAGGTAGTGCTTCAGAGCAAACATCTTTTTTTTTTTTTAAGGCTAAATTCATACTAACTGGGAAGCCTTGGGCGAATTACATTGAGAATCAGTTTCCTTATCTGCAAAATGGGGATAATGGTATCCACCTCTCAGGGTTGTGAGTGCTTTGTCCCGGCCTTTCTGACAGCCTGGTCTGCCTTGGGAGGTGGCCTTGTGCAGTCCAAAGAAGGGTCCAGCTTCTGCATATGTACCTGTGGTTTGCCTCTGCCTTTGGAAGGTCATTCCATTAAGAGCCCTATGCCTTTCTGGTGCGGTACGTCCTGGTGTTGTGGTTTTACCCAGCGTCATCATCTTTTCAAGTTGTCGGCTCCTCCAATCACCCCCACACCCTCCCTGACTTTCCCCTCCTCTTGAGCCTGGCTGGTTTTGAAGGAGGTTGGGGAATTGAGCTGCCCTGCTGCAGGCAAGATGTAGGACCCCTTTTTGAAAACCAGATAGGGATTTGCCGAGTGCCTACGAGGTACCAGGCGCTGTGCTGCTATTTCACATGGCTCCTGCCAGTGACTCCCATGGTGGGCTTGCCATGAGGGCATTATTATCTGTGTTCACAGAGGTTTAGCCTGGTTGAGGGATTGTCCCAGAATCACACAGCTAGTTGGCAGCTGAGCTCCCAGGCCTGTGCTCCCTCAGTCACTTCAGTCACTGCTGAGGGCAGGGGGACCCCCAGGTTATACCCGCTAGGGACCCTCTTCTGGAGCCTTCTGACCTGCCATGGGCTGGGCTGGCTGCCCACTGTGCCTGCTATCCCTCCTGAGCTTTTCCTTCACCGTCACCCTGGGGATTGGTTTCGCTTGTCTTCTGAGTCGGATTTCCTGTCTCCTGTATCCCATGCCTTCCTCCTCCTTGGCTCCCTGCCTCATTTGGCAGAGCACAGTCTCTGTGGTTGTATATGCTATGAACTCTTTTCCCATCACACTTAACTCGATAGTTTGGCTGGGTATAGAATTCTAATTTGGAAATAATTTCCCTTAAGAATTTTGAAGACTTTGTCCATTGCCTTTTGGCTTCTGAAGTTGCTGTTGAGAATTTTAATGCCATTTTGATTCTCCATCTTTTGTGTGAAAACTGTTGCTATTTTCTGTCTAGAGGTTTCTAGGAAATTCTTTCGGTTCCCAATGATCTGAAGTTGATATTGGTGTGATTTGGTACGAGTCTATTTCCTCTCATCTGCCAGACCCTCAGTGGGCTATTCAGTATAGAAACTCATATGCTTTAGTTTCAGGAAATCTATGAGAGTTATTTATTGCATGATATCTTCCTAGCCTTTCTATTTTTTGTCTCTTTTTTTGGACTCTTGTGGTCAATTGTAGAAAGAGCATCTTCCTCGTATCCATGTCCTTTGCCATGTAACTTTGTGGTCCCTCCTTCTCTGATTCTGGGCTGAGACATATGGCTTGCTTTGGGCCATTGGGATGATGGGTGGTGATCATGATATAGGCGAAGGACTGAAAACCCCTGGTGTGATTGAGCTTGCTTGCTTTTGCTTGCTGCCACCCCCAGGAGAACATGCCCAGGTTAGCACACTGGTTCCAGGAGGAGGATGAGAGACACTTGGAGCAGAGCCAAGCCCCAGCCAACATCAGCAGCCACCTCAGATGTGTGAGCAATAAATAGTTATTGCTGTGGGCCGCAGGCAGGGGTGTCATAGTTGTTTGTTATCCAGCATTGTTGTGTAGTAACTGATACATCTGATTATTTACATACTGACCCTCTTAGCATAACTCTTTAATTTTCTTTTTTACTCTTCTTTCTGGGAGCTGCTCTCAACAGTATCTCTCATCCCTTCTACTGAGTTTTTCATTTCTGTTGTCATGTTTTTAATTTCTAAGAACTCTTTGGTTCTCTGCATGTTGTTATTGGTTTGTTTCGTTCTAGTCTGGTTTCATGGAAGCGTATCACTTCATATTGCATCAACTATTATCCTTGAAAGTTTCTCTCTCTCTCTTTATATTGTCTCTTTCCTCCAAGATGCTTTCTAATTCTGTTTATTTTGTCCTCTATCTCTGATAGCAAAGAATTTCCTCTGATGTCTCATAATCCTTGCTGGTCCAGTCATATTCACTAGAAACCTAGTTGAAAGCTGTATGTGTGTGTTGTTCACAGAATAGCAGTCCTTTTGGAGAACTTCTGACTCTTTTCTCTATAGCTAGAGAGATGACCCAGGGAAGTCTCCTCCATTCTGCAGCTTTGAGGGCATCTGCCATGCCACTAGCATTCTGAGAATCTGATGGGGAAAGAGGCCAAGAGGGTGTAAGCTTTCACGTAATTCCCCTGTTTTTGGTATGGTACCCCTGCCGTCAACTGTGTTTGGTGTCCCTAAACCAGATTCCCTCTGCTAAACCTTTTATAGAAAAGAATCACCCAGTTGTCTGCCAGTAAGGACAGGGGCAGTCACCCGGGTGTGGGGAGTTGGAGAGGGCATTCGAACACCTGAAAGTGGATTGTAAGGGCTTTCAGCCAGCCCTCCTGCTCCCAGCCCCAGCTTCAGGGGCCCCTGCTGCCTCAAATTCCTAAGGCTTTGTATAATTCTAGGGCGAACATCAGGTAGCTCTTTGGCTTTCTTCACTGCTAACGTAGGATTTAGTTTACTTGGGTCTGTGATGTCAATTCCCCTCATCCATCTGCTTTATAGATTCCAAAATTTTGTTGCTATCATTTCCTCTCTTGTTCTTCCTATCCGTGTGGATTCAGGCTGTTTTTTCTTACACTGTGCTTTGTTTGAATGGGATGTCTTTATTACCTCTTTGATGTAACAGGACTGATTGTTATAAAAATTAAAACCATCCAAAGCCAGTGAAACTCCTTCAACATCTGCCTTCTCCATCCATAGCTGCTCAAATGTTTATTGTTCCAATAGTTTGGCCTTTATGAACTATTTGCATGTGTATGCTGAAATACACGTGTAAACATATATACCCTTCACATATACACGAATTCATGCTACACTGCACTCTTGTGTAACCAGTCCTTCCCCCATCACTAGATCCTGGACGTCTTTCAGTCATAAATTAGAAGCTGCCACTTTCTCCTTGCCAAACTGCATAGTATTCTCTTAGGCTGTAACTTACACAGCCAGGCCCTTATTAACAGATGGTTAGGACGCTTCCTAGTTTTTTTACTGCAAAGAGTGCTGCTCTGAATGTCAGTGTAGCCACATCTTTGCAGGCTGTCCTTTTGTCTCCTTAGGTATTTCCCGGAAGTGGAGCTGCCGGATGGGCGTGCACAGCTGGGATATTGGCAGATAGTGCCAGGTTGCCCTCCAGAGACGGGCGCAGTTCATTCCTCTCCTAGGTATGTTAGGGGCCTTTTCCTTGTCTCTTTACCTGCTCCTGTCTTATCACACTTTTATCGTTGCCAGTCAGATGGGTGAAAACGCATCTCATTGCTGCTTTGATTTGCACTTCTTTGAATAGTAAGGCTGCGCCTCTCTGTGTGTCACAGCCATTGTGTGAACTGCTTACTTTCTGTGGGGTGTGTTATTCTCTCTTCGGAAGGGAGTCCTCAGAACCCAGTTCATCCCCAGTTTTGCTGTCTGGGTGCTGTGGGCCCCGGGATCCAGAGGCCAGCAGGCTGCGTGGCAGTGGGGAGAGGCATGGTGCTGGTGGGGGGTGATCCAGAGCTCAGTGTGTGCCCTCCTCAGTTTATCCCCCTCCCCTCACAAAGGCACTGATTAAGAGATGGGCACAGCCTTGTCCCGCATCAGCACAGGCCTGCAGCTGGCTGGTCCCAGGGGCAGAGTGGCCCTCTGGGCTGCTTGACTCATTGGTCTGCCCGGCACAGGGCCCTGTGAGTGGCCAAGTCCTGGGTGGTAATTCTGGCACCGGCCTGAGATTTGACATTCACCAGTTTACATTCCACGAAGACGGTTACCTTTTCTTTTCTTTTTTTAACCTGTGAAAAATTGTGAAATACAGCACATATAGGAAAATGTTCAGTTTGACAAATCATTATAAAGCAACCACCCATGTAACCACCTCCCTGGGAGACAGTTGACTTTAAACAACTCTGTGGCATCTGGAGCTGGCACCTGGCCTCTCTACTGTTGGGCTGTACATCCCCCTCTGGCCCACCCTGGGTCTCGGCGCCAGGGTGCAGCATCCCCTGGTTGTGGAAGGACCACTCAGGTGTGGCAGCGCTGGAGTGGGGCGCTGGAGTCTGGTTGGTGGGGGAGGACGGGGGGAGGGGGTGTCAATGGTGTGGCTTGTGCTTTTGCACTTAGTCCTGACAGACTCAGGGAACACTCAGACCTCAAGGATTTGGGTGGAACCTGAGGAGCAGAGGGAGCCAGAGATCCTGGGCAGGCCTGAAGGCCAAGTCTGACTGGCTCAGGGTCTCGGGTTAGCCTCAAAACACTCACCCTCCATGGCAGAGCCTGGCCCACCTGCCCAGCCTGACGTGTGGGTGTGGCCTCCTCTCACTGGGGAGGGTTTGGGGGGACCGCCCTCCGTGTGAAAGGTTTTCCTCATGGGCTAGGCTGGGAGGGGAGCTGCTGAGGGAAGAGTGGGACTGTGTGCTTGTTTCCCTGGGGTGAACAGCTGAAGGACATTCCTGTCCCTGGTGGCTGCTCTCCCTTTGCTGCGCCAGCCCTGTGACACTTCTCCAGAGGGGATGTCTTCCCCTGATGCCCAGCCCCCAAGTGGAAAGCCCACATCCATTAAAGCAAGGCCCCTACACACTGGAGATGGGCCTCCTTTCACTTGCCTGCCTCCACTTCCTTCCTTCTCAGCTGCCCCTTCACTCGTTCAGCCCACATGGAGCTAGCTTCCCACCACCTCCCAGGCCCTGGGTGACAGTGAGGGCAGTACAGACTCAGGCCCTGCCCAGGTGGAGCTTATGGTCCAGGGCAGTGCTGTCCAATAGGCCTTTCTGTGATGATGGGGTGTTCTCTCAGGTACTGGGTGGTGCAGGAGGAGATGGGTAGACACGTAAAGGGAACCTCAGGGCTGTGGGAGCACCCAGGGCTGGCATGGAGCTGCAGTGGCTGGGGAAGGCTTCCTGCACAAAATAGACCGGAAGGATGGGGATGGCAGGTCAGGTGGAGGGGCCAGGAAGTGTGATCAAGGCCGGGGTGGTAGGGGAGCGGGAATAGCATGCACAAAGGCCTAGGGAGGAGGGAGGCAAGCACTTCTGGGATGGAAGGAAGGGCAGCACCACTGGGGAAGAGAGGGGTGGTGAGGGGGTGGGGAGGAGGGGGCAGGGAGAGGTGAGAGAGGGGCTGGATCTCCAGAACCCATGAATCACATGGAGGGCTTGACTTAGAAGGATATTTGTGTAGGGGCTTGACAGGGGCAGATCTGCATTTAAAGATCACCCTGGCTAATATGGGGAAGAGGGAGGGTCTGGGAGGCGGGACCAGTTAGGAAGCTTTTTGGTCATCCCAGTGGGAGGCTGTGGCAGCCACGGGATGGGCAGAACTGGAGGAAGAATCAGCAGGACTTGTGCATGGAGAGGATGCTGCAGCCGAGGGAGAAGGAGGGGATATGAGGGACTCCTTCCTCGGGAACCTGGGTGGGGTGGAGCTTAGGATGCTTGTGGTTTCCTCTCTGCACATATCACCCAGATCTATAGACTCTGCCTCCATTCTTTCTCCCAAATGTGTCCACTTCTTACCACCTGAGCCAACTGCCACTGCTCTAGTTCAAGCCTTCATCATCTCTTGCAAATCTTTCCACCTTCTCTGATCTGGCTGACCCTCCTTAACAGCTGAACCTGGTCCTGTGACTCTTACATTGACCTCTTTGCAGATTCTGTTTCTTTTACCTTGAATGTTCCCATCCCTCTTCCTTACTCGCCTCTGCGTGGCCAATTTCTGGGCATTCAGTGCCTGGCACATGGTAGGTATTCATGTGTTTCTCAGATGAATACATATAAATTAATGTGGATTGAATCCTTTTGATCTTTACTGATTGTCGTTTCACACTTTTTAAATTTTTTTTGGTGAGGGGAGGTAATTAGGTTTATTTATTTAATGGAGATACTGGGGATTGAACCCAGGACCTCATGCATGCTAAGCACGTGCTCGACTACTGAGCTATAACCTTCCCCTGATTGTCATTTCATAAGGAAGTCTTCTCTTACTCCCCTTCCTACTCTGTGTTAGTCAGGATAAATATGTGCTCATGAGGCCAGATTCAGTATCCTCAGGTTGCGGGGACAAGCGTCTGCCACATGCTACGTGTTGGCAAATATTGTTGAATTAACTCGAGTAGCGTTATCCTTCCATACTGAGGAAAGCCAGTAAAACTCTATGAGAGCCTTCCTATCTATTTCTGACATTGGATTCTTCTGAAGGTGAGATTTTGTATTTTGGTTTTCAGCCGCTGGTTTCATGGAGAAGGTGGCTTGTCAACCTTGGAGGATGGGAAGGTTGGATCCTGAGAAGATAAGGTGGAGAAGGTCATTTCAGGCAGAGAAAATCTTTAGCTAATGTGAGAAGATGAGATGTGTTTTTCAACTCAACCAATAGGTCACCGTCTCAGTATCCACCTTGTGGCTCTAAATTGTCAGTAGTCTGACTCTGAACTTCTTTCCTGGGCTTCAGTACCTCTGATTCTGACCTGGTCTTGCTCCCCATCTTCATTTTCTACTACTTCTTGCCTCTGACTTTGCTTGAGTTGCTGCCCTTGCCTAGAATACTGTTTCTCAGGGGACATGTCTCAAAAATCTGAGCCTTTTCACCTTCCACTGGAATTGTGATTTTTAGCACCTACACATTTTGCATCTTTCATAATGTTCCTTAGTGGCATGTATCTTGCAGTTCAAGCGACTTCATGCTTCTTCCGTCTACACAATGTTCTTTAGTTGTCTGTTTATTTGTGTGTCTTTTATGTCCTTGTTACTGTCAAGATCTCTGGAGAAGTCAAGTGCCTAACACATGATCTCTGCCCTCATGGTGTCCATGGTCCACCTGATGGGTGGAGACATGGGAGAAATGTCTCCTCCTGATATTATACATGTCAGAGAGGGAGGTATCACTGTTGCTTTAGCTGGGGGCATCAGTCAGGGCTTAACGGAGGAGGAAGCCTAGGGGTTGAGTCATGGCATATGAAGAAGCCATTTGGTCCTGCAAAGTTGGGGTAGAGAAGGCTTCCAGGTAGGACAGTCCTGAGCAAATTTAAGGAGACAGGAGAGTAGGGGCTTGTAGCGGGTAGGGGAGTGGGGATGTTCAGCTGATGTTTGGAAGTTAGCTAGGAGACTAAGTCTGGAAAGGTAGGCAGGGCCTGGGTCTTGGGGGAACATGGAAGAACTCCCTCTGGGATGGAGAATTCTGGCTGGTGTTGAGCAGCGAGGTGTGTTACTAATTTTGATAAGTCAACATAGAAAAGTGAAAGCACGGTGATCAGGCACTGAAGGGAAGATGGTTTGGGGTGGAGAGAAGTGACTGTGGGGGGCCAGGCAGAGATGTTCTGTTGTTGAGGGCAATGGCACTGAGGGCACCCAGCACTTGGTGACCCCTGCCTGGGTCTCAGGAATTGCAGGTGGTATGAAACAGTGAGAGCTGCACCCAGGGACTTCAAAGGAGCCAGCAGAGTGACGCAGACCATGGGGTGTCCTGAGAAGAAGGGAGGCTGCCACCCCATCTGCCCAGGCTGGGGTCGGGCTGCCATGTTTTACTTTTTACACTTCTGTATCATTTGAAAGTGTTACAAAAATACATACTACTAATTAAAATGATAAACATTTGGTTCTAACTCAAAACAAGAAAGAAGACAGGGATGTCTGAAATAATCTGGATGGGGATGGCTCTGGGGGGCTGACCTCTAGGAAATGGTTCCAAACTGTAGAGGGTCAGGGGTGTCTGGTCACAGGGTGAGATGAGGTGTCTTTAGAAAACCACAGCACTCAGTCAACGGCTGCTTGGAAAAGGGATGTCAGGTTATGATACAAGACAAACTGTCATCACGGATTAAAACACTTCTGCGATCCAAGGGTAATAGTCATTTCTTGGAACCTTTGCTATTCTTTTAAAAATTTTACCAATGTGAAACAGATCAACTGCTTGAGACTGGCTTCTTAATGGTTAGATGTTCATTTGTGTGTTCACTTAGCTGATTTTTAATTGATTCATTGAACTGATCCATTGGTAGTAATCTCTGCAAAACATACTCCAATAGGTGAGGTAAGGATGGTGGGGCCCCAAGAAGGTGGAAACTAGAAAGGTTCACTTTTCACTCCCATGTGGATTAAGATGCTGTTGCTCCTGGGAGTGTGAAAAACAGCTTGAAGTGCCAGTTTATTCTTATGTTTATTGTTGTTAAATTAATGTAAAAAACGCCAAAAATGCAACTTGTAAAGTCACAGGTGTGTGGCATTTTATGGGGGCCCCACAGTTTATGTGTGTTTGGGGCTTGCATGTAGAGAGGAGGAGGAGAAAGGAACAAAGATATGAGGAGGGAGGGCCTCGGGAGAAACCAGCAGGCACTGCCCTCGGACGGTGGGTCACATTGAGGCCACTGTGAAATCCTGGGTGCTGGTTAAACGTGCAGGTTGGAGACCCACCTCCAGAGGCTCACATCTGGAGGCCTGGCCTGGAGCCCCACAGCCCACAGGTTTAACCACTTGTCCACCCGGGAGGTTCTGAGGAGGAGCAGTGACCTGGAGAAGGGGCCCCAGTCTTTCCAAAGATGCCCGGTGGGGCACGGGCCCCATCTGTTTCAGGGCCACGCTGGGTCCATCCACCTGGAAGAATGGGGCTTTCAGGCCTCGTCCATCAATCCCACACTGATTCCGTCAGCTTTGTATGTTCTAGGTGTCAAATTCCAGAGGGGACTAGGAATCAAAGGCAGGCTTGTGAGGCCCAGACAGCAGGCTGTGGACATGGTGTGGACTCTGCAGGGCAGAATGGCTCCTGGAGGGGGATGCCTTGAAGAGTTGGAAAAATCTGGGCACTGAGCAGAGAGGAGTGAGACTCTTCTCAGTTCCAGACACGGGCAGACGCCCCATGCTGCTCCATGCTGTCGCCTCAGGACTCTGCTGGGGCTGGGGCGGGTCATGTCTCCACACACCTGTTACCCTTCATCCATTCCTGACCTTGACTAAAGGGCACTTTGGAAGATTCTGATACCCTGTAACAGACTAAGTGCTGATGTGAGAATTGGAGGGGCTAAGAAATTGTTTTTCCAGCCATTTCAGTTGGCAGAGGGGTAAACTGATACCTAGAGAGGAGAGATGACCCATGGGGAGGTGAAAAGATGGGCTGTGAAATCAGACAGAGGTGGGTCCTTCTCCACCTCTGCCATCCCAGCTGGATGACCTTGAACAGATTAGGTGACCTCTCTGTGCCTCACTCTGCTCATCTGGAAGATGGAGATAATAATACTCACACCTTTGGGTTTGTTATCAGGATTCAACATGACTTTTTTCAGAGGCTGGTACCCAGTAGGCACTACTGTTGTTGATGCCCAGAGCCCGAGTCAGTGTTGGGCTAACCTGGGACAGGCTCCCTGACCCCCAGGCTGCTGCAGGGGCCCCTGGATTCTCTCAGCCTTGTCAGGCCCTTGCTTCAGCTATAACAGTTGGGATTCGGATGTGGGGCAGTGAGCAGGCTCTGTTTGCTAACTTTGTATATTGCTTAATAAGGAAAATATGACTTGTCCTGGCAATCAGTGGATCCGGCCATATATGGGGAAAAGGAGTAACTTGGATCTGGTCAAGGATTCGATTCGGAGTTCTTCTTATTTAAAGCAAAATCAAAGACAATATGGAGTTGCCACTCTTCTTTGTCTAGCTTGGTTATGGAGCAATTTCTGGTTATAAATCGGCAACATTTTGCAGGGTGAGCTTTAGAAATGGCTGTGAACTGTTTGGGGAACAAATCCTTTCCACACTCGAAAGACCTTGGCCTAGAGGAAGAGTCCCTGCGGATGGAGAGAAGGTGACTGTTTTGTAGCCGTGCAGAGCAGACTGGGGCCTTCTCAGGCCCAGCCATCCCCAGGCTGAGCACCTAGTCCTGTGGGCTGGCTGTGGTGACAGCTTCTTGTCAGTTCTAAGTCTGGGGCCCTCTTGGCCTTTCTGCAGTGGGCACCCACTCTCTTGCCTCCAGCTGTCTGCTTCATGGCGTTTGCATCACCTCTGTTCCTTAGCCATCACTTGCTCGTTAGTTCATTGACTCAGTCAGGTACATGCTGACCGCTCCCCCTGCGAGGCAGTGCTCCTGACTTCCTCCTGCTCCTTTTTCCTCCTCACTCATGGTTTTGCCTCCTTCGGCTGCTCCTGGTTCATGGCTAGTGCCTTGGGCTCTGTCCTTGGACCTTTTCTTTTCTCCCTCTGCTAACTCTCCCATCTCTTCTTGGCTTGATTTCCACAGTATAGCAGTTAAATGGGGCCAGTCCTGGCTCTACAATTTCCAAGCTGTGTGACTTTTAGCAAGTTGCTCAACTTCTCTGTGACATAGTTTCCTCAGCTGTAAACCGGGGATGATAACAATGCTTACTTTGAGGGTGGTTGTGAGGCCTGACTGACTTAATCTCCGTAAAGCTCCCAGAACAGTGTCCAACAGTGGGTGAGCACTCAGAAAGCTTCGGCCACTGCCATTCTTTGCTGATGACACCCGTTTCTCTCACTAGACGCCATCCTTGCCTGGACCTCCAGAGGTGGGCGTCCAACTGTCCACGGGGCATCCTTCATTCAGTCAGGCAGGTCCTGACAGGAACAAGCCAAGCTGAGCTCCTGCTATATTATGCTTGGCACTCAGGGGATTTGGCCTTGGGGGAGACACCATCCAGGACGTGACCAAGCATAGCAGTGTGTCCTGCAGGTGGCCAGTGCTCCCCAGCCCCTCAGTCAAGCTGACGGTCTTTGTCCACACCCCCCTTCCAGGCCTGCTGCCTCTCCCATGGATGGAGCCCTTATGGGGGTTAATTAGGCCAAGGGCATAAGAAAGAGCCCAGAAAGGTCCAGGTTTCCAGTCTGTGTGGAGGATAGTGCCACCCCTTCTGCTTCTGAAGTATTTTTCTAATATTTATCTCTCTCCATGGCCACGGCCCCTGCCTTGCCTGGGTCTGGCCTCACCGTGGCTCCTCTACCCAGGTGATCTCTCTGTAAGTCCTCTTCCTCTTCTTCTCCCTCATCCTCTGGCCAAAGTCAAGCCAGGCCTGGGTAAAACTCTTCAGAGGTTTCCCATCACCTGCTGCCAGGGTTTACTGTGCAATGGGCCTAGGACCCCTGCAGCCGCGTCGTTCTCTGCCTGGAGACGGCCCCAAATGCCGGGCCTGTGAGTGTTGACCCCCTTTCCTCCTGTTTGCTGAGAGCCCAGCACCCCCACCAGGGTCCTGGAATGACCTGGTGCTGCCTGCTGGGAGGGAAGGCCGGTGGGTGCACGGGCGGCCACAGGAGCGTGGGGCTGAGCTTCCTACCGCGTTCCAACCCTGGCTTTCACCCAGCAGAGCAAACTTGCTCAGTGGTTACCTCCTTGAGTTCTTGGCGGCTCCCCAGGTCGGCCCCTGCTCCCTCTCACACAGCCTGTCCCCTCACTGCTCCTGTACTGGCCATGACAGACTCAGCCACCTCCTGGCGGGGGCCTCTTTTTGGGCTTGTCCTGTGAGTGTTTCTTCCCTGGAAGCCGAGGTTGACTTTGCCTGTTTCCCATATTGGACCTTCAGACCCTCCTGAACTGTCTGTACTCCCGGCCCCAGGCGCCAGTCTGACGTTCAGCTGGCCAATGTGAGCACTTGCCCCTCCAGCCCCTCTGTGGAGTCCCTTCTCCCCACCTGGCTGTGTGCCTCCGGAGGGCAGGACTCTGCCTCTTCCTCATCTCCTCTCAGAGAGGAGCAAGGGCAGAGTTGACACGCCACAGGTCCAAGGCCCCCAAACTGTCCTGCCCATGTAACTGCCTTCTTGGGGGTGGGCACGTGGGTTTTCTACCTGGGGTTCCATTTTAACCTTTGTTGGAGCAGAGATTTCTATGCTAAGATTTCCTTCAGAGGCCCGAGAACCCCTGGGCTAGTCAATCTGATCTCCCAGATGTCCTCATCAGATTCTTCTCTACCCTGGGTGCTGCTGGTCCTGCCTTCTCCCTGACCTGCACTGTGGCCCCTAGTGTTGAGGCCTGGTGACCCATGTCCATTTTGTGGATGGACATCAGTGGTGGGTTCCGAACCAAGGCCTGGACCCAGGAAGCCTGTAGATCTCAGGTGAGGCCAGTCTATCAGGTGAACCCCACATGTGTGGGGGCCAGAGTGTGGGTCCTGGCCTGAAGGCTCTGCCCGAGGATGGGCCTGGTTCCTGAACCACTGATTCTCCATCCGGACACTGGGCCCTCAGTGCCCACCTGTTAACGTGGAGGGCCTTCCTGCCTGAGATGTTGGAGAAAGCCACCCCCTCTCTTCACCCTGGGAAGGGTAGGTGGTCAGGATGTGATTCACAAGGCCCCCGCCCTCCATCCCAGAGCATGGAGGTCGCCCCTCTGGACGTGTGCAGTTTCTTCTCTGGGTTCCCCCTCCACCCGCATCACCTTGTCTCTCCCACAGTGGGCAAAGTGTAATTGTTCCATTGTTTCCCAAGGGTCGTTTGTGCTCAAGCATCTCCCCTCCCAGACTGTATCTTGCTGCCACCCTTGTGATGTTTGCTAATGGAGCCTTGAGCTTCCCGGCTCTCCAGCTGGTTTACATGGTTACAGAGTGTGTTATGAATATCATAACTTACTTGGCTAGTCTTCCCTTCATGTATATTTCTGTTGTTATTTCTACTTTTTCTTTATTATAAACAATCTTCAGTGAACATCTTTGTAGGTGTGTCTCTTTGTAGAGCCAAAGGGTATGCATTTTTATTACATCATGCCAGATTGCTCCCCTCAAAGGGCACTCATCCTGCATGACTGTGCCTTTCCCCACACTCCAGCCAGCCAGGGTTTTGTTCATGTTTTCATTCTTTGCGTATGGAAGTAGAAAAATTATATATTGCATCTGTTTGTGTTTATTTGATTCTTAGCGGCCATTTTGTATTTCTTCTTTTACAAACGACTTGTTCATGTCCTTTGCTCATTTTTCTACTGAGGGCTCATTTTAAAGAACTGTCAGCAAGAGCTCTTTGAATGTTAGAAATGCAGCAACTGGTACTCACAGTCTTTTCATAAATGTTCGTTGACGAATAGCTCTTTGTTGTATGACTTGCAAAGATCTCATTTAACCTGGAAGTTTTTTTTTTTTAACTAGAGGTTTTAGGTTTTTATGTGGTTAAAGTTTTCTCCTTTATGATTTTTAATTTTTCAAATAACACGCTTAGAAAGCATCCCTCTCCCTTGAAAGATTTAAAAGCTATTCACCCATGTTTTCCTTGAAAACTTGCAAGGTTTTATTATTTATGTCTGAATCTCTGTACCATTTAGAATTTGTTATTGTTTAGGGAGAAGGGTATGGATTTAACTATTCCATCCCTTGCCACCAATAAAAATTAACAATCAGCTGTCCTGATACCATTTATTGACTAATCCATTTCAACTCCACCAAACAGAAATGCTACCTGTATCATGTACTAAATTCCTGTATGTGCTTTGTGTCTCTTTACGCATTTTCTCCTGTTCCATTGGTCTGCTTGTATTCCTGGTTGTAAAAACGCTTTTGATAATAATGCCTAATCTTTGAGTTTCTGCTATGTTCAGGTACTTTACAAACTCGATCTCAAGTCTTTCCCAACACCTTGCAGGGTGTAGGTACGATGTCCCTAATGTAGCCAAGGCTTGCAATGTACGAGTCACATAAGTTCAAAAAGGTAATAAGAGGATCAGCCAGGAATCAGAACCAGGAGTGCTTGCCTGTAAGCCTGGCCCTTCCCGCCACCCTGTCCTGTGCTGTATGACCCCACTCCCTCCCCTTCGGGACATGTGGGAGGGGCGGCTTAGAGAATACCAGCTGGGAGGTAACTGCCCTCACTGCACAACGCTGAAAACAGAGGCTTGGGGACTGGAGGCTCGCCCCAAACCCAGGCCCGGTCAGAGGGTGCTGAGTCTGAGACTCCCAGATCACTGACCTTGTATCCCCAAACCAGTGTCACAACAGAGCTGACTGCTGGCGTGATCATGGGATTATCTGTGCCCGGTCTCCGAGCTGTTACACAAGATTCCACTGCAGACACAGCTGGCGGGCGGTCTTCCTTGTAGAAGTGAGTCAGCTGGTGCCCAGGTGAACACTTGCCCCATTGCTGAACAGATGGGCATTAACATGATTCCTTTGAGTCTTAGAGTTGTAGACTAGAGGGGTCCTAAGAAGTCACACAGTCCACCCCTACCATGTTTAGACCAAGAAGCTGATGCCCAGAGAAGGGACAGGACTTGCCTTAGATCCCCATGCTCTGGGGATCTCAGGGACATTCTGAAATCCACACCCTGTGATGAGGCCTGTTGAGTAAGAACTGGAACAGCTCTTGGCTCTCAGGGACAGTGGTAGGAAGGTGTCAAGTCAAAACTCCAACCTCATCTCCTGGAACTCTGGGATGGCCCTGGGGTCATGCCTTGCTAAATGGCTATAGAAGTGTTGGAGGGTGGTATGTGGGGGCCCCTGATCCAGGCCCTCCCTGATCCTATGGTCTTCACAGCTGATACCATGGGAGTTATACAAGAACATGATAAGCATCGCTGCTGAGTTTGGCACCGCCTGGTAGTGCTTTCAGTGTCCTAAGTATTGCCAGCTGGCTGCTTCCCATGGGAGAAAGAGCCCGGCTTCAGATTTGCATAGTCACCTTGGCCAGGGATGCAGCATGTGCATGTGTGTGTATGCATGGACACACACACATATACACATGTACATAGAGATGTTAGTCTTTGTGTGGGGGTTGTGTCCCCACAGTGCTGTCTGACTCAGATCACAGAGTGCCTTGTCCAGGGTCTGGGGGTACAATTTTCCATCAAGTCCTGGGCAGTCTTCTCTTTAGTGCTTTGACCTTGGCCCCCTCTGCCCAGCTGTACTGGTGTCTCCCTTTCCTCCATATATTAAAATTCTGGTGATGCTTGAAGGCTCAGCTCAGATCTTTCTCTGGCTCTTCTGCAAAGGCTTCTCTCCCCAGCCTCATCCAGATTTCTGGCACTCTCCTCCCCTGCAAGCTGATAGCGTTCTTCAGCATCATTCCCCTGGTACTGGAACACAGACTGCCCTGGGACACCCCTTCTCTCCAACTTCTCCTTACAGTTTGCATTCTTGTTAAGTTTTCATGAGATAAAATCTTGTGGAACCAATGAGGCAATCATCTTGTATTTCACACTGTTTTGTATTCTCATCAGTGTCTGGTGCATAGTAGGCCCTCAGGAAATGTTGGTTGCCTGGTGGATTGGGCATTAGTCAATGTGTAAACACAAGATGATGTGTAAACACTGAGATGCTTTCAGGCCTCAGTGGGCATCAGGTGCTTGCCCGCACTCGCTGGGGGCCATTCAAAGGCGTGAAATGGGCTCATTCAGCCCTGCGGGAGGTTATAATCCAGCAGAGAGCTGTGGTGACGACAGACCCGAGAGAAATGCTGAGGACTAGGGATTAGGGAGATAATATGGATCTGGTGTTAAAAGTCTGGCAGTGCTTTATTCTCCTGTGAAGTGGGAAAGGGGCATTTGGGTAGCAGGTGAGAGGGGAGGGCGTGGGAGCCGCACTTCAAACGAAGCATCGCCAGAACTTAACCGCTGTCCACATGGTAGGTTCCTAGTGAAGGAGTGTATTGCATTTGGAATGGGGTGGTGTGATGTTGCTCATTCTCAAACACTCTCTTTGGGCCCCAAATATTCCTCCTGTCCAGTCCTAGGAGCTCTCAGAAGACTCCTGGGAGCAGCGCATATTTTGCCCTTAGGTTCTAAAGGGATGCTAACTGCTACTTGAGAGCATGGTTTTGAGAGGGAAGTGCTTGCCGTTCATTTGCTCATCTGTGTGTTTGTTTTGTGCTGGTCCTGATGAAGTGATGCTCGCCTGCAAAGACGTCCAAATGGGGCTCCCCTGCTTACAGCGCTGAAGCAGCTGGCGACCGTCTCCTGCGTGGGGGAGAAGTTTGAGGTCACACTCTCTGTCATCCAGGATAACACCCAGGCTTCTCAGGCTGGCGTGCGGTGGCCTCCTTCCCTGGGCTCTGCAGACTGCTCTGGCTTTCTGCTCTCTTCTCTAGAAGTTTCTCCAGCTCTGCTGCCCTCTCGCAATTCCCAAACATGCCAGCTGCCTCACCCCACCATACTTTTGATCATGGTGATTCCTCTGCTTGGACCTTCCCGGCCTCCTCCACTGTCTGCACGAATGAGCACCAGCCATCCTGATTAGATTGGAGTCAGCTGGGTGGGGGTTCAAACGCTACCTTCACCTTCCTGGCTCTGCCTGTTACTTCCCTGGGCCTGTTTACTATACAATTCACAGTGCTGACCTATGACCTTCATAGCGCAGGGCCGTTGGGAGGACTGGATGGAGGGAGGACGTGCCTGGCCTTTCTTCTATCCCTGCTTCCACCCCCATTCTCAGTGCCAGGCCTGGAGATGCCTTGCCCCCTCGTTGTTTATCTTGGGGAGGCCCTTTTATTCAACAACTAATTACTGGACCTCACTGTGCGCCAAGGCTAGGCACTGGGAGTACTTTTTGTTCAGGTATCTGCTACCAAGGAGTTGTGAGAGCCCATACTGGGATCCCAGAGGATTATGCTGTTTGAGCTAAGCTCTGCAGGCGAAGTGAGAGGTAACTTGGAGAAGATAGGAGGGAAGAGGGTCCTGGGCAGAGGTGAGTGGGACCCAGTTCATCACGAGCTGTGTTAAGGTCTTTATCCTGAGAGTAGTAGGGAGGATTCTGGGCCAAACTGGGACACAGTCACATTTATACCCCCTGAAGCAGACAATGGATTGAGAAGGACCAGAGAGGAAGCTGGGAGACCGATGAGGGTGGGCAGTTGTCCTGGGGAGAGACTTGGCTGATTGATGGGGGAGGTGTGGCTGTGGAGAGATTCTGGAGGTCAGGTTAGGAGGGGTGGTGATGGTTGGGACATGAGCAGTGAGGGAAGGGGAGAAAAACAATGACCCCTGAGTTTCTGTTCCGGCTCTTGTGACAGGAGGCATGTGTGTGCGGAGAGCAGGTGGGGGCCAAGGGAAGATCAGATGTACAGCACCCTGCAGCAGGGATGGGTCCTCAGACTCCAGGTCTTTGCCACCACCCCTTAGTGCCCAAAGCATTTTGGAAGACTTGTTCCTGGTCGAGACTGGAAAGTTAGCCCCCAGCCCCCCATCAGTCAGCAGACTTGACCATGGACACATTCCCTTGGACTCCAGGGCTCTCTGTGTTGGGGAGGTGGCCCTGGCCTTCTCCTGGGGGAGGCCCAGCTTCTCCTGGGATGTCCATGCTAGGGCTGGGGTGCCTGGCCTCCTCGCTCTCAGGCAGAGCCAGCTGGGGCGGGTCTCCCACCGCCTCCCTGAGGCAGGCATGGGTTTGGCCACGCTCCCGGCTGTGTTGTATCCAGTGGGAAACGTTTAGAATATGTGAATATAAGTGGCTGCTGGAGAGAAATCTACAATTTCTCCCATTATTGGGAAAGAGCTAGGCTACCAGAGGCTACCAGATGTTCTGTGTCATATAATGTATGTTTTATGGCAAATGAAAATATATATAAAATCTGTACCCAGAGAGCTCCCTGCTTGCTCTAAGGGGGCTGGATCCTTCTTTTTATTCTTACCCTTTTCAAATTTTAGGCAAGAATTCCCTTCCGGGCAATGAACTTATCTGCCAAGTTGGGGCCCAGAGGGAACCCTTATGGGGGACTCGTAAACCCTGTCTTTTGAGGAAATCTTGGGGCTGAGGCCACATTCAGCCCCACATGTTTACACAATACTCTCTCTCAGCTCTGAGGGGCCATTAGAGTTAATTGGGTGAATAATCTGTGTTTAAAAAGTCCCCAAATACGTATTTACATAATCCACGCTTTGCCCAAGCCTGTTCAAGCCTCTTTGTGGGATTTGGAGTGGATCCTGGGCTGAGAGTCTTCCTCCTGTGCTTCCAGAGCAGCTTCTCCTACTGGTGACCGTCCTTTGGTGGGGACGGGGATAGGCAGGGTTCCCTTCTGCCTGATGTCATGGTGGAGCATGTGATTTTCCTTAGCCTTTGCCACACCTGTTTTGTGGATTGCCGGTCCTGAGAGATACTATAAGGAAAAAAGTTTCCATGATCTAAAAAGTTTGAGAAGCACTGCTTCTTATCTCCTCTCTTGGAGATTCCTCATGCTCATTGTTCTGCCAAGACTCTGAGAAGTCCTACAGTAAAGAAATGGATTTAGCTTTTTCTAATCCAGCTTCTTCAGGTGTATCTGATCAAAGGATCTCTAGCCATTAACCCCAATAAATGGCCCACAGAACCAGCCTCTGTAGAATTACATTGGGGGACAGCAATTACACTCTTTTTTTTGCAGGGGGCACTAGGGGTCTTGGCCACCCACCCAAACATTGTGTTTGCTGCCTTTGGTCCTGGCCCCTGTGCACAGTCATGTTGATTGTGCACGCACAGCCCTCAAGAATGCTTTTCACATGACCACAGCCTTGCCGGTTTCTGGAGCCGGAGAGTCCAGGCACAAAGAGGCAGGCAGCGGGGTTGCATGGAGACACAGCATCCCGGGTCATGGAGGCCTTACAGCCTTCCCAGTCCTGTGCCCCATTAGTTACTGGAATTCCTTCTGCAACATGGTCTCTGTGGGTCACTTCAGCCACAGGGATGTGCTGGGCTGGGAACTTTGGACACCAGGAAGGATGCATTCAAACGTGCTCTGAGACCACAGCCTGCTTGGAACAAAAGCTGAGTGCTCACAGTTGTGCTCAGGGCTACTTTAGGTAGTCCTGCTCACCCGTCTTCACGTGGTTCTCAATCTTGGCTGCACACTAGAATCACCTGGAGAGATTAAAGAAGAATCCCGATGCTCAGCCGGCACCCAGGATTTGTTAAATCAGAATCTGAGTGGATAAGAAACCCAGCCTGAATAGATGTTAAAACTCCCCAGGTGGTTCCAATGTGCAGCCACAGCGGAGGTGGAGAGCAGCCGCGCTGGAGCCTCAGGAGGAGAGCTGGTGGTGTAGGGAGCGGGGCAGGAGTTCATGGTTCTACTCTCGTCCCAACCGCAACTCCATCTGTTTGCACTTGAGAACCAGACAAACCCCTAGTCCTGCTCAGGCAGCCCTCAGCAGCGTGGCAAGCCCCAGGGTGAGGACAAGGAAGCATCCCGCTGCATCTGCATGAGAGACGCCTTCGTTGGGTGGGTGACGAGGAGGATGAGCGTCAACATTACTGAGCGTCTACTGGGGGCCAGGTACTGTGCCATGTGTTGCCTCAGTTAACCCTCACCTTCCCCATGAGCTATGCTTTCCACTTATAGATGTGGAAACAAAGGCACAGAGTGGTTATGGAATGCGCCCAGAGTCACACAGGTGTTCTGAAGTGATGGAGCAGTGATTTGAATCATCTGAGGTGAGGAGTTGCTGATAAAAGCCTTCTTGCGCAGGAGCAGTGTGGGGGAGAGTATGGCTGGGGTTAGGGGAGGAGGCTGTGTGTGTGTGAATTCATGGAATTTAAGGTTGAAGTGTTTTCCTTTGGGCTGAGGGGAAGGGGATGGGACAGCAGAGGAACAGAATCAGCAGGGTGCTGGAGCCTGCTCACACAAGCCACTCGACCAATTGTGCCTATTTCTTCCCAACTGAGTTTGGTGACCTCCCGCTGGAAGCTTGAAATCGGCCAGTGTGAGTACTTACAGCATAGAAATTGGCAAACACTACAAATCAGGTTGTTATTTACTTATTTTCCATGAGAGCTGACTGTTCTACACTTGCCAGCACCTCTCCAGGCACAACCCAACATCCTAAACCCAGTGCCTTTGGATTCAGGACAGTGGAGAAACTAGAGGCTTGGACTGAGGAAAGGGGGAGAAACTAGAGGACAGGGAGAGAGACGTGGGTGAGAAACTGACTGTGCAATGGAGTAAATAGTCCCATCAAGGGAAATGTAACGAGAGGCAAGTAAGCTTCTGTGACTTAGGGAAGTACAGTGGAAAAACATGATGAGTGCTGAGTAAATGTTAGTTTTTCTTAAAATTAGGATTACTGAAAAAAAAAATAGCACAGACTGGGATGGAGATGAGGGAAGGTCAGGGACTATTCTCAAAAGATCTGTAGACTGATATGGAAGTTTTGCTATGCCACACAGGCGATGAGCTCAGAGAACCAAGTTGCAGCTTGCAGTCCTGGGCCCAGAGTCTGCCTTTGGGAGAGGGCAGACAGGGGCTCCAGCAGTGAGATGGTTAAATCACAATAACAAGAGGCGATTTATCTCACAGCCCCAACATTCCCTTGCTCACTGCTCCGTCTGGCCCTGCTAATGCTCCCCGGTTGCAAATCTACCTATTTGTCAAGTCCCTCTCCACAGCCTGGCTCGCTCTGGCTGCTCGCGCGGTTTATTAAAGAGGCGTTTGCTACCTGTCATCTCAAACGGCCTCCTTTATCCAAAACAGAATAATAGAGATATCTCCCTCCAGGGACACAGGATGCAAATGCCCGAGGACAGGTTGCCAATTTGCTGCGTGTATTAGGGGAAGGAAGCTGTCAAGGGAAACGGCCGGGATCCAGGCTCTTTTAACAAGCTCATTTCTGGGTTGAGGGGAGACCTGGGCCGCTTGAGTTTAGATTACATGGGCATGCGCTTCAGCTTTCCTACGGACAGCTGTCAGCAGCAATCGTTTCTCCCCGGGAAACAAAATTGGCTTTTCTTCCTGCCTCCCCTCCCCCAGCTCGTCCTCGGGTAGCCAGGCCCTGCCAATAATTGTCAAGAAGCCTTCCAGCTGAGGTGCTGCGCGCGCGCAGAGTGAAGCTGCAAGCGGCCCTTGCCTGCTCTGGGGCACATGGGCTCGGGTTTGCAGCCTGGCGAATGCAGCCATGTTGGCTGTGGCCAAGGGGAGAGAGGTCGTTTTCTCCCCCGAAGGGAAATTAATCAAAGCAGGAACCTATACTGGGGGCATCAGGGCTGAAATGCTCCCCTCACCCTCATCCTAGAGGGAGACTCCGATCTCCCTACTTGCCAGGGATCTCTCCGCACTTGGTGCCCACTGTTAGGGACCCCATAAGGGCCTTTGGTTTGACTCTTGCTTACCCTACAAAGGGGAACTGCCCTGGCTATGGGACCATTCCATGTGACACTCAGGGTCCAGGGACTTTCTGCCCCTGGAAGACCCAGGTGGTGAGAAGGCTTGGGTACGGGAGATGGGAACCCACCAGACGGCTCCCTTCAGCTCCTCTGTGCACCCCTCCCTCCAATTTGAGATACGAGGAACCTGTGGCTCAGGGCTTTCCTGACAGCTGGCAAGTGCCGGGCTTTGGACTTGAACCTGGAACAGGACTGTTCCATTTCCTGCAGGGCTCTGCTTGGGGCAGTACTTTGCAGAGGGTTCACATGGAAAACTGGCTTCCTCCTCCTCTGGGTCATTCTACAGTGTCACACCCCTGTGGACTCAGGCTGTCCAGCCACCCTCGAGAGGCCTGCCCTGACTCCTACCCAGGTGTGGGGGTCTTACTTGGGCAGGGGGTGGGGGTGTAGGAGGCTCCTGGGTCCCTCTGAGTTCTCTTGATCAGCAAGATTCCTGTTCCCCACTGTCCTTGCCTCGACTCCACCCGCTACACTGCCTCAAGACTGTGGGACCCCAAAGAAGGGCCTAGAGTGCACAGAAGTGTCCTGTGAGGGTGGCAGGGGCTTATCCTTGAGGTGGGCAGAGGTGACCCCAGTGCTTGGAGACACCTGCTGGATCTGTGCTGTGGCCTTGAGGCCAGAGCTGGCCAAGGAGGGCAGAAGTCAAGGGACTTCCTTGACTGGGAGTGAGACCACACCTTAGGGTCTTGGAAATAAGCCTCAGGGTAGGACATCAAGGCCATGTGGGCAGGGTGGGCGTTTATCTGTGGCAGAGAGACCTCACTGAGCTGGGGTTATCACAGGGCTGGACCTGACTCTTTGTATATTTGGTAGCTCCCCTGCCCTCTCACACGTTTTTGGTAGGTGCTCAATTCAAGCTTGCTGCTAGCCTGCCCCACACCTTTCTGTTCCCTGGCTTCGTCCTCACCCCTTTGGGGCCTCTCTCTGCCACCTGCCAATGCTGATGGGGCACCGAATGTGTCTCAATACCATGCCTCATTGGCATGTCCAACCCTGCACGTGCTCAGACCCGTTTCCTTCCCAGGTGTCCTGATTTCCTTCCTCACCTCTTATAGTCAGTGCCTCTCTGAGGCTGCTTGTTAATATCCTCATTTTACTGATGAGGAAGCTGACCCTAAGACAGGCTAAGGTCAGAACAGGATTTGACCCCAAAGTCTGTATTCCTACTCCTGGCAGGGCTGCATGTTTGCAGTGGCAGAGGTTTGGGCTTAGAGGTGAGGGCTCTATAAACTTGGGGGTCTTGCCAGTCTTGCGAGTTCCCATCACTTGGCTGTTCTGGGTGTTGACTCTTCTGTGCAGAGGGTCTAAGATGCCCTGTCTGGCCCATAGCTCAGGGCTGCCTGGGGGTGGAGTGGGAGGACAGACAGGAGGCTGAGGACCTGCAGAGCGCGGGTGCCAGGGCTCAGATCTTTTGGGGCTAGGCTTGCTGCTCTTGGCCTCGGCCTGGAGGGATGCTCTGCTGGGGCTGGGCTTGCCCACTGACAGGGCCCCGGGCTGTGCCGGTGAGCTGGCCCATGGAGCCGCCAGCCCCTGGAATGCGGTGTCCTGCAGGGACTGTGACACCATTGCCGGCCAGCGGTCCACCAGGCAAACCTGACGTGGATCCCTCTGCATTGCATTGCAGGATAGCCATCCCCCTGCCAGCCCAGATGCAGCCAGCCTTGGAGTCCAGCTGAGGCCACAGAGCCCACAAGCAATTGCCTGGAGTTCCTTCACGGTCTCTGCTTCCTAGAACACACCGTCGAAAAGGCAGCCTCCAGAGTCAGAGACAACAAGACCATAAAATGAAAGTGGAATATTTGTGAGATCCCACCCGCAAATTACATTGGTGTGCTTGAGGCTGTGCTCCAGCTTGAGGGGGACCTGGGTACCTCACTGATTCTGAGCCCCAGCTGTCTCATCCAGTGCCTGATAGAAGGTAAGCACTCAAGTTGTCTAATGATTCTGTCAAGTGGGGATAAGAGTTCCTGTCTCCGAGGGCTTGTAGCGGGTGGAATGAGACGAAGTGTGAAAAGCAACTGGTATGCAGTAGGTACTAACTTAGTGCTCGATGCTCTTCTTTCTCCAGGTCAGGTTGAGGGAGCCTGGAGCCTGGAACCTGGCCACTCTCCTGGTGTCTCTTGCTTATTTTAGCTTCCCCTCTCTCATCTGTTTTCCCTCTGCTCTGAGACTCTGAGGACTTGCTCTGAACACAAGACACTATAATTTCTCTAGGGGAGATTCCCCTTGTGCAACCACTAGAAGTCTTGGAATAGATGTGTGAATGCCAGAGCTGGAAAGGCCCCTAGAGGCACCATGGAACTGTGGAATGGCACAGACGGAGCAGTCAGACGAACCTTAGTCTCGTGCCAGCTCTACTGCCTGCCAGCTGTGTGGCCTTAGGCAGCCTACCTCCCCTCTCTGAGCAGCCGCTGCAATTCTTATCTTTTAGGGCTCTTGTGAGGCCAGAATGAAGGGGCTTTGCCAAGCGAAGAGCTGTATTTATACTTATCTGTTAACATGTGTAGCTGGGTTAGGAAGAGCTGTGTCACTCCTGATCTTTTCCAGTCTTCCTGTTCTGCTGAGGGGGCACCTAGGGCTCAGAAAGGGACGGGGCTCACCTGTTGTCCCACAGCGAGGGGGGCAGAGGTGGGACTTGGGCTGAGGGTCAGGCTCCAGATGCTCTCTTGCCTCTTCTCTGGAGGCACCATGAAGTGGAAGGCAGAGGTGTATCCACAGCTGTCAGTCAACATCCCCAAGTTGAATAGGTCTTTGTCTGAGGGAGCTGGTCTGTCAGAGAGGGGGCCTACATGGAGGTCCTCTCTGGAGCAGACACCCCCAGAGGGGCATGAATCCTTCCTCCCAGCCTGCTGCCTTCCTCAGGGCCCAGAAAGCCCAGGCTGGCAGACATCCTCTGTCAGGGCCTAGGGAGCCAGGCCTGGCTTAGGAAGAAGGCGTCGTGGCAGTGTTTGTGCATTAGGGGAAAATCAGCCCAAATAATTCCCAGATCCAGGCCCGAGCTGCGCAGGTGAAGAAGGCAGGTAGGAAATTACAGCCACTTGAGGCTTTCTCTCCCAGGGACTTGATTAAAGCTGAGGAGTGTTGGAGCCAAAATAGCCAGGAAAAGTGCCCTTTGATATGTTCATTTGGTTTTAATTTGGGGGGGGCATGGGGCAGCCCCAGCTTGTTTTGTTTCTGCTTCCTTTTAGCGGCTTTCACTTGGCTCCTCTCCCCCACTTCCACCCCTTCCCCTGCTGGAGTTTGTGAATTTCAAGGTCAGCTGAAAGTCAAACTTTACCATGTTGGTGATGAAATACAAGCAGATGTGGCTGGTTTGGCTGATGGTGGCCACACCCTGACAGTGTGCTCAGTCCTGTGGGTGATGCCTGGCAAAGTTAACAAAGTCTGATAACTTACAACCCCAGGTTTCCATCTTGGAGATCCAGATTTCAAAGTGAGGGGCAGTCAGGTGTGTGTTTACCTAGGGGGGGCTGAGAGAAGTGATGCTGGCTGGGGAAGGTGCAGCTGCCTCATCTCTGATGCCAGCGGCTGAGGGCGCGTGCGTGGGGTTGTCTTTGCCACGCAGTGCTGGTTTTGCTGGGGACCTTGCCGGCTGGCCGGCCTTCTTTGCTGGCGGAAGGGATTGGTGGGTTTTCCGATGTGGGTCACATCACGCGCCTATCGAGTTGCCCCCACCCCCTTCAAAGCGGGTTAAGCCATTGGCAAATCCTTGCCATGTGATCACCACTGTGTTGGCAGTGACCTCAGGGAGAAGGTCAATTTTTGGCTTGGCTTCCTGGCATCACCCACACCCCTCTGACTCAAAGTGGCTCGGCCAGCTGCCTTCTGTTTCAGCACTTGGGCAGACATGATCGGGTGGTACAGGGAAGAGTGGCTTTCTGATGTCCCGGTGGCTCTGGCACCACCCCAGACACTGCCCCTCAGGTTCCATGGGAGGTCTTGCACTGCTTCCCAAGATGGGGTCTGTTGATGGACTGTGGCAGCCTTGTCTGTGGCATGCTAGTGACTCCACCCTCCCAGTAACATGCCAGGGCTGGCTTACCAGGAAAGCAAGGAGACCCAGCAGACTTGGGTTTCTTTCTCTATGCTTACCAGATCTTCCCAGCCCAGCTCCCTGCACCCACTGCCTTCTAGAGCCCAGCCATGGGACAGAGCAGATGGATGCACAGCCTGTGAGGCAGAAGGGCGGAAGGATGGGTGTTTGGGAATCAGCCCTGGGTTGGAAACCCAGCTCCATCAGTGGTCAGCTGTGGGTCCTCAGCCCACTTCCTTAGTCCTCCAAGTCCGTTTCTTTATTTGTAACAGTGGATAAAGGTGCCCTTTTCAGCGTTGCTGTGAGAATGAAATGGTGCATGTAAAGTGCCTGGTGCTCAGTAATGTCTGCTATTATAGCTATTGTCCAAATCCAGCAAGAGCCGTTCAAGAGACCATCGGAGGGAGGGACCTGCCTGGCTCCCCTGTGGGCTGCCAGGTTTTCGTAGCTGCAGAGCCCAATTACCCAGCCTGCCCCTCAGCCGAGCAGCACAGCCTCTTCCCCAAGGTCCTCGCCCAAGCTCTGCGAGGAACAGAGGCAGATGTGGAAGAGGAGTTAGCCTGAAATCATCCTCTCCACCCTGCCTTTATGAGTGGCAGCACAGTGCAGAGAAGTGATGTGTAAAGAAATGTCCCTTAAATCTAGGGAGTTGTCTAAAATGGGGCTGGTTTTCACGGCACAGTCATTTTTGGATAAGAGAGCCTGAAATGAGTGAATTCTGAACACAGAACAAAGCAGACGAGCCTGCCACAACAGCGCATGTGAGTCAACCTGCAGCGCCTCGCAAACAGCCTGCCTTGTTAAAATCAATCCCTTGGTGCGGGGGGATTAGCGCTCTGCAAACTTCCCATCCTGGGCCTGTCTGCATTTTTACTTTCCCTGCTGCACGTCTCTTGCTGATCTTCCTTCCCTTCATACCTGGGGGATTTCCTACACATAATGGAGGCCACTCCCATTGTGAAAACGATGGAGACTTTTTGCTTTGCTTTGGGCAGAAAAACAGTAACTTGTGCTGGGAAGACAGAGAGGCAGAGACATTCTCTGGAACAGCTTCCCCCTGCCTGGTCCCCCGTCCTGAGTGTTGTGGGAAGGAGCAGGGAGAGCCGAGCTAGGGACCCTCTCTAGTAACTGTGGTTGGGTCCCATGGGGCATTCCTTTCCTTCTCTTCCTCCAGGAAGTCCTGTTTGGTTTATTTACTCTGCACAGTCGGGGCCTCCACTCTGGGGTTCTTAGCAGACACAGCTGTTCACCCGCAGCACCCTAGAGGTTGTGTTACGTGCAGACCTGCTGACTGCCCACCATCCAGCTCACTACCTGCCAGTGTGGCTTGTGGGCTATGAGAAATGTGCCCAGGATGGAGCAGTGAGGCCACACTCAAGAGACGGTTCCATTCCTTCTTGCCCCATGGCTTCCCTGCCACCCTGGGTCACCTGGAGCAAGACCAGCTGGCTGGCCTGGGTTCTGGAGCAAAGCCCTTTCACTCACCCAGTTTTCTGAGCCTCCCCCTCGCTTTGGCCGCTCATTATCTTCCACTGACGGACAAGTGGGAGAGGCTGCACCGAGGCGAGGGCCAATTACCAGGGCCTCACCGCCACGCACAGCCTTGGATGCGTTTTCTCCACTGGTGAAGCTCTCTTTGGGGAGAGGCAATTTGTGGGGAGCTCAGGGCAGCATAATTTATGGGCCCCCTCTAGCCCGGGTGGGAGTGAGGTGGCTGTGGCTTAATTTAATTAGGTGTAAGCCCGACACATCACTAGAGTGGGCCTGGAATCCCGGTCACTGAGGCTCCTTTCTCTCCTGAGTGGAGCATCGCCGAAGAGGAAAAGATCCAAAGTTACTTTGTCCGTTGACTCCCTTGGTTAAAGATGTCTTCCAGTTTGAAATATAAACCTGCTTATTTTTCTGAACAAGAATCCAGCCCACCAACTACAGTGTTCTGCTCATGCATTTAATAGGAGTAATTGAATGGAGCTCAAATTTTCATAACCTAATGCTTTCTGGGGCAGATCCATTGGTGTCACGTTTTTCCTACAGGGAAGCGAGTGTGTGAGGCAGGGTGGGGAGAAGCCACCAGCCTCCCATGCAGCCAGTCCAGCCTAGCCCAGCTCTGCAGAGCCTGGATGCTTGAGTTTCAGGGGGTGTCAGCCGCGGGGCAGGGGGCCTTGCAGGCCTTTGAGAAGAAGGGTGCCAGGCTAGTAGGCGCTCCCTGGTGATACATAGCTCTCAGCTGGGCATGGCTTGCTGGGTAATTTTAAAGGATGATCAGGGTAAGAAAGCTACAGCTGGAAGGGACCTTCGAGTGCTGACACTGTTGGTGGCCCCCTTAGGAATGGGAGAGGGGACTGATTCCTGAGGGCAGTGTGTAAGCCCTCCCTCCCTTTCTTCCTTTCTCTTTCTCTCTTTCTTTCTAGAGCCCCGTGTAAGGTCATCAGGAAACCCCGAGCGGGATGTGGTGATGGAGCTGGGGCCTCGCTGGTGCTAGTGGTGACAGGTGCTGGGCACGCTGTGAACGCCAGCCTCCTCCCAGGGCCAGGTTCAGAGGCTCAGGGGACTTGCCTAGTGCCACCAAAGAAGCTATGCTGGTCCACTGTCAGCAGATGTAACAGTTACAAAGGCAGTGAAAGGGCTCTAGGAGGCCATTGTGATCCCTTTCCCCCAAGAGCCTTGCTTGTTAGCCTTTTGTTAACTTAACAAAGCAAAGGATGCCTTTGCTCTTCAATCACAAATTGTGATGTTGACTACTTCAAAAAAGCAGACTGAATATGATTCCAATATTTATCTTAGCACAAAACTAACATTTCAGGGCCTGTGCCCATAATTCAAATGTTGATGGGGAACACATTGTGTGAATGTGGTGCAAATATATACAAGGGGGAAGTTGCTTATATTTAATAGGGAAACATGAAGTAAACATTTTTGAATAAAATGGCAAAGACTTGGGTTCTAGTTGCAATTTCTCAGTTGAACATACTTAACTGGCATGTCTTAGGAGCTATCATGTGGTCTGTGGGCTAAGCAGGCTTAAGGTCAAGTTCTTGTTACCAGGGAAGCCTTTTAGAACCCAAGATCACGATTCCATGTTCTTGGCATTGCCGGACCCTCGCTGACCTAGAAGCTTGTCTGTGGCTCTGGGAAGTTCGATGCAGCTCCTTTTTCTCTCTCTCCATCTTTGCTTCTGCTCAAATTCTCATGAGTGGCAAGAGGCCTTATAAAGGCACATGTGAAGGGGAGGAAGGCTCTTTGTTAAGGGGAGTTGCCTTTTGGCTGCTTTACAAGACTCTCCCTTAACCCAGGGGCTCACCCTCCCTGTGGCATTCCCGGTGTGGAAGAGAGAGGTACAGGCCCTGTGTTTACGCTCTAGGAATTCTTAGGCAATGGAAACCCCAGCTGCTGCTGGCATTTGACGTGATGCAAGAAGGGCTTGCAGGCCTTAAGCAAACACTCAGGTGCCTGTCTGTACAAATGTGGAGCCTTGACACTGGCGGGCTCCGTTTCTGTTACCACTGCAGGATGTGGACATGTGGGCACTTGCAGTTCCTTCTGGAATCCTCCAGCCTGGGTGTCTGATTGGGAAAGCAGTTCTTGGGGTGGCATCTGCACCACCCCAGCCCCATGCCCCTGGGATGATTCGTCAGGTGATGGGTTTGGAGAGATGGAGGGGCTCTGTGATGCTGTGTGCTGGTTCCCAGGGCTTTAGTTTCAGATCTAATTATATCTTTTCTGCAAGGAGACAGCCTTGTGATTTCTCCACGTAAAGAAAGGACACTTTTGGACTTGTCCTCCTGGCTCTGTTCATGATCACCATCTTTCATTTCATTTCTCTCTTTCATTTTCTCACTGGCTGTGCTTTGATTTGTATGGGCTTCCTGAGACGGCAGAACTATACAAGCCTTGGTGCCCTACTTTCCAGCGGACAGAGAACGTGACACTCACCTAGAAAACACTCACAGGGGCAGGGGGAGATCTGGAATCTCATTTGTTCAATTCAGCAAATGCCGAGCAGGCACTGGCTGGTGCCCAGAGCTGTGCGAGGTGCTGGGTGGGGGACAGCCGGCAGAGATGGAGGCAGCGCTCGGTCAGCTGTGATTCCTAAGGGGCCCCATGCATAGGACAGAAGTTAGAATTTTACTTCAGAGTTTCAGAGGCCATTTGTTTCCAGGGGTCAGTGGTAGCGATAGTTAAATTGAAAATGAAAAAGTATAAAGCTGACACAGTGCTTATATGTATGCCAGAAACAGTTCTAGGGGCCTCATCGGTATTAACTCATATAGGCCTCACAGCCAGTCTCCGAGGTGGATGATATACCCAGGTTTTACAGACGTGGGTGGTAACGTCTTGTCCAGAGTCGCACAGCCAGAGTGGAGGAGCTGAGTTCTGGCCCTGGGAAGTCCGGCTCCGGGGTGTGCGCCTGCTGCCGCTGCGGACGTGTGAGGGGGAGGCGCTGGGCTGGGCTTGCTGCTGCTGCAGCCTGTCCCCCGGGGGCCGGGCGTTTGGCAGAATACCCTGACCTGGACGTTTTCTCTCTGTGTCTAGGGGTGGGCAGGTTGGAGTCTGGCGCTGAGAGGAGAGAGCAGGTCCGGACGTGGCTGTCCACTGCACAAAGCCAGGGCTTCGCAGCTTTTTCTCCCTTTGCAGAGTCTGCGACCGCGAGCTTTGCTGCTGCGGAAAGTGTGGGGCCCACTCTGCCCCTCCAAAGCTAAGAGCCTCATCCCAAGATGGGAAAGCTGGAGTTAGCGTTAAGCGACTGGATCGAAGCCATGCCAGGATTTTCCTCCTGGCAGTTTCCAGGGGCTACTTACCAGGAATTAGGCACCATAGAACATTCCTCCCCAGCCTGCTGGTTCTCCTCTGAAACATGTCAAGGCTTTCAAATGTGTCAAGCTCTTACTTCGCACCACCACCCCTACCATTCTTATCTATTTCTGTCCTGAAAGTAGACAACAGTATGGCTGATGTGTGTCTGAGAAGCGACTGGTTGAAAACTCTTTAGACATGCCAGCTATGGGTGTGGTGGGAGATCTCGGTGAGCAGGAGACAGATCTCCAGGCCCAGGCTGGGGCAGGGGAGGAAGGCAGGTGGCTGCAGAGGTGTGTGACGGAGAAAGAAGGGGTGGTGCTGATGTTTGGGTTAGACACCAATTTGGAGCGTCTTCTGATTTAAGGCATTGCCCAGGAAACTTCTAAATCTTTAGAAGGTGTGTGGTTTGGGAACCATTTGGCCAAAGCGGACTGATTCCTCCACTAGATGGGTAGTTGAGGAACATTTGGCTTGTGGGGCTGGGGCTGCGGGAAGAGATGTCGGGGAAGCTGAGTCTTGTGAGAACTGGTGTGTGGAGGGCTGGGGAACAAGGCTTTCCCTGAGCATGCTGAGAGAGATGGTGGTCGAAGCTGAAGACTCAGACATCACCCAGGGCCCCGGAGTGTCCAGGGATGATGAAAACTGTAGAGCTTTATGCAAAATACTCCCCATCTCTGAAAGCCTTTTTCCTTGCTGTGTCAGTACATTCTCCTACGTCTTGATGGGGTTCTGGTCTCTAGCAGTGGCCCAGTATGTGTTGTGTGTCGGGTCGCTCTCTGCCACCTACGGAATGACTGGAGGGGCGACCTAGTGCCATTTCTGAGCCAGGAAACAGTGGAGGCGTATTGGCTGAAGCATCTCATTTCTTGTTCCCTTGAGATGGACCTGTTGTTGCCGTGTTGGAGCTGGGGAAGGACGTAGGTGGCACCTCTCGTGGTGTGAAGTGACAGCATGTCTCAGCTGTGGGGGTGGAGAGGCCTGCTTGGGTGATGTGACTACCCTTCTAGGCTTGAACAATACCTGGATAAAGGACAGGCAGGCGTGTCCCATTGTGTGTGTCTTTTGAGAAAAGGAAAAACATTTTGTTTACCAAGAGAATCATCTCCTGTTGCCATGGAGATAGCTGGAGGGATGGGGGAAGTGGCCGGAGGGGAGGGTGTGTGGGGACAGGGCTTCCTTTGGGTGCCAGAGAAGGAGCTGGGGTGTGGCCCTGTAGCCTCTGTCCCCTCTGCTCTTTCCAGGACTCGGATTCTGCATGGCCAACCCTCCTAGGGCCTCCGGGGGGCAGAACACACTGGGTGTGGAGTTTGAGTGCCTTGTGGACCTGTTTTCCTTCGGAGCTGTTGGTCCAAGCTCCATTGTCCCTGGCTCCAGCTGTTTTACCTCCTCCAGGTGGCCCTGGATCCCCAAGCCTCAGACTGTCTTCCACCCAGTGTCAGGGTGATGGGGGCCCTGGGATGGCTGTGGACACTTGAGGTCCTTTTTCTCTTACCTGGGCCCTCTCCTCGCCAAGGTGGAATTTCCTAGTGTGTAATCTGTATATGACCGCTGATACCCACTGACTGTAGGAATCCCCTTGCAGTACTTTTTTTTGCAGTTAATAGTTATAATTGTGGTTGGTGGAAATTAGAAGATGTTAACCAACATGTGCAATCTCAGATATTAGATTTCTCAGGTGCTAGAACCAAGGATGAGACCCGAGTCTGTGGGTGGCAGGAGGGTATGCTAGTGAGAGCAGGGCTTTGGGGCCAAACTGCCTGGTTCAAATTCTGGGTCTGCCCTGTACAGACTGAGACCTTAGACTTGTAGCTTACTCTTCCTGTGGGAAGATCCCCTGGGGATCATAATAGGTCCTCCCTCTAGGGTCGCTGTGAGAATTAAATGAGTTAATGTATGTGAAGCTTTTAGAAATTGCTTGACAGATAATATGTACTCCATTGGTGTTAATATTATTTAAAGGACTTCGAACAAATAATAGTGAGGGTGGTATCCAACCCCAAAGTCAACGTTCTTTCTGCAGAGATGGTCCTGGATTCCTTTTTCAGCTCTGCACTTGATTTCTGTGTGTCCTGGGGATGGTAGCATAGCTCTCCATCTCCTCAGTTTATTCATCTGTATAATGAGGAATGGAATGCTTACCTTGCAGAGTTGCGAGGTTAAAAATATGAGACCCATCTGGTGTAGGGACTGGCACACAGGAGACACTCAGTGGCAGCTTTTGTGACGCTACTGGAATTGTTGGTGCCTGAGGGATAGGGCCGTACATGGTCATCTTGGATGCCAGATGTGTCCAGCATGGGGAAGATGCTAAACGGACTCAACAGGGATCTGTTCTGAGCTGAGGAATAGGTACCTTCCAGTGAGGGGCAAGGCAGGTGGGGCTGCTGCCCGAGGAGCTCAGGTTGCTTCATGGGGAGACACCTGGGGGCAGACCAGGAAAAGGATAGCGTTGAGATCTCAGGCTGCATGCATTCTGATGCTGCCTTTTCTGGGGAAAGTGTGAGAAGAGATGGGGCAAGAAGGGGGTTTGAGCCTGACTGAGGCCCCTTCTTAGGCCTACTGGGCCACGAAGTTTGCAGCCTGCCCTCCCAGGGCCTGGTGACATGTGGTCTGTGAATCTCTGCAGGGCCTGCCCTCTGCCCTGCCCAGGGCCCTACAGCTGAGTTCTTTGTTCCCAATGGGACCGGGCTGACCTCAGTCTGCCTCCTCCAGCCACTGGCGTCCCCTGGGCTATGATAGGCCTCATAAGGAGCCTGGTGCCAGCCAGGCATCTTTCTAGAAAGCTGCCAGGAGAAAGGAGAGGCTTCTGAAGATCTCAAGGGGGAAAACTGCCAGGACTTCTGACCCTTGGCCTGAGGGAATATGGGCTGTAGGGTTGGGGGCACCCCGGGGGACATTCCTCGAGCTGGTGGCCTTGGGACTCTAGGGACCTGAGAGTGTTAGAGGCCCCTTTTAAGCAGTCCTGGAGCCCCCTTACAGACAGAGAAAATGAGGGTTCTGAGCCCTGGCCTTGAGACTGCTGGTGGGACAGGCCCTCACGTGACTAGGGCGAGGCTGCGGTGTTCTGCTCGCAGCTCTGGGGCTCTGCGGGGGCCGTGGGCTGAGTTTGTGAAACTGCTTTTTGCCCTCACGTGTGGTTTGTGGGAGAGGATTATTCTAGACCCTGATACTTCCTCTTGTTTTCCATTAGCGTGTCCCCAGTTTTATCTCATAGCTGTGTACATCTTCTCCAGTGGACGGAGTGGCCATCTCTGTGGGAACAGCAGTGATGGTCAGAAGACAGTACTGCTAGTTACATGGCTCCTGCTGCTGCTGCTCATTCAGCGTTTACTGTGCTCCCCTCTGTGCTTTACCTGTGCTGCCAGCGAGCCCTAGGAGGAGGGTACCAGCTCCGTTCTACAGATGAGGAAACTGAGTGGCAGAAACCCTGACTTCTTATTTAATTTTCTTAACCCTGACTTTTTAAATTAGTTGTTAATATTATTTGAAGGAACATAATATACAGCTTAATAATTGGACTCAAACTCAGGACTTGCTGATTCCAAAGTCCACACTCTTGTGCTCTTGTAATAGCTTTTCTTGGCTTCTGGTCTTCATCATATTATGGTAAAACAGAGGCAGGAGAGGATTAAATGTCATTCTTATCCTGGTCCTGATTGTCTGCGGAGTGAGGACTGTGTGTTGGGATGATTCTGGCACTGACCTCTTCCCCCTGGGTCAGTGCCACAAACCCGTGGCCATCCTCATAGACCGTATCAAATGGAGCCGGCTGATCAGGGCTCTGCTGAAGGTTTCCCTCTGCTGACAGGACCCCCAGAGGCTGGCCTGGGTCTGTTAGGAGATGTCCAGAAGGGCTGCTGTCGTGGCAGTGGGCACACAGGGCCCTCCACCTGGTCTGCTCTGACTCCCTTTGGCACCTTCCCAAGGAACCTCAGACGTCCTCTGGGGGTAGGTGGCTGGTCTTTGTCCTGTTGATACTAGTGCTGGAGTCCTGTACAGTCATCAGTCAGAGAGGATGCTGTGACATAGTGACAGAGTGAGGTCTGTGAGGTGTAGTTCTCCCTTTGATGAGCTCCAGACTTCCAGTCTCTGACACAGGCTTGCTTTGGGGACTGCTGAGATTAGTCAGTGAAGAGTTTGTCGGCTCTCAATCTCAGAGGATATGTAGTTGCCTTTAGACTCCTTGCTGGGAAGCCTTCCTTGACCCATTCATTGTGTTAGAGGCTCTGTCCACAGCCCCCATATGTCCTCTGTTAGAGCTGTCCTCACACTGCAGCAAAACTACCAGCTGCGAGGTTGTGTCCTCCTATTCTGAGTGTTCTTGAGAGAAGGACTATGCCTTGATCACCACTGATGGCACAGAGGTGACACTTAGTGAAATATTTGTTAAATCAGTAGATGACTGGGTGAATCCATTTTCAGCTGGGGGAATTGTCTGGATGTGCTTGTGCATCTGCTCTGATCTCTGAATTGGCAAAGGACTTCTTCAAAGAAAGATTAAGAATGTGAGGAATCAGATGTGATGTTTCCTTAGTGTTCTCTTAGTAGCCTATGGCTAGATCAGCTGTGGCTTGATCTAGTACCCAAACTGTCTCCATGATAGGGTTTCTTTCTCCCATTCTTCAGTTCGTTTAAGTCCTATTCTCAAGCCCCATGTGGGTAAAAGATGACAGCGGCCCTTCTGCACCTGCTTACTCTCTTACTTGGTCCAGCATTCCTAGCACCCAGATTGGACTAGCTTTTGTCGTATGCCCTCTCTTGGACCAGTTACTTGGCCAGGGGAGGGCCATGTGCCCATTAGCTTAGATGTGGGACTGTGGCTCTATCCTTTGTGGAATCAGAGTGTGGGAGGGAAGGATCATCAATAAAATTAAGCTTGTTGCTGAAAGAAAGGGAGGTGGATATGGGGGAAATACAGGTATTTCATCTTAGATAGTATCTAATTTTTTTTTAATGTGTGCATTTGTGCATCAGTTCTGGGCGCCTTCAAGCTAAAAAGATGTTTTTCTCTTCAGTTACCTGTGTCAGCCTCTGCCGCCCCATGTGTACACATCCAGTGAGGGCCAAATTGCCCCACAGATGCCGGCTCCCTGGCTTAGCTGGGGTCTGCCTGTTGGCACTGCGCTTTTGCGTGCTTTCTGGCTTAAACATCTCTGCCTGCATGTCTCACTCGTGGAATGTCACCTGGGTGGGTCTCTAGAGGTCATTTGTTCCAAATGCCCAGATGAGAAGACCAAAGCGTAGAGAGGTGAAGCCTGTTCTCTGGCAGCATAGCCAATCAGTGTCAAAGCCAGGATCAGAGCCAGGTGTCTCAGCCCCATCTGAGTTCTCTTCCTTACACTTTCCCTCCATTACCCTTGATGCCATTTCTACTTTGACACAAGATTGTAGAGCCATAGACAGATGCAGAAGAAACTCATGCAGAAGTCTAGAGGACTCATTACGGGAGGTCGAGCACCAGAATGATGCTCTGTAGAACAGCCCAGCCTCCAGACGCGACCCTGAGCCCGCCTGCCCTTGGGTGCCCAGCCGGGAGTCTGCAGCTGGCCTCCGGTCTCTAGAAAGTCAGAAGTTAGCTTGGCAGCCTTTGCATTTGTCTTCTCAGAGCTGAGTGATTAGGGTCTCTAAGAGGAACCATTATCTGTGTGCCTTGGGAATGCATGTTTTTCACACATGCAACCCTTCCAGAAAGATTTAGCCTGGGGATGAAGCAGACAGGCTCTGCATTGAGGGCAGATACCAATCATTTTTACAATTGTTTGCAACAGGAGAGGAAACATGAGCTTAACAGTTCTGTTGTGGATGGATCTGGGGGAGAAACAGGAATGAATTGTCAACAGGATGGCTTCTGCTTTTATCCTGGGATTTGCTGCCGTTCCCTGTGCTCTGGCTGCCCTGTGCAGAGCCTGGGATTTACAGACATTCCTCGCAGGTGTGGGCCTCATTGTGCGGTGTGGTCCCAGGGGCCAGGCCGGCATCTGTGGAAGAGAATCTGTCAGGTGTGTCAGGGGAGGGAGCGCAGTCCTCAGGGGGGGCATTTGGAGCAGCCCCCACCCCCACACTTCCTCAGTTAGGGGAGGAACCCCAGTCAGGGGCTCAGACCTGAGCAAGCACCCACCAACCTCTGGAGTTAGTCTGAGCCCATCTAAAGTTTTCAAAAGCCCCAGACAGCAGTAACCAAGAGGAACAGTTTTTTCAGCCTCCCGCCAGGGGGAAAAAAAAAGGTCCTGCTCAGAAATGCGTTTGCGGGAAGTTTGAAGTTTGAAGCCCTCCAGCTGCAGCCTCGCGGCCTGGGTGGTCGAGTGGGTGGGACGGTGTCCTCGAGTGGGAGGAGAGGGAAGCATGGGCAGCTGGGGAGCAGGGCCTGGAGGGCAGCAGTTGCCTTTAATAGCATTGGTGTATTTGCTGTCTGGCAGACTTGGGTTCAAGTCTTGCCTCTTGTCCCAAGCCAGCTGCAAGAACTCAGGCAAGTTATGTAGCCTCTCTAAACCTCGGTTTACTTATCTGTAAAATGGAGATACTGGGATATTAAGAGAAGTAAACGAGAAGATGTACATAAAGCTCTTGGCTCAGTGCTTGGTACAATCAACAGAGGTGGATTTTGCTCTTGATAACAGTGGTGGTCCAAGGGTGCCCTCCCCCAGTGTCCATTAATACCTCCTAAACATACCCCAAATAAACACAAAATCCAGGCAAAAACTGTTTCTAGACAAGTTCCTAGCCACCACCCTCCCCAAGCAGATGACCACCTTTAAGTTCCTGTATTGTAGAAATTTTGGAGCCATCACTGACTAATAGTTCTGTAGGTAATATTTAAAAATAATTTGTACCTTTTGTTGGAAAAAAAATGATTTGCCGTTTTCCAAATATTAGACAGTCCTGGGTGGGAAAGGACCCTGGAGCCAGGGTGCATGATTCCTGGCAGAAAGAGGAGGCAGGTGGGAAGGAGCTGGTGACACACACACCTGGGGTGGTAAAAGGTGGGACAGGTGGAAAGAGTGGTAGAGAGAAGCAGAAATTGGGGCCTGGGATCTTCTCCCATACCCCACCCCGATGAGGATTAGAAAAGGAAGGCAGGGGAGTGGATGCCATCACTGGTCAGCCTTAGGGATCTGTGTGTCTGTCGTTTTGTCGAAGTGATGTGGCATCTGGTCCTTGGCTGAGAGTTTGACTCCATCTTACAAAAAAGGTAACTCAGCCATTTACCGTAGATCTCACAGACAGGAGGAGCAGAGATGAGACTCAAACCCAGGCCTGTGCCCCACCTTTCCCAGAAACATGCCCTTCTCATTTTCTGGGAGCACACGGTAAATAGGGAGGGTTGCCACATCTTGACATTCAGGCTCAGAGAATGGTGGTCTGGGTCTTCTGTGAATGTCACCAGGACTTGGCTCTGAAGGAGAGTACTGCATCTTAAGGCCCTGGGGATCCCTTCGTGCCTGGTGTCCCCTCTGCAGCAGGGCAGTGCCCTGGAGCCATGGTTTCTCCAGGAAACTCCCTGCCCCACCTAGCGGCTGGTGAGACCACTGAGTAGGTGGTCTTCTGTGGTGGAAGGGTGGTGCCTGTACCCATGTTGGGGAAGTCCAGTGAGGGTGGGGTTGGGAGAAGTCACCCCGGACCTCTCCTCACTCAAGCATCCGGGTCCCTGGCCTCCCAGCTGGGGACATTTTCCACTATTTTCTTCCCCTTGCCTCTCTGGGGCTATTTTTGGTGCTTGCTGTGGTTATAGTATTGTTTCTAATACCCTGGTTATTTGGTTATTTGCCAGCAATTCTGGCATCAAAATGAAAGTGCCTGAGGCCAGGACCTGAGTTTGCTTAATACTGTATCCTCAGAACCTAGCCCTATACTTAGTCTTCAGTATTTTGTTTCATTCTTGTTTTATGCCAGGCACTGTGCTAGGATTGGGGTGCAGCCTTGAGCACAGCAGGGGAGTTCCCCCCCCACCCCAGAGCTTACTGTCTAGTGGAAAAGACTAGGGACTGAACACCTGCTGGCTGGACATGTGATTGCATGAGTGGTCAAGGAGGCCACCTGGCCAGGACAGGGTTGCTGGCTCTGGCTCCTCTGGACGGTGGGTGGCAAGAATCCAGGGCTCCCCCTCCCGAAGGT
This sequence comes from Vicugna pacos, assembly GCF_048564905.1. NCBI lineage: Eukaryota > Metazoa > Chordata > Mammalia > Artiodactyla > Camelidae > Vicugna > Vicugna pacos. Next base: position 26,734,324 of record NC_132989.1, on the reverse strand, counting down.
GGTCAGGACCAGAGCTCTGCTCCCTTTTGATGAAAGGGGCTGGCGGGGAGCCCAGGGCTTGCTCACCCAACCTGTTGGGGTTTCAGATTTGTTCCATCTGAGCAGTCAATTAATTAGTAATTGGAGCTACCCATCATCCCGGGCTCTTGCGTGAGTTGCTGGGTGCTCCTCCTTCCTCCTTTGCATTCGCTTAAATTGAGCAGCCTGGTCCTGTGATATCATTTGAAATCCAGCCAAGAAGCAATTAACATGCTGTTTGCTGACAAGGATTTGTTGCTGCTCCGGGAGCAGGAGCTGGGAATGGGAAGGCCAGCACAGGGGAGCCGAGACTTGAGAGAAACAAAGGTGTGGATGGAGGTTCTGCTACTGGTCTTTGTAAAGCACAAAGGCCAGGCGGGAGTGGTCCTTCTTGGCCCTCCTCTCACCCCTCCCTGCCCAGGCCTGCATGCTTCAGGGAAGGCCTTGAGAGGTAGAATAGGATGTTTTTCCTGGGAAATCTGATGGCAGCAGCCAGTTACTGAGAACCTACGACGTGCCAAGTGCACTGGGCTTGTGAGCCCATTCAGTCCTCCCAACAACCTTGCCCATTTTACAGGCAAGACACCAGAATGAAAGGGCTGACCCAGGTGACCCATGCAGTAGGTGGTGGGTAGGATCTGGGCATCTGGAAAAGCCTGCATGTTCAGGCGGGTACCCAGTGGGGATGCGAAGGGTCAGACCCTGGGCCCACCGCCAGGTCATGGTGACTTGCTGTGCGACGTGGACTTGATAAACGGTGGCGTTTCGTAATCAGTTGCTGCTTCTGCAGAATGGTTAGGTGGAATCTGGTGGAGTGGGCTGGCGCAGCCCAGCCCTGACGGAACAGAGGCCCACGACTGTGAGGGGCCCACCTGAGTGGTGCTGAGGGGCAGGGCCCCCTTCCCCATCGTGGGTGGTTCACTCTGTGGCAGGGCCTGGGGGACCCACACAGAAGCTCCTGCAGATCCTGGTCTTGGGGGGGGGCCTCTCTCAGTGGCCAGGCTCCACATACTCTGCCTTCTCACCTCGACAGCTTTGAGGCAAGCCCATAGGGACTCCTGTCTGCCCTGCTGTTGACTCATCCTGGGTGGAATTATGTACAGAAATTAGTCAACAGAGGCCATTCCCAGGACCACAGGCAGTTTGCTGCAGGCACTGTGCAGGAGCCGTGCCTGCCCGGGGGGCTTTCCAGGACACAGTGCTGGCTTCACAGGAGTGCTTTTGGGAATGTGGGGCCGCTCACTGCAGAGCAGTACAGTTAGAGGCCGGTGGCCAAACCCACTGCCCAACAGCCTTCTCCCATCCTCCTGCAGGGCAGAGTGAGGTCTGGCCTCTGCTGGCTTGCAGGAGGAGGCAGAGAACCTGGAACTGGAGGTGCCAGCACCTCCCCACCCAGCTCCTCATGGAGCACCTCATATGCTGGGTGCAGTGTTGAGCACTGAGGATTCAGGAAAAATAGCACATGAATCCATTGTCTGAGACCTCCTGGGGGAAGCATTTAACATACCTGGGTGCAGGCATGAGAACCACTGTCCCGTAAGAGGGTTCCTTGTTGATTTCCTTAAGGTAATAAGGACACACAGTGACTCTGTGTAGGGTATATGGTACAAAAGCATGAACAGTGACAACTGTATCCCCCTGCCTGTTTCTAGCCATCAGTTCCTCTCCCCAGAGGCAACTATGGTTTCCAGGGCATCCTTTGCACCCTCCCAGAGGGGTGCTCTGTCAAACATACAGGGGTCAGTGCTTGTGCATACACCTGATTCCTCTGAACTTTTTCTTTTATGTGAATAGCAGTGTACCCTACACACCAAGCTGCTCATTGCTTTCTTTCTTTTAGTATTGGCATATCTTTTTTTTTTAATTGAAGTATTGTCTATTTACAAGATGTTAGTTTCTGGTATATAGCATAATGATTCATTTATTCATATATATTTCCATTCATACTCTTTTTCATTATAGGCTATTACAACATATTGAATATAGTTCTCTGTACTATACAGTAGGACTTTGTTGGTTATCTATTTTATTTGTAGTGGTTAGTATCTGCAAATCTCAAATTCTCAATTTATTGCTCCCCATCCCCTTTCCCCTTGGTAACCATAAGTTTATGTCTGTGAATCTGTCTCTATTTTGTAAATAAGTTCCTTTGTGTCCTTTTTTTTTTTAAATCCACATATAAGTGATATTATATGATATTTTTCTTTCTCTTTCTGGCTTGCTTTACTTTGTATGGTGATCTCTAGGTCCATCCATGTCGCTGCAAATGGCATTATTTTAGTACGTGGCGTATCTTGACACTCATTCCCTATTAGCTCACACAGAGCTGCCTCATTCTTTTTACTGCCTGCGTATAATTCCATTATATAGCCAAGCCATACACTTCTGGATCAGTGCCCCATGGATGGGCTTCGCAGTTGCTTTCTGTCTTTGCTGTAGTAAGTGATGCTGCTGCAGTGAACATCTTAGTGAGGATACACAGCTGCAGGAGAAATCAGTACAGTGAACGTGCTGATTGAAGCAGATGGGCATTTTTAGGTTTGCTTGATTCTGCCCTATTGCACTGAGAGGAGGTTGTTCCACTTTCCTCTCTTGCCAACAAGGTGTGAGTGGCTCGCTTCCCTGAATCTCTGCCTACACAAAGCAGTATCAAACATGCTGATCTTGGCCAATATCATTGATGAAGACTGGTATCTCACTGCAGTTTTGATCTTCATTGATACAGTTGTGGGTGGCTGAGCTGTTCAGCATACGTTAGAAGCCGCAGGTAGCCCCTGGGCAGGTTTAAGCAGAGGCCCACGTGAGTGGGCATGGCTGTCCCTTCACTGACAGGTCAGCTCTCCCCAGAGCCCACTAGCCAGTGCTCACTCAATGACACAAGCTGGTTGGGAAGGGGCAAAGGAGACTTGGGATGGGGTTGTCAGGGCTACTCTGCCAAGAGTCAGGTGAGGAGGGGGCTGCCTGTCTGGAGGGCTGGGGGGACATGGTATTGATTTTATTTCTCTCTGGTGATAGAGAAGAGAACTTGGACTCTTTAGACCAAGGGAGAAGTCGGGGGCAGCCACCTCCCTGCCTGGCCTGGTGGGCAGTCCCACCTGGAGGCAGGAAGGTGTATGTGCTGCCGAAGCGAGCACAGGAGACAGGAAGGTAGACGCCCTGTTGTCTCTAGACCCCCCACCCGTGAGGCTTGGAGCCAGGGCAGCTGCTGTGGGATACCCTGCTCCTCGCTGGGCTCATGCTCCAAGCCAGGGCATCCTCACTGCCTGGAGCTTTCTGTGTTGCACGGCCTGTGTGGTGGGTGGGCCCCGCACATGTCCATCTGATGCATGGACCTACTCCTGCCCCCTGCCCGTGAGCTCTTGGTCGTTAAGGCCTGTCCTCCATGCTCTGCCTGCCTTCCCTCCGTGCCTCCCACCCCAACGCAAGGGCAGCCCCTCAGCCCTTCTCCCCTGGATCCTCCTCGACCTCCCTGACTCCCGTCTCACCCTTGCTCTCCATCTTGACCCCTGCGGCTCCTTAGCCAATTCCTTCCCCTTCCTGGCAGTTCTGAGTGTGGTACTTCCCGCCTGGACGCCTCCATGGATAAACAAAGCCCCCCTCCGATGGGCCCCTGCCTCCACCTCTCCTCTGCAAACTTCATCTACATCCAGACCTGCCAACCGCCCTACCAGACACATGCTGCGCCTTTTGGCTTCTGTGCTATCCTCTCCCCTGGCCTGGGATCTTCCTCTTTCTTTATTCCACACTCACATCCCTTAAAATTAAGGTCAAGAGTGTTGCCCAGGAATCATTCTCTGCCTGCACTGACCTGCTCTCTCTCACTTTGGGCTCAGTCTCTAGGGTCCCAGGGACTAGAGTGGCCATGGTAGTTGTGGTAATAGTCACAGCCCACTCGCGCCGTGAGCGGCTGATGTGAGACTTGCCATCGTGGATCTGACCACAGAGCTGTTGCCCACAGTTGCTGGAGGAGTAGCCTGGCCCTGGAGCATGACAGCTGCCTCCTCAATGGGGGCATGAGGCTGGTCTTGTCTGCCGCTGGCTTCTGGCACCCTGCCCAGCATGTGGTGCGGGCTGGTCACTCGTAAGTGAGGGGATGAGAACCGTGGAAGATTCTGAGCAGGAGAGTGACACAGTCATAGCCGCCTGGTCACATGTCAGTGGACTGGACAGGGGAGACGATTCCAGAGGCTGTTAGGGATGACGGCCTGGGTCAGGATGTGCAGCAGGGTGGAGAGGAGGGGCCCACTCTGTCGGAGGCCTTCTGGTGCTCTCTCCGTGAGCCGGGCACAGGTCTGCTCACCAGGCTGGGCCCTGTGGAGAGCAGGGGTGGCTGCTTCCTTCTCACACGTCTCCTGCACGGCATCTGGCATGTGACCGGCACACAGCAGGAGCCCAGTGGAGAGGTGCTGGCTGAGGTTGGATCTGGACCCTTGATTCCTGGTAAAATCTGGGTGGGAAGATATTCTCAATGGGCTGTCTAGCCACCCCTCTTTACAATGAGAGATGAGGGCCAGGCAGAGCAAGACATGGACAATGGCTTTAGCTTCTTCTTCTCAGATGGTGACCAAGGCAAGTTGTTTTGCTGGTCTGATGTGATGATGAGGAGGGTCACCGAGAGCATCACTTCAGGCACTATCTGTAAAGAGCCTAGTGCAGGGTCTGTGCGCAGTAGTTGCTGAGAGCGAGCTCGTGTTGTGGAACCCCTCAGGAGTCGGGATGAAGTGGGGGTGACACGTGGGACCAGCTCCCCTGGGGACTGCTGTGTGACCTGCAACACCTCGCTGTGGTAGCAGAAGGCTGGCCCTGCTGCCATCGCCTGTGGCCTCTTGGGGGCCAGAGTCAGCAGGACATGGTGAGGATGATGACTCTTAGGCCCTCCTAGTCTGTCCAAATAGATGACCACCTGGTCCTGCCCTCGAGACTGTCCTGGTCCCACACTACTCTGGCTGTTGGTGGACAGGTTGGCCCAAGGCTGACATGTGGAGGGAGGGAGTCACTGACAGTCTCTGGACCTGGTGTTGGGCCAGGACCTGTACTCAGCCCTGCGCCAGGCTGATGTCACCCAGCGTGCATCCATCACCAGGCACGGGAGGGATGAGGGGGAAGGCAGGTCTTGGGAGGCCAGACAGCCATTGTTGGCTGGCTTGTCTGGATTAGGCTTTTCATGTGAAGGGAAGAAAGGAATCTGCTTTGTCGCAACTGGGGCATCGGCTAGAAACACAGTTGGTGTTCCTGGCAATCCCCGGCACTCGCAGAGCGCATTTGGCGCATTTGTTGCTTTTCCAAGACACGTCCAGGTGCTCTCTGTTATGATAGCAAGCGGTGACACGGAGTTAGCGTGACGTGGGATGAACAGACAGGCTAAAAATAACTGGGTTTGGGGCCGCTTGGCACCTAGTCTAGACTGCAGGCTGTCACTGCCCCGCCGAGGGGTCGAGGCAGGCACCATCAAAGGCCCCCCGGCCCCCTAGAGCCACCGAGGAGTCGGGGTTGGGTGTGGCCGAGCCCCTCTCCCGTCCCCACTTCCACCAGCATGGCGCTGTGGGCTGCCTGGGGGTGGAGGTGCCAGACGGGGCCTGAGGCCCGGAGGAGGGGCATGGTGGGCCCGGATGTGAGCGGGGCGGTTTATGTCTGTTTGGAGGAAGCTGGGCCAATGTTTGGACATCTTTATGGTTTGGGGAGTGTTTTGGCCTCACCCAGAGGAACCATGGTTGCATCAGAGTTGGAGGGCCTCCTCGGTGGCCCAGGCAGAGGGAGAGAAGAGTGGAGGGAGCAGAGCCGGAGTCTGAGGAGGAATGGGAGGAATAAGGCATGTTTCTAATCCCAGGCTGCTGCTTCAGACCACTTTCTGCCTTATGAAGGGATTTACATGATGCGTTTGGAGGCTGATCTGGGCGAGGAGGAGGGGCAGGAGGACGCAAGTCTCACCTGGGCAGGGCCGTGGAGGTGGGATGCGTGTGACTGGGTGTGCACCCAGTGAGAGACCTGGGCAGAGGAGGGCCTCACTGCAGGGCACTGAGAGAAGAGATGCCTGCTGTAGGACCCACGTCCAGTGCCATCGCCAAAAGGAGTCTCTGCTTTCATGAGAGACATCACCACCTGTCCATCAGTGATGATGTTCTTACAGATCACAGGCCTGTGTCACCACTGACCCCAGAATTCCGTCCAGCAGACAAGCCTTTTCCATGGTAGTCACTGATCCTGCCTCCCAGGTGTTTCTGGTTCTCCTGGCCACTTGGTGGGACTGAGCCTCCCTGTCCCCTAATGTTAAGTGTGGCCATGTCAAAACCTGGCCTGTGATTAGCCTTTCGTTTTCTTTCCTTCTGGCACAGGATTCCAGAGAGTGGCTCATCTGTGTACTCAGGCCCCAGAATGAAGAGAAGGTGGGACAGAGACCCCAGCTGACCTGCAGTGTGTCTGTAGTGTAAAAGAAAAAAATAACCTTGTGTGGGTGTGAGGCCTTGGGGATGGTTGTTACTGCAGCATAACCCAGCCCATCCTGATGGTAGTAGAAGGGAAAGGTGAAGGAAAAAACCCTATGCCTATCCTAGAATCTAAACCTAAGAGCTTATAAAGGTAGCAAAGGGCTTTTCACAGTGCCTTCTTTTTCACTAGGCACCAACAGCACTGGCCTTTCTGTCACTGGAACAAGCCACACTTACTCCCACCTCAGGGCCTTTGCACTTGCTGTTTCCTCTGATGGAAGCACTATTTCCCCAGATTTTTGCTTGGAAAATCTCCATGTCATTCAGGTCTCAGCTCAAACATCACCTCTCTGGGAGGTTTTTCCTGACACCCAACCTAAGGTGCTTCCCACCCTCACTCTCGTGTTATACATTATGGTATTTATCTTCATAGCACTTAGCATGTTTGTTTACTTGTTTATGATTTGTCTCCCCCTATGGAAAGTCAGCTTCATGAAGGCCAGGACCCCAGCACTCAGGTTGATATCTGTGTAGCCGGTGTGTACCATGGTGCTGGCTGGGGGTGCAGGCCCATACATGTTCCATGAGTCCTTGGATTGGTAGGTATGAGGGGCAAGGATTCACGGCAGAGACCTAAGGGTGGAAACTTTTGAATATACTTGTTCAGTGCTGATAGTGGAGAGGGAGCTTGATGAATATTTGTTGAGTGAATGAGCTCCAGTAAGGAGGTGTCGTGGTTGAGGGGGGCTGCCTTTTTAGAATCCAGGTGAAGACTGTGAGCTCTCCAAGGGCAGGAGCTGTGGTGCCCTGTCTTCCCTCTGTATGTACAAGGAGCAGAGGAAGTGCCACGGTTTCTCGTGGAAGGAAGAGTTACTGGGATGGTAACTTGGGACATCCCCTGCCATCTATCTCCATTCTCTTCGCACCAGTCCAGTGAGCTGCGTGTGGAGGCCTGAGTGGCTGGACCAGCCTCCCAGGCTGCAAAGTCGAGCCCCATGTCTGTTCTAGCAGGTGAGAGGTGGAGTGTTACGTGTGTGTGAGAGAGTGAATGAATGAATGAATGCTGGGTACCACCAGGGCCAGATTTGCAAGCTCTTGACCCTAGAGGATCCTTTGCTGCTCAGGAAGCTGAGAGAAGCTAGGAGCCCTGGAGAGGGCTCGGAGCTTGGAGCAGGTGACTCAGTGTGGGTGGGAGTAGGGAGGAGGCTCCTTGGTCTGGCCTCTGGTGTTTGTATTTCTCATAACCTACCAGCCCCTGGGCCTTGCTGGGTTCCTGCTCGTTTCTCTACCTGGGTGCTTTTTCCCCACACAGTGACTTCCTCCAGTGACTTGAAGTCTACTCTGAGCATGGGCTCCTCTGTGAAGCCTTCTTTAACTATTGAAGGTTGGCAGCACCTCCTCCGTGTGTTCCCTCGGTTCTGGGCTCACCTCTGTGGGAGTGCTTATCTCTGACCGAGTTACCTCCTTGCCGGCTTCCTCCCCAAACCAGATGGCAGGACAGGGCTCGTATCTTACTTCGCTATCTCCTCTCTTGCCGCCTGGCACATGGCCACTGCCCTGTCAGTGATTATTGATGATGAAGGGCCGCATCTTTAGATAGCCAACAGGCTCTCAGCTAAAAGAGGAGGCTGTCTGACTGCGTGCACTCGGTGAGCAGGACTGAGGCTGTATTAAGGGGGTTATAGACAGACAGGTGTCAGCTCACTCAGAGGAGGAAATTTCTATCAGAGTGGCCATTTAGAGGCCCAGCCACTTTGGGGCCACTTCTCATGTCTGGGGGTGTGTGAGCAGAGATAGTGTTATGCCCACCCCATTCCATTCCAGAAGGGAGGTGGAAGCATTAGATTTTCTAGCTCCCCATCAGAGATTCTACTGTCCCTGCAGACAGGGATCTGGAGTAGATGTGACATCAGGTAGCTGTCAAGGGGCTGAGTTGAAGTGTTAGGGCCCCAGGTGTTTCCCAGGTGATGAGGGTGTGGTCCAAGGGTTCCAGCCCTGATGGGTGCTCATGCCCTGACCTCACTGAAAGGTGGGGCTGAGCAGCTTTGTCAACCTGCCCGGAGCACTGGAGATGGGAGAGGAGGGGTGCCTGGCCCATGCAGGGTGTGAAAACCCTTGTTCCATGTCCTCTGCAGCAGGTTGGGCAACCTGGGTGGGGCTGTGCCCTTGCTGACCCCACGGCCTCTGGAGACTCCACCTTCCTGTGTCCTGGTGGGGTTTCCTGAGCACCACCCTGTCCTCAAAGGGCTCAGGGTACCCTGGCAGCTGGAGACTCCTTGGCAGATAGATGGTCCTATACCTGGCTCTGGGTTTGTGAGTGGTCCCCAGGGTAGGAGGAGGAAGAGGCATCCCAGGACGGCAGGTTGTTTGTATATAACAGGGAGGATTTGGCTGAGTGCTTCTATGAGCCATGTGCCTCCAGCACTATGGGGAGGCTGCTGTTCTTGGTCCTTGGGACTCAGTTCTCCTGCCTGTGGCTTCAGGAAAGGCCTCTCCCATCTCACGGTGTTGTCCCTGACTGTTCACTCTGAGCTACTGTTGGACGCTGATGTCCTGACTCGCATCACCCGGCTCAGCCCTCGTCAGCAGTATTAGACCTCGGCTGCAGAATCTCTGTTTCCTGACTCAACCTTTACTGGGTTTTCCTCCTCCCTCCCCCCAGCTGCCCCCCAACAGTGCCTCTCTCTCTGCCTGTGTAGCATGTGCTTGCTCAGTGTGCTTGCAGCAGACCCATGCTGTGCACAGCTGCTCCCCGCAGAGGAGACCATGTGATAGCCATCTAGGACGTGTGCGGTGGATGTTTGCAGAACGAAGGCATGTGTCTCTTCTCCCTTGATGGCAGGGCTGGTGCTGCTCTGACCCTGTGTGCCAGCTGAGCTGCCCAGCCTCAGGCCAAGCACGCAGTAGAAGGCCAGTCACACACTCTGGTCTTGATAGACCTGTCTGGCCCTGCAGAAGGTTAGCCCTGGATTGGTCAAGGCTCCTCCTTCAGGATAGGCTGCATACCAGTGCGACCTCTGGGTGACCTCACTGCCCCTCTGTGGCCTCGGCTGCTGGATGGGGTTAGTGGATCTGGCCCATCATCCTGGTTGGTGAGGTGTGGGGAGATGAAGAGCTGTCTGGGCTGGTTACTGAGGTGAGTGACCATCCTGGCAGAGCAGGAAACGGAGAGGTGTTGGAGGAGTCTCTTGCCCTATCCGAGCGTTATGGTTAATTTGGACAAAATGGGATTCCTTCCTTCTGACCCGGTGTGTAGGGTGGGTCTGCTTTGGGGCTGGACAGCCCTTCAGCATCTCCTGAGGCCTGCTTGGTTCCTTCACCCAATGAGAGCATTGCTGGGTGCTTGTCACTGCGCAGGACAGACAAGGTCCTGGCTCTCATTTGGTGGTGGGCTGTCATACAGACTCAGTCTGAGGAGGGGCAAGCAGACTTGGGTGGCTGAGGTGGGGACAGGAGGGGTGTAATTAATCTCTAAGCTGAGTCCCTTAGAAATCATCCCTGAAAATGCAGTAGCAGCAGCAAAGTCCCAGAGATTCTGGCATCTCGTGTGAGGCTGCCTGAGCTTTTGGGTTTTGCAGGGACCTCACGATTCATGAGCCCAGCTGAGCTGTGATGCAGGATAATACTGCAGGATAATACACTAGAAGCAATTATAATGTATAACTCTTAGTGTATCAGTTTGGTGTAATATTACAGGAGACGCATTTTGTAGCTCTATGGGGCTCACACACGTGAGCTGGTCTCTCCCTAATCCTTGGTCTGAATTAGCACCCAGTGCTCCCATGGCTCCATCTCATTATGTTTTTGAGACACTGCATTATCTGAAGGTTAAGTTCACTCCATACATGCTGGTGGAATGGAAGCACCCTGAGGGCTTGGATGGATCTGATTAGTGTTGTATCTCCTACACCCAGAACAAGCCTGACACAGGGTAGGGGATCAGATATTTGTTCAATAATTGGGTGAATGAATAAAATGCAAACTGGATTTCACAACAGTCAGGTGAGTTTGGTGCTATTGCTGCTCCATGTTTCAGAGGGAGGGAGATAAGGCTTGATGAGGTGAAGTGATGGGCCCATACTACTCAGCTGGTAGGTGCCAGGGGTGGGATTTGAACTCCCATGTATACATAGGTCAGGTGGGTATGGGTGTCCCCTGGTTGCAGTGTGTGTGGGTAGACCCTGGCACGCGTAAGGGCCGTGTGTGAGCAGCTGTCATTTTATTACATGTGGCATGTCGAGATGGAAAGGCTTTGCAGGAATTTTGCTTTATGGGTAATAAAGGTCTTTATGTGCCTATAATGTGGACGTGGGTCCAAAGAGGATTCTACTCTGCTTTCTGCCAATGGCTTTGGCAGAGGCCCCTGTGGAGGCTGGAGCTCCTGGCCCTACTCTGAGAAAGCTGGACCCTGGGGAGGGGAGGATGCTGGCTATGTGCACGGCCTGGGGCCCAGCCCGGGCAGGTTGGTATCCATGAGGCAGGATGGAGTGGCAGCATCCCTGGGGTGAAATGAAGGTTTAAACTGCCTCCGTGGGAAATGTGACGTTATGTAGCTCATTAAATCCTACAGGAGCACCAGGGAGAGCTGCTTCCAATTATCAGGATGAAAATTAACAGAATAAAACCTCTAGCCAGGCTGCCCAATGGTGGGCCAGGGAAGGCTTTTGCTGCATGGTCAGGATTGGCCTGGAAGTGTCGGGGAGGTCACATGGCAAGCCAAGGGAGGAAGCATGAACTTTCTGCCAGTGACTGGGCTGGGGGTGGGGGTCCTTGCTAATCCTCACAGCTTGGTCCCCTCGGCCCAGACCAGGAAGGGAAATGGGGCTGAACAGGAAGCTGGACAAGGCTTGGTTTGTGGAGGCCTGAGGCAGGAGGAGGCCCCTTGGCGCCCTGGCCAGCCTCCAGGGCTGAAGGGGATGTTGGATTTGGCCTCCTGCAGAGGTGATGTGGAGCCCTGAGCTTCCCCTGAGCTTCAGACCTCGGGCAAAGCTGGGACGGAACTTGAGCTCACTTTTGAGCATTTGCCTGAAAACCTTGTCCTTGGGTGACTTGGTGAAGCTCAGGCACCATGACTGCAAGGGGGAGCCCCAAACGGGCTTGACTCCTCTTTACCCCATGGGTCCTGTTTCACTAGGGGCAGGCTCTCGTGATGACACCAGCCATCCACTGCTGTTTCTGAGGCGGGGTGGTGTGGCTCCAGTGGAGAGCCACAGGCTGAGTCCTGGCCCTCTGGGTGGGTCAGAGTCCCCCTGTACACAGGGGCAAGTCTGGCTCATGGCTGCCTTTCCCCAGCCATTCTCCACAGGTCTCTCCTGTTGGAACTCATTCTCACAAATGCTACCTGAGTGCTGTCTGCCACTGAACAGCCAGTGTGAACTCAAGGGAGTGGACCCTTCAGCCAGGTCAACAGTCTACGCTCAGGTATCCTCACCTGGCTGCCCCCGGGTTTAGGACAGTCAATACTCAATCCATGTTAACGGTCAGTAACAACCTAGGAGATTGATACTATATCACCTCCACCTTATTGGAAAAGCAGCTGAGGCTCAGAGAGGTGAAGTGACCTGCCCAAAGACACACAGCCAGGAGGTTGTGAACTGGAACTAGGCAGTGTGACTCACGTCAGAGCTAGTGCTCTGAGGTGCAGCATTCTGCTGCCTTCTTGGTTGGGTGAAGCAGCTTTCTTTCTAGGTCTCCCTACAGGACTTCTTACATCATTCCTTGCAGGGTGGGGAGAGTCAGACATTCTCAGCTTCACTTTGCCAGTGAGGAAACTGCTGGTGACTTGTAGGACTCGCACTTAATTGATGCCTGTCTGTGGAACATGGCATGGGGATGATGGGTATGTTTGGTTGAACTAATTGAAGTCCTTGGATGCCAATAGTTTATCATAGGGGCTGTTGCCTGGAGTCCCCTTGGTTTTGGGGAGCTGGTTGTTCTGTGTCTATAACCCATGGAAACATTAGTGGTTCCCTAGGCTTTCTTGATTGGGTGTCTCTTTGCTGGGGACTGCCCTTGCTGATGGACCACCCAGAGTGTTGGCTGGCAGGGTCTCAGGGGTTCATGCACACGGCCCTGGACAGAAAGGGCAGTGGGATGCTTGGGGCTTGGTCAGCTAAACTGGACTGTTCCCTTGGATTGTTGTGTTATATTTATTCCCACTAATCTACTTCTCTTGCCTGTTTATACAATGAAAAGATCTAATAAAATGTGTCTGAGGCCTGAGCAAATGAGAAACGTTTTGGGAAGGAGTATAAAAAGGAATGCTATCTTGGAATACCTAGCTAATCTGAGTTGCTCCCTCAGCTCTGAGGTCCTGCCTTTGAAAGCTCTGTTTCCCCTCCCACTCCCTATAAAAGCAAGAGTGAGACTTCAAGACTCTAAGCAAGTGCTGGGGTACTGCCCTTGGGGTGGGGTTTGCACACGTAGGGGTTGAGAGCAGGAAGTTCTTCCCGGTTGGAGGATGCTGGCACTGTGGCTCTTCCATCTAAGGATCCCTGTGGAAAAGCGGGCTGATTTCATCACTTACGTGCCAGGACCCCGGATGCCGAAGCAGGGGAATGCTGCAATCTAAACATTTACATTCTGAAAAATGGGAAATCATCCACTTAGATATAAATTAGCCAAGGCCCGACGGGTTTATTACATCCTGGAATGCTTTCATGAGGCTTTCAGAGGGGTCCATGTTGCAGGCCCAGGTCTCCAGCTGGGCTTGTCTGTGACATGCTCCTAGGGGGATCCCGCTGGAATACATGGGCGGGGCTGACTTGTCCTTAGATTCCCATGGGCCCTGATGCATGTGTGACATGGGAACAGGGAAACACAGCGCCACACCCTGAGCAGTGAGGCACCCGGAGCCATGAGCGTCTTCAAGCTGATGGGGTGAGGTTAGTCAGGGAGAAGGAGAGGGAGGAGCCAGATGTGGAGGCCCAATGAGAGGCACTGGGTGATAGCAGGGCAGAGAAATGTGCTGAAGTGTGTACATTTCATAGCCTATGTGATATGGTTCTTACTGAGCAGGAAGAGGGCAAAGAAGGAAGCAGGAAAGGTTCAGGAAGGAGGGATCGTGGGTCCTTGGGGGATTTTCGCACAAATCTTGGACTGAAAAGTCCCAGAGGCTGGACTGAGTGTGAACTCGGCCAGGATGGTGGCTGGCTTAGCTCCTGGCTCACTGAGAGTGGTCTGAACAACCCTGTGGGCAAAATCCAGGCAAAGCTAACTGAGCCGTGTTCTCAGGGAGGTGAGAGGATCTTAGGGAGAAGGTGAGGAACCACACACACAAACATACAGGTGTGCAATTGTAATAAGTTATGAGCTAATTTATATTCTACCCCTTTTCTTCTATAATTATATACCCTGACGTATCCCTGTAGGTGTATGGCGGAAAACGTAGAACAGATGCTGAATGAATGATTTGAGAGGAACCTGAGGTTAATTATGAGTGATCTGTGACATCGGCTATGTTTTTCTGGTTCAGAGGAAGAAGCCTGCTTTGTACAGGAGTTTTAATTGGGGAGATTTTGTCCAGAGCAGCGGTTCTCAAACTAGCTTGAGTCAGAGTCACCCCCAGAGCTTGATTAAAAAAAAGATTTCTGGGCCCCACTCACCTTCAGAGCTTCTGATTTGTTGGGTCTGGGGTGCGTCCTGGAAATCTGCGTTTTTAACAAGTTCTCATGTGATGCTGTTGGTGTTAACTTGAGGGACCACACTTTGAGGAGCACTGATCTAGAGAGAGAAGGATGTTGGCTTTGGTGGGAGATGGTGGATTCTTTATAAACTTCCTGGGGTCTGGGAGCTTAAGATTTATGCCTTTGATAAGTGAAAGAAGACTCCTGGGTATCTGTGGTACCATTTCCTTGTTTTTAGAAAGAAGCCAGAACCTCCCGTATTGTTGGCAGAGCCAGGTTGCCGCTATACAGAGCTGCTACTGGCTTTGTGGGTTTACAGATTCTTTCAGCAGGTATTCACCAGTGTCCGCTCTATGCCCAGCCCTATGTATGAGCTGTCTTCAGCATGAGGAAAGACTTGGGCTGGATGTTTCTAGCATAGTTCAATCTAACAGATTTGGGGGGAACACTTCCTTGTGCTCAGTTAGGCTGCCCTGTTGGGAGCTGGAGGAGAGATGGTGTAGTACTTGCCCTGGGGATGCTGATCGTCCTCTATGCCCTCCCCATGTCCTTGGACCGTAAGTCCCGGAGGCGGGGCTGAGTGTGAACTCGGCCAGGATGGTAGGTGGCTTAGCTCCACTTTGCTCTACTTAGCTCCCCAACAACAGCTCTGATCCCTCTGGGAAGCCAAGTGTTTCCCTTCAAGTTTGTGGGTCAGTTTGACACCCAGGTATGTCTCTGCCCTCTTGGGCTTCCGGAGACTCCTGAATATCTTGGTGCCCGGACCTCAGCCCCGCTATCCCCATGCCTTCAGCCAAGCCCCACTGTGCTCTGACCTCTCCTCTTGACAGTGCACCGCTCATCAGTGTCTGTTTTGCATCCACTTGCAAAACAGTTTTTCACTGAAGAGTAAACACAAATCTGGATTGGGGGCCCATGAGCAGTTCCTCCTCCTGACAAAGAGGCGAGGCAGGCCACCTGGGTTCCTGTCATGTGACTTCAGGCAAGTCCCTCCCCCCACCTCCCGTCTCAGTTTCCTCCTCTATCAGATGAGGTGTGATAATGCCTCTCCTGCCTCCTCCCCTCTCACAGTCAAGAGGCCCCAGTGGGACAATGTCTCCACGTTCCCCAAATGAATTACTGAGCTGCTGGGTAGACTGTGAAACTGTCCTGAGGAGAGTAGGTGACCCTCAGAGTTTTGAGGGTAGGGGTGCAGAAGCCTCATGGGCGAGGGGCAAGGAAGGGTTAGCTTGGAAGTACCACGTGGGTTTGAGGGACACGCTGAGCACCTAGAGTCGCATGTCCTTCTGCAGTTTACTAACCCTAGGGGTAGGTCACGCTTAGCCTGTCTGAGCATCAGTTTCACCTAGAAAGAGGAGGTTGAAAAGAGTGTGTAGCTTACTGGGTGATGGCGTGCTCGGAAGGCCCTTTCTGTGAGCCAGGCCTGTATTAAGATCCAGTGGATGGTGGTGAAGATGACGGGGCTTGTTGGGGTGGCTTTGGTATTTGCCACAGGAGAGTGAGGGGATCTCTTTGCATAGAGGGAGCCGAGCTTCTCACAGCCCCAGATCATGCCATGCTTGCTTCTCATGACCGGCTGGCCCATGGTTATGGGGTAGAGGCAAATAAAGATTCAAGGAATGTTTCTGAATGAGACCTAAGAGGGGAGATGGGCTCTTCTGGTGCCGGGGTAATTGTTTAGTTTAACTTTTATTTTTATCAAAGGAATACGTATTCATAGCCAGGCAGTAATAAGCTTATAATGAAAAGCAGCTCCCTGCCTGCTCCCTGCCTCCCACCCCTGGTTTCTGCCTTCTGGTGGTTACTGTTTTAAATTCTTTGAGTTGTGTCTTTTGGTAGTTACCGTATTTCTGGATAATGTGCTGCTATTACCTTTTCCTTAACTTTTTCTGTTTTAGTTAGTATTTTTGATTTTCAGTTACAGAAAATGGGGGCTAAAAGTTGTCCTGTTCCGATTCTCTTCTGCACATTCACTTGCCCTTCCCCAGTTTTTCCACGACATGGCAGCAGCCAAATTGTGATGGTGTCCATGCCCACTGTGGTGTAAATATCCACATACGTACTGTGATCACTTTGCTCCTGGTAAGTTTTTTGTTTTCTTGAAATTAGTTACATAGTAACCGACCTACTTTTTCATTTGCTTGGCTTTCGATTACTATTGATCCTCTAATTCTCTGACTAAATTCTAAATATTTTCTGAATATGTTCACATGCATCAGTTGATCTGTGTTCTGTTTTTCCTTCTGTCTGGATAGTTGCTCTCTAGGCACCGCAGCTGATCTGATCCATCATTCTCTGTGGTGCAGGGACTCCTGCTGGATCACCTGGCTCCTGAGTTCAATGCCTTTCTCTTTATCCATTCACTGTCTCACTTTCAAGGAGCACACCTTCATGGGAGGCCAAAAAAGTGAGGCTTTGCATGTCGGAAAATATCTTTGACTTGTATACTTGATGAGTAGTTTGGCTGCATATAAAATTCTAGGTTGAAATTATTTTTCATTAGAAACTTGGAGGTCATGTTCCACTGTCCTCTAGTGTCCTGTGTTGCTCTTGAGAAGTCAGGTGCTATTTTGTGTCCCCATCCTTAGAAGGTGGCTGTTCCCACACTACTACTTCCTTCTCCTCCCCTTCCCCCTACTCAGAAGCTTTGAGAATCATCCCATTATCGCTTTGGTACTGAAATGTCACATTTCCATTGCTTAATATGAATTAAAAAATACATTGTTTTGGGCACTTGGATACTTTTTTCTTTTTCTTTTGGTGGTGGTGGGGTGGGGAGGTACTTAGATTTACGTATTTATTTATTTTGATGGAGGTTCTGGGGATTGAACCCAGGACCTTGTGGATGCTAAGCATGCACTGTACCATGGAGTTATACCCCTCCCCCTGCAACTTGAATGCTTTTAAATCTAGAAACTTGAGCTGTAGGAATTTGCCTTATATGACTTATTTGATAAAAATTTCTACCCTCCATTCATTTTTTTCCTTTCTTGAATTCTTTTTTTTTTTTTAATGTTGACTCTCCTGAACTGTTCCTGAAATTAGCGTTTTCTTCTCATTTCCATCTTTTCATTGTTTTACATTCTAGAATAGCAGTTCTCAAACCTTTTGATTTCAGATTCCTTTTTGGTCTCAGTATCTATTACACGTTTAAAAATCATTGAAAATCATAAGGAATTTTTATTTATGTAGATGATACCTACTGATATTTACCATATTAGAAATTAAAACAAGTTAATATACTTAAGCCCATTACATGTTAACATAAACAGCATAATTTATGAAAATATAAATATTTTTCAAAGCAAAAGATTAGTGAAAAGAGCAACATTGTTTTATATTTTTGCCATTCTTTCAAATGTGTGGCTTAGAAGAGATTGCTATATTCTTACATGTTACTTCAGTTGATCTGTTGTGATCTGTTTTCTGACTGAAGTACATGAAGAAAGTCTAGTTTCATTCAGATGTGTACTTGGAAAAGAGAAGAATATCTTTTAATCGCCCTTTCAGGTAATTGTGGATACCTTCTTTGATATTACAACAGAACTCTACCATGGTATGTTCCCAAAGGTTAGTTTCAGTATTGGAATCTGAAGGCTTATCACTGACCTTCTCATGTTCTGTTACATTAGAATCCATTGGTCTGTCTTGGACGTGGAATGGACTTTACCTGTGTCTGAATTTGTAACCTTATTCATTGATTGGCACGTATTTGTGCACTGAGTTATGCAGATCTTTGAAATGTTGACACGCTTCTGTATGTAACAGCAAACAGTTTGATTTGTAAATATCACTTATCTCAGCAGAAAAGCATGCTCTCCAGCTGATAGCACTAGATGTATTTTATGAAGTTCTAATTTTACTTGAAAGCTCAAATTTTATTGTTAGTAACAACGATTACCGGTTGTTTTCCCTGGATTGAATGACTGTTCACTTTTGAGAAGGATCTCTTGGTGCTTATTGTTCCCTGTGGGTGTGTGGCAGTGAAGACGAGTGACTGCTAGTACTGTCTGCTGCCACCGCCTTGATTTCTGTTAAGACCCCAGGCGTTTCGCCCGCAATTGCTCTTGCACCATCAGTGTAAATGTCAACTCAGTAGAAAAGGCAAGTGACGGCTAAGTGTTACTCTGAAGATGACTTTGCTTTCGTGGATTCTGTGAAAGGGCTGCAGGAAGCCTTAGGAATCCGAGGGCCACACTTGGAGAACTGTGGCTTTAAACTGCATTTTCGACTTGATCTTACAAACATCTATTGGATTTTTCACTCTTGCTTTCCTATTTTTAGTTTCTTAGAGCTCTTGCTTTGTTCTTCTTTGTAGCTTTTAATTCTTATTTTATATGTGCTTTATCTTCTCTGATGTCGCTGATGGTATTAATGGTATTTTTCTCTGGAGTTTTCCTTTGCTGTTTGTGTTGTATCTTTTCTCTGGGTTGCTTTTGTTTCCTTTTGATTGTCCTGTGTGTTTTGTTGGAGGCTGGTGATTCTTGACTCCTATTTAAGATGAGGCACCAACGTGCTGGTTGGAAGTTCTCTGAGCATGCGGACCCTCAAATAATGGCATCTTTAGGAGTTTTTTATGGGCTGGTTAGTTTCAAGGAGGAATATTCCAGCCCGACAAATGTAACTCTTGGAGCCAAAAGGAGAAAGGGCACTAGGGGATGTTGCTGTTTAGTATTTCAATTTCCATAGAATCTTCATCATCAGAATGGCACCTAACCACTTTCCTCAGTTTTGCTCGGTGTCCCTGAATTTAGAGGATAGACCTACTGTCTTCTGAAAGTTTGGAAGAGAAATAATTATGTGGATGTTGAGAATCGGGGAAGACCTCTTAAGTGCCCCCTTTAAAGACTTTACCCAGTCTGTCAACCTTCTGTTGCAGCTGCACGTCTGCTTTCAGAGTCACCCGTCACCTCTAACTTGCTCATCTCCCTGAGGTTCTGTCCACAGCAGCTTGCTTCTGAAGGCTGGCTCAGACTGCCTTAGCTTAACAGACTGCAGAATGCTGGAGCCACTGTCCGTATCACATCCATTTACCTGCTGGCTTCCAAAATAGTGTTGACATCTCTCTTCCGTTGTTTTCTTTTCCTTTTTCTTGGTCCTTTTGGATTTACGCAATAAAAATACTTTTTAATTAAATATTAATCAAAACTGTCAGGCAGTGTCGGGGGGACACTATAAGGTGGCTCCGTTTACCCCGTCCTCCTGGCACTCATGTCCTGTTCAGCTCTTGCTTTGAGTGTGGTTGGGACCTGTGACTTCCTTCTAACTAATAGAATATGGCAAAGGTGACAGGATGGCCTAGCCGTATTTTAACCTAAGGTTGTAGCATCAGCCTTGCTAGAAGGCTCTCTGCCTTTCTGCCTAAGTGGCTTGGATGAAGCAGCGTGGGAGGCCCATATAGCAGGGAGCTGAGGGCAGTCTCCTGCCAACAACCATCTAGGAACTGAGGGTGGCCTCTGGCTACCAGCCAGCAGGAAACCCCCAGTCCAGCAGGTTGCAAGGAACTGAATTATACCAACAACCACGTAAAATTTGAAGAGCTCAGTCTGTCCCCATTTGAACCTTTGCAGATGAGATTTCAGTCCCAGTGGACACCTTTTTTGGTAGCTTTGTAGTGTTGTTATGCACCGCAGATAACTAATACAGGCGATCTTTGAGCTGCTCTGTTGAACTGGAAGTTTAGCTCTTGTTCTTTGGCCTCGTGGGCTGGCAGCCTTGAGTAGCTGAATATTCAGCCTCTGGGAGCTCCAGGTCAGGATTTGTTACCCAGAGGATCTATGGACTTTTCCTGGTGGTTATAGAATTAAGAAGACTGGACTAGAGGGTCTCATAGATTCAGAGGGGGCCTCCTTTCTCCGTATGTGGGCCCATTCTTCGTGCATGGCGGCCTCTGCACCAGCTCATGGACTATGCATCCCCAGTTGTCAAGCTTGGAGGGTGTCTGCAGCCCAGCTGTCTATGATCTTCTGGGTTGATGGCTGTGGAACACTTTGCAAAACTGAACTTGAAACGCTGGAATTTAAATTCCACCTGGGGTTGGATAACAAAATATTATGGAACCCAAGAAGGGCCATTTTTATGAATGCCGTAGAGTGGAACTGACGGCAGCAACATGGAGCTGTGGCCGGAACTTAGCCAAGAACCTGAGACCGGCTGCTCATCTTTGCTTGGTCCTCACCAGCTGGGTCACCTTGCATGGGTGACTTAACCTTTCTGCCCTCAGTTTCTTCATCATTAAGTCATTCAATCATTTACCCAACATTTAACGAGTGCCGATTGTATGCCAGGCCCTGTGCTGGCTGCCGGGACTACAGAGAATGTGATGTGGTTCTTGCTTTCAAGGAGCTTTGTTTGAGGTGAGGTAGAGGTGCCCCAAAACAAACAAATCCAGGACAGCAAAGCTGGCAAATGGGGTGAGGGGGGCCCTGCAGACATGTTTATTTGGTTCATCCAGTGTTTTAAATTATTGGTATTTGTTGCTGATACTTAAAAATTGGGGAAGTTTACGTAAAAATTTGGATCTCAGACTTCTCTAGGGAAATAGGACGATGTGGGATGTGGCAAGAGTCTCCAGGAGCTCCCCTCTGTAAATGGGTGAGGACCCATGTCTCTGTCTAGAGAGAATGAGAGAGAACTGGGAGGAGAGTGTTTCAGGAAAATGAGAGTGCGTGCAGGTAAGACTGTCTTCTGTCAAGATACGCCCCAGGGCTCCTGAGTTTGTGACCCCTGCTACTCAGGATGCAGGTGCTGAATGGGTCCATGGAATCTAGAGGGTGCAGGACATGCTATATGTCCAGGGTCACAGGTGTCCCCTCTACTTCTTAGGGCTGTTATGTGGAGTGGAGGGGCTGGCCAATGCCTGTGGAAGCCTCCCAGTCCTTGGTAGCAGACGCGTCATTCATGCATCAGGGTTGAGAGCCAGACATTCTGCTGGTGAGCTGCTCTCCACCAGTCTACGTCCTGTGCACTGCTCCTAGAGTGTGGGAGTTGTGTTTGAACATGGCCAGAATACAGTTATGGAAATGGCTGTTGGGTCCAGGGGGCATGGATCTTCCTTGCCCAAACGTCCTGGCCAAATACCAGCTCCCCGCAGGACCTGGAAGGTACCCCCTCCTCCCCCTCTACCAGGCTGCTGCCATCTTATAGCCCCAGGGACCTGATCATCCTGTGGGGGCCTTGGGGATTGCCTCTTCGTGGAGGGTCCTGTCAAAGGAGACTTTTAGGAATGGCACCCTGGTGGGCTTGGGCTGACTGAGTGCCCCCACCCTAAACCCGCCCGAGGCAGCTCTGGGGAGGGCCAGGAGTCTGGCCACTTATCTCACACCATTAGGCTGATGGCAGTGCTGCTCGCAGACAAAGGCTCGAAGGGGATTAGGGGTAATTACTAGGCCAGCTCTTTATTCCCAAAGTTTAATGGGCCCAGCCACTGTAATTGTACCTGCTGGTGTCAGGCTGCACCGCCCATCCAAAGGCCAGCCCCTGGAGTGGGATGTGGGTCCGGGAGGGCCGGCCCTGTTGCTGCCCCACCTGCCCATCTATTGCTGGATGGCAATTGGAGTGTCCAGTGGCCATTGGTAAATTCAGTGTGGTGTGGCAGCTTGGCAAGGATGAACAGCAGAGTTCACCGTGGAGGAAATGGGGAGCCCACTGTGTGCTAGGGACCATCTGATGGGGGCCATGAGGGTCTCTCCACTTTATCTCAGTCCTTGTCATGGGGGTTATCTGTGGCCTGTGTGTGCTGTGGTTGTGTCTGGAACAGCTGGACAGTCTAGAGAGAAGGGCAATTGAAGCTGTTTCTCAGCCCTGTACGGTGGGACCTGCCTTAGGGATGAGGGAGGGTTGGGGCTTTGGCTCTGGGTGGCTTTTTATGGATAGGGTAGCACCAGCCTTTGCACCCTGGTTCTCTAGGGGAGCAGGGCATTCAGGCAGCCGTGACTGTGGCCATGGGCACAGGCTGGAGGGCCCCAGGATTCTAGCTGATGTAGCTGATGACAAAGCCACAGGGAAACCACTCTCTTGTGCAGGGAATCCCCGCTTGGTCCCTCTCCCCCTGGGGAATCTTTGCATCGAAAAGGCTCACAGAGAGTTCAGCACAGGGCATTTGAAAATTCAAACTATGCATCCTTTTAATCCTTTCAGGGACACTGTAAGGTGATATTGATGGAGATGTTTTTATTTCTTAGAATTATTTTTCCAGTCATTCACGTGAACTCAGCGCACCATATCGGTTTTCCACCTTAAGTAAGTAAGAGGATTAAAAACATTGCATAATGCAGGATCCAAGTTAAGTGCTTCGGCCCCAGCACCTTGTCACATTGTGTAATTGGGAGTAATTGCCAGTGTAGGGTTGGAGAAAGGCGCCCTTTGAGGGGATGGGGCTGGGGGCCTGGTCTGAGCCATTGTTAGGGGGAGGCAGAGCAGGCTGAGCCAGTGGGCTCCCTCATGTGGACAGGAGGGGTGTGTCCCAAGCATCTTTACCTGGGCATCATCTGAGGGGGAATGTGGGGTTGCTTTGAGGACGCTGCAGGTGTCAGGGGAGATGGGGGCAAAGCTGACTCTCTGGGGACAGCTTGGCTCGATGTCACAATCCTCTTGGGCCATTTTACCCCTGGCTGCCCTGGCTTCACTTTTGAGATAAGGGGTCTGAGCCACGATCCTCAGTCCCTCTGAGCTGCCTCCAGTAATAGCTTTTGTCAGATAAGATTGAGGTTACCTCCTGGGCAGACTGGAGAGTAATTGGCATAGGAGAGCTCACCTTCTATGGGGTATAGCTCTTCCAACCAGCATTCCTCAATTTCAAACCAAACTGTGCTCCAGGTCGTGTGTGGTCCAGATCATGGGTTGCCACAGCTGCACTAACACCCTTCACATCACACTCTCGCTCATCACTGGGCGCCCGAGGTGGAGGGAGGGAGACTCTCAGCCCTCCAGGAAGTGACAGGTCACATGGCGGTGGTGGTATCTTGGGAACAGTGTTGTGGTCATTGACCAAACTACTGCTACACCTTTTCCCTGTGCAGTCACTGTTCAGCCACAGATGCCACCTGCTTTCCTGGGTTTGGATGCCCCCTTTCTAGGGTGGGTGGTTTGAGGTGGGAAAGCAAGGAAGAACTTGGCTATTCTTTAAGAGTTGGTGGCTGAGTGGTTTTTGGAGGCTCCCTGGGGAAATAGGAAGAGCAGGAGAGAGGACGGGGATGAGGTCCATTGGAAACAGTGTAAAGTCTCCCGGGGTTTTGTTCTTGGTGCTCCTGGATTCTCTGTGCTTCCAGCAGTGGCTGGGAAGGGAGAGGCAGTCGCTACTCCTTCTGTCTAAACTGCTCTCAGTCCTGCCTCACCCTCATGGTCACCACTGTTCCCAAGTAAGGAAGAAGAGCTTCAGGCCCCACCATAGTCTTGGCCCTCTGTCCATCCAGACTCATTTTCAGCTGAGGATCCTCTTGGGAGCGGAAGCAGCTGCCCATAAGAATGGACAGGGAGCAGGGACTGAGGACATGGTCATTTTGCTGACATTGTCATTTTGCTGCCATTCAAAGCAGATCTCAAGTACCTGCCCCAGCTCACTTGCTGCTAAGTCCCATGTGGCCTGTGCTCCCTGGGTCAGCTGCTGCAGGTGGCCGTCTGTAGCCCCGCTGCACACGTTTACTGGGGGATGTTGTGCTTGTGGCCTCATGGCCCACCCTGGGTGTCAGAGACTCACCCCTGCTCTTCAGGAGTTCGCTGCTCAGTGGGGAGATGGCACACATACCTGAACCCTCTTCTGAGATGGAGCAGGCTGGGACCTGCAAGATGGCTCCAGCCTGCTGTGAACACTTCCTTTACAGATGGGCACCGCAGCACAGAGGACAGGTGGAGAGTCGCAGGCCACATAGCTCCTGACTCCCAGGTGGAAGCCCCAGGTTGCATGATGTGTGGGTATGGCTGACCAGAGGCCAGAGACCTCTCATGGTTCATCTACCTGGTCCCATTGCTGAGGACAGGCTAAATTAGAATGTGTGTTTGTGTATGAGAGACAGAGAAAATGTGTGTGTGTGTATGTATGTATGGGTGTGAGTATGTGTGGTATGGGTGTACCCTGATCCATTTCCTGGTGACATTTATGTTTCTGGGCTTGTGATGATGTTTTTTTCTGGGCCCAAGAGGGTTAGGGAGGGAAGAAGGAAGTCTGGGTTTCCAAGGCCCTGGGGTAGATGGTTCTCAGCTGGATTCTGAAATTTTCCAAATTATACTTGTCAACTTCTCTTCTCATCCCCCAAATGAGAAACCTCTAGGGGAATGAAGCCCCCTAAAGGGTAACTTAGAAATTTGCTGAAGAGGAAAATTTCAGAACAGTTTTTGGTGGTGTGATCCGTTTTTATGAATGAAATTAGACTGTCTCTTTATAATATTGATTAAAATGGGGGAGGAGATCAGTGTCTTGTCCTTCTGCTCTTTCTCTCTGCTTTGGTGGCTCCCCAGGTGACAGCATGCAACTCTAGGGCTCTTTGAAAAATTGCTCATAAACCACTTTCCTAAGCACGATCCCCTCTGGGTGAAGGTGTGGGGATGAAGATAATGGGCTCTCAAATCAGGCTGCCTGGGTTCATTCTTGCATCTGCTACTTGCTAGCTTTTGTGACCTTGGGTATGTTTCTTAATCTCTCTAAGTCTCCTTTCCTCATCTGTAAAATGGGCATAATGAGAATATACTCACGGGTTTGTTATGAGGATTAGTTAATCCATGCAGAATGTTTAAAGCAATGACTAGCACATGTACTAAAAAAGGTAACAGCAACAAAATGGAAACTCCTGAGCTTTCAAAAGTCTCCAGCATACAGAGAAATTTACTCCAATGGTGAGAACTGAAGCCATGACAGATGTTGGAAGAGAGATTTCAGGGTGGAGAAAGGGCCTGCCTTCAAACTGTCAGTGTCACCTCCAGGTCAGACCAGCCCTGGTCTTGTAGGTAGTGACCTTGTTTGCAGGTGAGTCACAGTAGAGACCTGCCTCTTTCCCCCAACTCTGCTCTCATTGAAGTTGGGGAGGATTAATCAGGGTGTTGAGTTGTGTCATTATCCTGCCTCTGCCTGGGGCGGGAATGGTGACTGGCTCTCAGCACCATGAAGCTCAGACATTTTCCTTAGCAACACGTTTGTTCAACTGGTAGACCTTCTCAGAGGGAGGAAACCATGGGCTGACTCCATTTGATAGGTAAACTGAGGCACTAGGCACTGAATGACTTGTAAAATTACTGTGTCAGGATGGCAAGAGCAACACCTACTCACTGGGTATGACTGTGTGCCGGACACCGTGCTAGACACGGGGGCTCCGGGGCTTGACAGCCTTGTCTGTTACCCCAGGCTAGTTGCCTCCTGCCAGCAGCGTTTTCCCAGGGTAGAGCCTCGCACTGGGCCAGCCCGTCCTTCTGACAGGCCACAGAGTAGGGCTCAGGGAGCTGGCCCCCAAGGTAATGAGGACAGGGGGAAGTGGTTAGCACATCCTATGCCAGTGTTCAAAGTGCCAACTTATCCAAATCAGATTTGGTTTTATCTTGAGGAAATTTCAAAATTGAGTGAGATTTCAAAATATTTACTTGACAGATGTTTCAAAATTAGAAGACCCAAAACCCTATATTGGCCTGGCCTGTGCTAGGGCGGAACACTGCTTGGCCCCTGCCCCCTGTCGCCTCCCCAACCTCTTGCTACAGCAATGTGGGGTTGGGCTCCAGGGAGGAAATCTTGCCTTGGGAAGGGATCACTGGCTGAGGAGAAGAGCGTGTCATGAGAAAGAGCCCAGGGCATATCGGTGCAGTGTCCTTGGCTGGTGGCAGGGACGTTGGCCTTGGAGCCAGCCAAGCCTTGGACAGCAGTTTGCACTTGGCTGACTGCTCTTGGAGAAGCCCCTTTTCCCCACACACCTCAGTCTCTGAGCAGCAGTGGTGATGGTGGCTTATGCCAGGAGGTCTGCACGGGTTTGTCTCAGGTTGAATGTCCTCCCACAGCACTATGCGCGTTGTCACGTTCCAGTTGATTAAGCCACTACTCTTCCTAGATTGCACCTGGCTAAACTGGAACAGCCCTGACTTGCTTGGCAAGCCTGCCTGCCTTGTCCACTCCAGCACACAGTGCCCTCCCTTCCCTAGGACTCCTGCTGACCAGTCACTGGGGATACACCCTACCTTGTGCTGCAGTCTCTGTGTGTTTCCCCATCTAGACGGGCAGCCCACTAGGAATGGACCCCAACTATTTACTTTCTCATATCTTTCCCATACCCTTAGCCATGGTTTGTGGCTGTTTTTGGAGACCACAAACAAGACAAGTAACTCAGTGGGGTCATGGTAGCCTACAGAGTGACATATCCCATGGGTTATATATTTTCCTTGAGTTCTAGCAGCTTTCTTTGGGACCCAGCATTAAGGGAATTTCAGGGATCTTCATCACACTCTGGCGATTGTATGGTCTTTTCCAAACATGGATTATCTTGGGGTAGCTGTCCTCTATCCTGAGGTCCCCTGGGACTGGTGAGGGCAGGACTGGGGGTGGGGGCCAGCAGGGCCCACTGAGTGGTTTCCCTTTGTGCCCTTCGTTCCCCAGTCTTTCCCAGAGACAGGTTTGGGGTGGGTCTGAAAGGGTTGAGGACAGCTTAGCCAGCGCTATGGTGTCAGCCTGCTGGCTGGTCCGTGTGTGCACAGATTACGGAGATGTGGCCCTTTTCTTCCTGGGCTGGAAATGGGCCCCAGACAGCTGCAACTGGCCTCTTCTGTTGGAAGAGCAGGAGGAAGCCTTTGCCTCAGATACTGTGAAGTCTGCAGGTTTCACTCAATTGGGATTTGTCATCTGGCAAACAGTCAAGTATCTGCCATACCCGTCCGTGTCAGCTGCAGCCTCCTCGGCCCATCCGCATGATGAAGTATCCAGTCAAGTTTTGGCAATTCCGAAGGTGTGGCAATCTTGGTTCTTGCAAGGGGCCAGCGGGGAGCATTGCGACAGAGGCCCTTGTGCCGGGCCTGCAGGATGCTCCAGGAGGGAGGTGGAGGGCAGCCTTGACAGTTGACATCTGTGTCAACAGCGCCCAGTGACACACCGGGGGAGGACGAGCCTGCGCTTGGCAGGCCAACAATGGGCTGATTGATGAAATGAACTTTCCCCTCAAAGGCCCCACTACTGCCAGGGGTGCCCGGGCTGACGGTGGTCTGCCTGCTTCCCCCTGGGGGTTCCCTTGGCACATTCAGAGCACAGGGGTGGGTATTGGTCCCTGATGGGGTCACGACTTGTCTGTGAGCCTCTGGGAGCCTGTTGTGGGGTGAGGGGCAGGCTGTCGGCTCCTTGGCATGCAGGAACAGAGGTCTGGTGGCCTGGAGGTGATGGATGCTGTATGGATGGGAGTGGCTGGGCTCTGGGTGTGTGATATACCCACGGTGCCTCCCACCTGGCATGAGGAAGGAGGAGCTTCATGAGTGGCTGGGGAGCTATGTTTGTCCTCTCACAAGATGTGGCTCACTTAGTGGGGTTACAAGTGCTCCCCTGAAACCTTAGCCACACTGCACTTCTGAGCTCAGTTCAGCTTTGAGGATGAAAATCTTAGCCCTTCTACTACTTCTTGCCCCATTTCCTTCTCCCTCCCTCCCTCCCTCCCTCCCTCTCTCCCTCCCTCTCTCCCTCCCTCTCTCCCTCCCTCTCTCCCTCCCTCTCTCACACAGGCTGCCTTGACTGCTGAGACTGCACGACTCACGTTAGCTGGGGCTCAGACGGCCCAAGGCCACCATGCTGGGAGGCTCTGTCTACAAATGGGGACACTGAGGCTTAGCTCACCTCAGGCAGTGGGACCTCCTAGGTGACTTTGCCAACTGGGACTAGCCCACCTACTTTTTGTGTGTGTGTGTGCTGTATTCTCAGATGAAATGAGCCCAAACAGACTTAAGTTACTCGACAGGCCACTGCCCATCTCAGGGACTCAGTGTTACATGGTCTCAGCGAGGGCAGTAGTGCCAGCTCAGTGTGCCTCTCAGGACTGTGGTATGCTGCCAGACAGCAAAGGGAGATGGGGCCCTTTCAGAGCGGAGCAGGAGAATAGAAGGATCTATCAAACCCCAAGGCGGCCCATTTCACTTTCTATTTGACACATTACAAGGCTCCTTCAATGGTAACTTGGAATAGATGTTCTCAGGACAGAGACCAAAATCCCTATCAGAGTCCAGCCTCCACTCATCTTGGTTCTTTAACATTATACTCTGCCCCTGCCTCTTGTTTTCTGCCTCTTTCCACATTGTCTAACATGCAGAGACCTTGTGGTGGCATTAAGCGTGGAGCCCACTGGCCTTTTTGCTGGGAATGCCTTTCCTCTCACATCCCCTCTCTCTTGCCCTGTCCACCTAGTTTACTCCTGTCAGTCCTTCAGTTCTCTGGGCATTTGCCTTTGTAGATATTTTCCATCTTGGTTTTTTTTTTTTTTTGGTGCACTATTGCCATAATCGCTTTAAGGATTCTATTATCTGAAGTGTTTGTCAATCTATTTCAGTTGTCTGATTCATGGTGTCTTATTTCCTTATGTGCCTGAATATTTTTGACTATGTGCTGATCATTAACTTTGAAAAAACATTTTAGGGACATTTCTTTCAGAGAAGATTTTCATTTGCCTTTGCTAGGCTTTGGAGGTACTACCAGCTAGTTCAAATTTGAGATCCCTTGAACTCTCAG
Organism: Vicugna pacos; assembly: GCF_048564905.1. Lineage (NCBI taxonomy): Eukaryota > Metazoa > Chordata > Mammalia > Artiodactyla > Camelidae > Vicugna > Vicugna pacos. The sequence continues at coordinate 26,705,585 of NC_132989.1, read as the reverse complement.
GTTATTTGAAACATGAGCTGCAGACCTACAAAAGGGCTAGTTTATTTCTGGTTCAACGTCTGAGAGTGAAGCTCTTTAGAGGCTTAGCTCACTGGATGTGGGGAGTTAAATACCCTATTGTGGATGGGAGCTAGACATTGGCTTTTGTACCTCTCATCCTAGGAGGTCACAACAGCCATACCTCAACTCTGCATCTGTTTCTTTTAGATCAGAAAATGACCTCAGGGCAAAAATACTTTTGAATGCCCGTCCTGTCTTTCTCTGTCCTTGCCTTCTTGTAGATTTTCTCCTGATAGTTCTTCACTATCTTGTTAGCTTTTGATTCTTTTTGAGAAGAGTAAAAAAATTTTATTCAGGGCTTTAATTTTGTTTCATTACTTTTTAAATGAGTTATAATTGACACACAGCATTATATTAGTTTTAGGTTCACAACATAAGATTTGATATTTGTCAGTATTGTGAGATGATAACCCTAATAAGTCTAGTTAATATCCATAACCATACATAGTTACAAAACTTTTTTTTTCTTGTGATGAGAACTTTTAAGATCTACTCCCTTAGGGACTTTCGTATATGCAACATGGTATTTTTAACCATAGTCACCACACTGTATGTTACATCCCCATGACTTACCATTCAGGGGTTTTAAGGTGTCCTCTGTGAGAAGTCAGTTCAAATTAAGTAGCTCCTCTTATGAGAATAGAAGTCCCTTGGCATAGTTGTAATTTCCCCAAGGCAGCCTCCTCTGACTTTGAGCATGTGTCTGGTTCCCCATTATATCCTTCACTGGTACAGAGAGCCCCTCACCTTCCTAGTTCGCACAGTGGCTGCGCTTAGGAGTTCACTGTGTGATTGTCTGACTAGCACCTCTCTTCACCTCCGACTGTTAATCCATTCAGGCGGGAGCAGACCCCGTGCTGTTTTGGTCGCCACTGTATTTCCACTACCTAGAGCCGTGCCTGGTATGTAGCATGTACTTAAGGGCTATTTATGATTATAATGACCTCCCCTTCCTTCACTTGGTCACTCAAGTTTGTTTTTGTGCAACTTTTTGCCATTTCTTTGAATATGCAACTCAGTTAGCTCCTACCTTATAGGTTGGATCTCTCAAAGACCAGGTTGACCCTTAACATGTATGTGATGATTAAGAATCACTGTGCTGTATACCAGAAACTAATGCAGCATTGTAAATCAACTATACTTCAATAAAAAATAAATTGAAACTCCAAAAGAAAAAAAGAGCTTTAAATTCAGAAAGTCCTGGATTTTATCCTTGTTCGTTCCTAGTTGTATGGTCTTACATGAATCATTTAACTTCTGTGAGCTTGGATTTCTTCATTTGTAAATTGAAAATACTACTTGTGTCTGTTTGTTGGGTTGCCTAGATGATTACATGAAATAATACTTAGGAGAACGGTTGACGGTGGTGGGGGAAGTGGGTCTGCACTAGGCATTGTTCCAACCTCCTTCTTGTGTATCTTCTTCTATGCACATGTTAAGGCACAGACTATACTTCTCAGATTCCCTCACACCTAAAGTCTGGATGTAAGCAATTGCACCTGTACAAGATTTGGAAGGCAGAAAAGAAGTGGAGGTTACCTTCCTGCTGCCTTGGTAACAAGCCTGGTAGCAGCAAGCATGGCCATGATACTGTTGACTTTTCCAGGTCAGAGTTCCAATGTCTGGTCACCAGGTTTTTGCATGTTAAGAGGCAGATGTGGCAGTGACAGCACTGTCATATCCCCGGATTGCCAATATGGAAGTGTGTTCCTGAAATCGATAGTTCCCCATGGCAGCTTCTTGATACCCTACCACGTCAATTATAAGTGAGGCTCTGGGAGTAATCCATCCTGAGGCATAATTCCATTTCACGTATGGACCTGTGAAATCCAATAAACAGGTTTCCTAGAGGCTCCCAAAACACAGTGGTGGAACAGGCATAGGTAAGAGTTACAGAAATTTCTGTTCAAGGGGAAGGGTATAGCTCAGTGGTAGAGTGCATGTCTAGCATGCATGAGGCCCTGGGTTCAATCCCCAGTACCTCCATTAAAAATAAATAAAATAATTATCCTCCCAAACCCCCCAAAACAAGCAAGCAAAAAAGAGAAATTTCTCTTCAGAAAGGGAGAAAATGGGAAGAAAGAAAAAGTCACTGGTCCCAAGCAATTTTGAAATCCATCTGGGCAAACTCCAGTTGGTTTCAAGGCCTCATCTATGATTCGTGGCTCTCCCATCTGGGCTCAAGGCTTCACCCTCTGAGTCATCTTTCCTTTTTCATGAAAGGTAGCATGTGTTTGCATCTGAGGAGTTTCATCAGCCTGTTTATCATGTGGAGAGTTTTGGAGTTCACACAGCATTCTTTCATTTTGTCCCCTTTCTCTCCCCTTCAGTACAAACTGGCAGTGTTTCTGCTGGTATAACATTCTCAAGAACTCTGTAGGTCTCCTCCTCCACAGGTCTTTGCCAAACAGTCTCATCTCTATTTTGGCTTCTGCTGAGATGGCTGAGGGGATCTGTGAGTCATTTACTTGATCTTTTCAAAGAGTCTTTTGTGTGACTAAAAACTCTGACCTTTTGATCTTTCTGAGGTACTAGCAAAAGATTGTCCAGCCACACCCACAGAACTTGCTGTAGAACATGCTTTCTGGACAGTGACTCTCTTAATTTCAGTGTCTTGCAATCTAGATAGGCTGTGAATTTCCCAAATCAAGTCCTGGTTACTTCTTGTTTACCAGTTCTTCCTTCAGTTTATCACCTTCCTGTTGCATTTCACCGCAAGCAGCAAGAGCAAACCTGGCCACACCTTTGACAGTTTTCTTGGACTTCTCCTCAGCTAAATATCCAAGTTTACCACTCGCAAGTTCTGCTTTCCCCGTAACTGCAGGGCACAATTCCACTAGGTTTCCTGCCACTCTGTAACAAGGATCCTCTTTCTTCCAGTTTCCACTAACATTTACTCATTTCCTTCTGAGCCCTCACTGGCAACACCTTCAATATCCATCTTTCTACTCAGTCTGTTCACAACAATCTAAGTATTCTCTAAGGTGATTGAGGTTTTCCCTACCATGTTCCTCACCCCTTCTGAGTCCTTACTAGTAGAGCTATTAACATATTTATTTATACTAATAGCCTGTTCATGGCCAGCTAGGCTTTCTGTCATGCTCCTGAAAATTCATCCAGTCTCTGCAGCTGCTCAATTCCAAAGTGACTTCCACTCTTTTAGATGTTTGTCAGAGACACCCCCTCCCCACTTCTGGTACCGCAATATGTATGAGCTTCCCATGGCTGCTGTAACAAATTACCATGATCCCAGTTTATTCACTTACAGTTCTGAAGGTCAGGAATCTGAAATGGATCCTGCTGGGCCAAAATCATGGTTGGTATCAGGGCTTCATTCTTTTCTGGAGGCTTGAGGGGAAAATCCATTTTCTTGCCTTTTCCGGCTTCCAGAGGTGGCCCTCATTCCTTGGCTCATGGACTCGTCCATCTTCAAAGTCAACAAGAACTGGTCATGTCTTTCTCCTACATTGTCATTCTGATACTGACTCTTCTGCCTCTATCCACTGCATTTAAGGGCCCTTGTGATTACATGGGCCCATCCAGATAATCCAGGACAGTCTCCCTATCTTAAAGTCAACCGATTTCCAACTTAATTTCATCTATTACCTTAATTCCCCTTTGCCATGGAATGCAAAACATTCACAGGTTCCAGGGTTTGAGACATGAATATCCTTGGGAAGCCATCACTCTGCCAGCTACCCCTGCATTCAGATTGGTAGGCAGGCTCAGTGGGGTTGGGAATTCCCTCCTGGAGGCCCATCCACAGCTGATTTTTCTAGCCCTTTCAATGACTTGTTATCAACCAGCTTCCTATGAGTAAACTTCTTATCCTCTTAGGGCTTCTATTTAGGGTGACATTAGGGTGAGATTTAGGGTGACAGCTCAGTTGAGAAGTGGCAGTGGAGAGCAAAGAGGATGGTGACCCATCTCTCCCGACCCTGAGGGAGGCATGCTCTAGGGACTAGGCAGCTGCTACCTAAGAGGGCTTCAAGAAGGCAGCATGAGCAGTGACAGACTGCAGGAGTGACGGGACTTCATGGGAAGGACGAAGAGTATTAGACACCTACTGTCTGCTGGGCACCGTGCTGGGCTGTTTTTTCATAGCAGTTTTATTATTTAACTTCATCAGTGATGAAGGAAATGCTCTACTCTGTGCTGTCCAACATGGGATTACCTATTGAACATTTGAAAAGTGGCTAGTATGACTGAAGGAACAAACTGTTGAATTTTGTTGAATTTTGATTAATGCTCATTTAATTTTCAGTAGCTCCATGTGACTATCATATCAGATGACACAGCTGTGACCGGTGAAGCTGTCCGAGTTCTTACTGTGGCAGTTAGGTCAGCAATGAGGGAGGGGTTTGGAGCTGGCAGTCCTGTCTCAGCGCACTGTCTGTGACTTGCCTTGCTGTGGCTGTCTCCCCCGACCCTCGCCCCAGCCTTGGACAATTCTGCTCCCTCTGCCGTCCTGCCATTGGCTGGCACCACCCCTTTCAGCCTTTTCTGTGACTCCTCCACAGCCACCCCCTTGAGTTGGGCCTTCTTTCGTCAATTTGTGATTTTATGGGAGCCAGTAAGATACAGGGGTATGCCTGGGACAGCAGAACCCAGAGTCGCTCAGGCTGGTACCCTGTTGGACAGAGTGTCTGGACACTGGCACCTAAAATGCCATCACAGCACCATCACCCCACGTGAGCTTGGCACAGTTCTGGAGCTTGCTTCCCCAGGTGCTGCCACATGTCACTTTTCAGTTCAGAGCCACTGGTGTTTGCCCTCTTGGGGTATCCTTTTCTGCTGTGCCCGCATAATCGCCTTTCTTGGCACAGGTAAGAGCAGGTGATGTCATAGGGGTGGGGGGTGTATGGCAGGGCTGTGCAGTGGGGACTCGTGGCTCTGGAGATGTCAGGGCCTCCTGTAGGCTGCTCCTCTCTGAGCACCCCCACCTGTGGCCCCGTGGGTGGCTTGGCAGAGCTATAGAACCATGTGTGATGAGCACGGCCTGTGGTTGGTGAAGGTGGGATCCTGGCAGAGGCCGACCAAACGTTTGCCCAGGCAGAGATTTCAAGTGTATGGTTTAGGGGATGTGCCTGAACTAATCCTGTTATTAGATGGATTATCTCTTCAAACGGAGAACCAGCTTCTGTGGGTCCCCTGTGAAACGTTCAGTTGAGAGTCGGAGTGCCCGGCCCCACCCGGGGCGTGTGCCTGGTGTCTGTGAGCCTGCCGCTCGGGCGACAGCCAGATGGTTTCTGCTTCTGGTTCATCCACTAGCTTATTCACTCGTGTATGCATCCATCAAACAGTCCCTGGGCACTAGCTAGGCACCGGGCCCAGAGCTGGATGCTGGAGACCCAGAGGGGAATTGAACCAGATGAGGCCTCACAGGGACAGAAACCAATGGAAGACTGCAGAGGTAGGTACAGAGAGCTGGGATGGTCAGGATGAAGGGATGAGACAAGGCTGGAGAGACGGTCAGGGACCAGCACACGTGGAGGGCTCTGGGAGTGTTGGTCAGGAAGTCAGCCTTCACACCAGTGGGGTGGAGACTCCTGACGAGTCTTAGGAGAGGAGTGATGTGATCGGATGTGATAAAAGATGGACTGGAGGATATTGGCTAGTGCAGCGTGAGAACACTGAGGAGGCTGTTCATTTGTTCATACTCATTTTTTTTTTATCCAGCAAGTATTTGGGTTCCTGTTATCTACCTGGCCCTGTCCTAGGAGCTAGGGATGAATCACTGAACAAAACAGACAAAAATCTCTCTCTGCAAGGAGCTTACATCCTAGAAGAGAGAGAGAGAGGGAGGGAGCAGGAGAGGAGGAATAGAATACATAACAGCTAAAATAAATAAGTTAACAATGTAGCCTGTTAGAAGGTAATAAATGCTACAGAAAAACAAAACAACCAGAGCAGGACTAGAGGTTTGGAAAATGCTGGGGGCTGAGTACCTCTCAGGGGACAGTAAGATTTGAGCAGAGACTTGAAGGAGATGGAGAAGTTATCCACGCAGATGGGGCAAATCCTAAGGTAAGAATGTCTAGGATGTGTTGGGGGAGCAGCTGGTGGCCAGTGCGTGTGAAGTGGACGGGCCACAGCAGAGAGGAGCCTCGGGACAGAGAAGGTGAGGGGTGCAGATCATGTGGAGTGGGGTTTTATCCTCATATCCTTTGACCCCTAAGGAGTTCATGGGGTCTCTGAGCTTGAATGGGGAAAAAAATGACACCTTCGTTTTTCTTAACTTTGAACTGAAATTTGGCATACCTTTCGATTACGATTGTTGGCCAAAAAAAAACCCACTTGTGACTTTATCAACAACGCAAATTATAGGTATTTTTATTCTACATTAAAACTGTTCCAGATATCTTGAAGTATTTCTTCTCGCCACTAGTTCAAATTGACAGTAGCTGCAAAGCCTATGATTTAATGCACACGTACCATGATTCCACAGATTTTAAACACTAACAATTTCAGTGGAATTGGTTTCATTTGTAATGGTATATAATTTTTATGCACGTAAAACCTTTCCGAAAGATGGAATCTTCTGGTGTCGCCAACCTACAGAGAGTCATGGCACAGAGCTGGCAAAGAAACTCTGTTGTAGAGTCTGAACCCACCTTAATGAGAAGCCGGTGAAGGCTGCTGAGCACAGAATCATTGTTTTAAAATGTAAAGTGAGATTCCGGCTGCTCTTTTGTTCCAAGCCTGGTGGGATAAGGATGGGGTGGAGGTGGTTACAGGGATCAAGGTCGGGAGACGGTGAAGACTCAGACCAAAGTGGAGGCAGTGGAAGTCATGAGAGGAGGGGGAACCTGGATGCATTCTGAAGGGAGGGCCAAGAGGAATTGCTACTGGGTTGGATGTGGGAGTGAGAGAGAGGCGTCAAGGATGGCCAGCTGCAGTAGTTGAGCTGCTAAGAAGGTTTCAGAGGAGGTGACATGTGAGCTGGTCTTAGAAGTTGGTGTTGGCTGTGTGGTGAGTCCTGCAGGGACTGTGTGTCATCTTCCCACCCTGGTAGCCTTGGCAGCTTGCCTAGGACCTGTCGTGGGTCCTCATGATGTATCAGTCCAAAGGTGGGGTGCACAGGGAGGGAAGATCCATGGGGATTCTCCGGCTGCTGGCAAGGATTTTAAGAGGGCTTTGCCATGACGGCGGTCCTGCCATCCCCACGAGGACAGTGGGCAGAAGGCATCTGGTTATATCTAAAGTGCCAGGCTGGAGAGGCATTAGTAGCCAATGCTGGGGAGGGAAGGAAGCTCGCTCTAGCTCCCTCAGTTCTCTGTTTAGCTGGGGTGACTGATGGATGGCCGCGGATTTAATAACTCGGTAAACCAGGACTCCTCCATGCAGGATGAATTTGGTTGAGATGTAAATATTTTATATCAGAGTATTAACTGCTTATTAAAAGTGTATTGAGATTTATATGTTATGTGGATATAATTATAGACATCACAGAGAGGTCATTTGCTTACTGGAAACATCTCTAACAGAGCTGTTAATCCGGAAATGGGTGTCCTGCCGTCAGCTGGCCTTTAGGTAGAGCGTTTTACTTGTCTTATTAAGCAGAAATTAAACACAGGTATAAGTGCTGCTGCACATGCCACTCCATTTTCTGGACCCCCCACGTGCAGGTCACGTGGAGCGGCCAAGCCCTGCTCTGAGATAAAAGAGGGCGTTCTGTGCTGCAGGGTCCTCTTGGCCTGTGGTGACGACGGGTGAGGGGTGCTCAGGGGAGAGCTGGGGCTGCCTCTCCCTTTCACGCACGTCCAGAGCCTGACTGCCCAGGCCTGGGGGAGGACGGGACAGTCACACACCTTGTGCTCACGGCTGGCACGTGCTTGCTCTGTTGACCCCTTCTTCCTGTGGCTTGGAGAAAGGCGTACCACAATCTCTGGGGACAGATTGGAGCCTAATGCAGGTAAATGATTGATTACAGTTTTTTTTTTTTTTAAGCTGAACATCTAGAACTTGCTCTGTATGAAAAATGTGACCAGTGTACTACCTGGGGCAGGTGAACATGGGAAAATAAATATTTCTTGAATGACCAAAGGGTGTTGAGTTTAGGGGGCAGCTTGGAGTCTGTTCATCCATCCGTCCGTCTGTCCATCCATTCATCCTTCAGTGTGATGAGTGCCAGGCACTGGGGATACAGCAGTGAGAGAAATAGAAGCTCCTGCCTGCATGGAGCTTGTATTCCACTGGGAAAGTCAGATATCGGACAGATAAACATATGATGTGTCCAGATATCAGGCTGCACATAGGAGTAGTTTTACTAACCAAATTCAAGTGATTGCTGTAACCTTTTTTTGTGGTTTGTTTTATTTTTATTTTTTAAATGGATTACCTGTAGGTGCCCATCTCAGTACATCCCTCAGTCATTTCTTGGTTTCTGGGAGTGGGCGGCTCCTGGCTCTCTGGATTTCTCATGGCTTCCTTTTCCTCTTCTTTATGGAAGTCTTTCTGTTACATTTTCTTGTGGCCCATATTTCCTGATTCCGAAGGCAAGAGTGTATGAGAGGAACCTGTGCGGTAACTGCAGGCTGTGGTCACGCCTGTTCCGGGCTTCGCTCTGGGGACGCCCTCTGAGGGTGGGGCGCGCTGTCTGCCCTGCGCTAAGTGGCTCCAGGGCTCTACTTTTTGAGTCTTGGGGTCTTACTTTTTTATAGTCCCCTCCCTCCTCCCTGCTGGCAGGCTGCTCCTCCTAGCTGTGCTCCATCCTTCTCTCTTGACGTCCAGAAGCTTCTGGCATGCACACAGAAACAATAAAAAATTGGCTCCTGTCTTCAAAGAGGTGGCTAGTTAGCAACTGGATAAGCCTCTTCATCATTTTCCCCTTGAGATTCCAAGGGTTGTTTTTTGTGAGCAAAATCTTCGGCTGTGAAGAGAGGCACATTCATGGGCAGAGTCGGGGGGCGCCTCCTGGCCAGGGCAGCTGTGAAATGGGCACATTTTCTGAAAGAGAGCTGAGGGAACAAGAGGTTCAGTGGGAGCAGAGGGTCTGCACAGAGCCTTCTGGGGCATCACCTGCCTCAGGGGGTCCTACATCCCAGCCCTGGGACAAGGGGCCCGTTTCTGCAGTGGTGGGGCCCTGAGTGAATGGTCCTCCCAACTGGGGTCTCATTTTCCCCACACACCTAAACCTGCACTGTCCAGAGCAATGGCCACTGGCCATGTGGGGCTTCAGAACATTTCACATGGGACTCAGGTGCTGAGGAGCTGAGTTTTCAATATTTAAACATCTTAATTAATTTAAATTTAAAATCAAGTACAGCCTGCCAGAAGGGAGGAGAGAAAAAAGTATAAAAAGCTGACCCAAGGACTCAAAGTTATTAGAAAACTCTTAAGTATGTTTGGAATAACTTGGGCATGCGAATTTACTTTTATAACTGTGAATTTTATGAGACCTAAATACTGATTAAGTATTTCTGAGGAAAATCTAGCATCTGAATTGACACCTGCTGTAAGCTTAAAATACACACCGGAGTTCAAAGACATAGAAGGAAAAAATGTAAGACATCCCATTAATAATTTTTTTATATTTATTACATATTGAAATGATAATATCTGGGGTATATTGGGTTAAAGAAAATATATTATTAAAATTAACTTCACCTGCTTCTGTTTACTTTGGAAGTGGCTTCTAGAAACTAGAAGTTGTATTTGTGAGTGGTGTTAGATTTCTGTGGGACAGCACTGATCTAGGTCCTTCTCTGCCCTTGTTTAGGTCTGAGGCTGTTACATCACTTGATGGGGTTCAGACTACCATTTATTGAACACTTACCTGTGCCAGACTCTGTGCTAAGAACTTTACATGTTTTTTCAGTCTTCCCAAGAGTCCTATGAGGTAGATACCACGATCCCCATGTAAAATATAAGGACACTGAATCTCAGAGTGGTGAGGTAACTTGCTTAAGGTCACACAGCTAGTCTGGAGCAGAGCTGGGACCCTAGAATCGGGCAGGCATGGTTAAAGGCCCCCTCATGACCGCTTGACCACACTGCCCCACTCCAACCCCAGGAGTTCAGTGTCCTTGGGGCCGTATCCCAGAGCAGGGCCAGCAAGTGACCCCACAGATTACAAGGATCCATGGGTGGGTCATGCCCTTGAGGGACTCTCACTGGAGAGGAGGTGAGCCCAGGATGTATCTGGGGAGCACCAGCACCCAGCTTTGAGGGGTGAGAGGGATCTCAGGGCCCAGTCTGCAGTTCCAGCAACTTCACTGCAGCCCACATCCCAGCTACAGTCTTGTTCCATTTCATGGCATAGTGTTTCACCAGTGTCATGAGCTGGCAGGGCCAACAGGATTGTCATGTCCATTCTGCAGGTGAGCAAACTGAGCCTCATGTGGGTGAGGTGATGTCACCAAGATCACCCTCAAAGCTGGGCCTGGAACCTAGTGTTCTGCCTCCAAATGTAGTGTTGTTTTTCCATTAGGAAAGCGGATGAGACAGGGCTGCTCAGGATGGGAAAGGACGCAGGAGTGAGTGGGCGACCTGCAGACCCATGTTTGGCTTTCACTGTGTAATCCCTGAGGCTGGAGACCTCTTTCCTGGAGGCCCCTGATTTTCTCTGGATGCCTGAGAACAGATGGCCACCAGGTAGGACTTGGTGTGGTGCGAGAAAGCAGGTCCTGGGCTTGCCTGGATTTTGTTTCTAGGCTCACATAGCTTTTGGAACCCTGGGCTGTGTCCTGACACTCCTGTTTACTCCCTGTGTGATCTGGGACACCTTGCTTCATCCCTCTGAACTTCGGTTTCCTCACGTGTAAAATGGGGCTTTACCTTGCAGGGGGAGAATTAGCACCCGGCATGTGAGACGCCGGCACCTCGTGGTGCAGTAAACACTGGGGCTCAGTTACACGAAGCATTTGTTGTTTTTTGGGGCCCTCCTTGTCTCTCCATGGGAACCCGGAGACCCAAGAAAAAAGCTGCATCCTGGAGGTCCTAAGCCTTGAAGGTAGGAAACAGGACCGCAGAATTCTCTCCGGCTACAAATTACATGCCAGGTCTAGGTGCTTTAGTTTTCTTACCATAAAATCCAGTAGCACTACCAATAAGTTAGGAAGGGGTTGGCAGCGCTGAAAACTTAAAGGATTCAGAGATTGCTGATGATTGGAGGGAAGAGGACACTCCAAGGGAAAAATAGGTTTGGTGTTGCCTTCATGCAAAATTAGTTTCTCAAGGAGCTGGCTTGCTGTACCACTTAATTTTCTTGAAAGTATCAGTCAAGCAAGGGCCATAGGGAGATTGCTGTTGCTGCTTTTTATTTTCCTTTCCTACTCAAATTCCCTCAGGCAACCTAGTTTCCCAAAGAGATTACAAGTTCTGGGCTGTATAAACACTCCCTGCCCGGGAAGCATCTATGGAGATCTTCTTTACGGCAGCCAACCTGCCTTCCAGGTAGAGAACCTGGCCAGCCCAGCCAGAGGAGGCCCCAGGGCCAGTCCCTGAGACTCAGAGTGGCCCAAGCCTGCCTCCTTGAACTCACAGCCAGCCTTGCGGGGAGAGGCAGGGGTGCTGATCACTGCCTGTGCACATCCCTTTCGCGCTGGTGCGGAGCAGAGCTTTGTAGAGCCCATGCCTCCCTCCTTCTCCCTTTCTCCATGGTCACTGGGTGTCCGAAGGCCCTTCCTGGCAGAAAGCAGCAGTCTACTTGAGCAGAGGGTGTATCCAGACCCATTTAGCAACCCCACCCCAGACTAGTGCTGCTGCCACGTCAAGTTAAGACCCATCTTGAGAGGGAAGCTGCACCCGGCAACTGAGCAGAAAGGCCTCTTCTCCTTCTCCAGAAAGGCCCAGTTGAGGAGGAGGGTGGGCAGACTCAGAGCTGTTGGTGCTGGGGCCCTGGGCTCTTTAAGAAGCTGGTCTCCCTGGCTGGGCTGGAGATGGGAGGCCCAGGCAGCTCCTTGACTCTGCTTACGGTCACTGGGTGATAAGCGGTAAAGCCTGGCTCCTTTTGCCTTTGAACTGAGTGCTCAGTCTTTCTCCTGCCTGGGAGCCGTTTTGAACTGCCAGTTCCCAGGGATTAGATGCATGTTTAGGCTGGATGAACTCATGAATGAAAATATTTTGCTTCGTGGTTTCGGCAACAGAGACCTGCACGGTGGGTCCCCTCTTTCCTCTCTCCCTCGCCTAGCACCACCCACCCGGGCCCACCCTAATAGCTGGGGCCAAGGCTCTTCCAGCAGCACCCAAGCTGCCTGTGATAGTTCGGATGGGGCCACTGCGCTATGATGCAACCAGGCGACAGGCAGCCTCTGGGCCAGGTGAGTGCTTTCTTGATACTTGTTTCCTGATCCACAATATCAAGCTGGCGAAGAGGCAGCCCAGGCACTTCCGTTTATGAATCAGGGCAGGCCTAGGAGAGAGGACCTGGTCCTGGTTCATTGATTCCGGTGCCTTGGGGTTCCTTGAACCTTGCGGGGTGTGGGTGTTAGGGTTGGGGAATTGAGTCCTATCATCTTGCAAGTGTCAGTATCATGGAAGAGGCAGGAGGATCAGAGTTCAAATCTCTGCTCGGCCCTTCTTAGCTGTGTGGCCTTGAGAAAGTCACACAGTCGCCTCAGGACCCCAGTTTATAGGTCAAGACACCGCGGTTCCTGCATCTCCTTCCCAGTCTGCTCTGAGGGTTGTCAGTGTGTGAGGTGCCAACCACTGTGCCTGGCATGGATTCAGCATTGCCTCTCTGTCCATTTCCTGCCTTTTATTGAGCTTGGCTGGACCAGCAGCCTGGGCCAACACCCACTCCATGTTTCCCCTGCTTCACTTTCAGAGAATGAGGAAGACCACGGGAGGTGCTTACAGGGCCTTAGTGTGATGGGTGAAGTCATCAGCTCCTAGGTGAATTAATGCTACAATTGATAGATTGATGCTGTTGCTGGCTGGGTTACACCCTTGGCTGGTTCCCTATATCATCTTTATCTTCACATGGCTATGGGGAGAGCTTGAGGTCAGCAGCCACTGACTAGAGGGCAGCTGTCTGTCACCACCTCATGCAGGGGGTCAGCGGGCACCTCCTATAAGGGGCGTAGGCTGATGGCTATTGGGAATCTGTATGGGGGTATAATGCTTTATATTTGCTCAGTGAATAGATTCAGCTGAGGATCAAAACAAGCCTTGGACTGGTGGCTGGGGGCCTGGCTTACCTGGGTGGGAAAGTGTAAGTGCATAGGCCTAGGTGTATGCCTGGTGCTAGGTCGCGTATGTGTTGTGGGGCAAGGGTGAGGCAGGAAATACTACTGGGCTTTTCCCATCCTGATTGGTAGCTCTGTAGTGAACAGTGATAGCGTTATTCTGTGTAAGTACTATACGCTAAATTTTAGAAAAACTAGAACAAACAGAACAGAGGTAACCACTGTTAACATTTTGTAATCTAGTCTTTTTGTTTCTCCGCACACATCTTTTTCTTATCAGACTGATCCATTTTGTAACTTGTTCTCATTTACAGAGAGTCATATCATGATATGTACTGCTGCATATACATCAATATTGTTTATTGATATGTATATTATTGTATACCATTCCGTATATCATGGTAGCCTTGTTTGTGAGGGCTCTGTGGTAGCCCAGGATACACATGGGCTCTGGTTTTCAAAACCACTCTCTCCCATGTGGTTACAGAGGTTACTTCTGCGTGTCAGTCATAACCAACTACACTGTGATGAGCATTCTTGTATTAGCAGCACTCACACAACTGTTTCCTTCAGATAAATGCTTAGAAGGTAAATTTCTGGAAAAGGTATCTGTATTTTTCAGGGTTTTTTTTTTTTCCTTTTTCTAAGTTGCCTTCCAGAACGTCTCTAGTAATTTACATTCCTGCCAGTAATGTTTGAGAGTGTTTGCTTCCCCTTATTCTCTCTGATCAAGTATCAAATGTTTAAACTTGAAAGCGTTCCTCTGCTCTGCAAAGAAAAAAACGAGTATCTTATTGTTTTAATTTGCATTTATTACCTGGGAGGCTAAATATATTTTTGTGTACTTACTGGCCACTTATATTTATTATGACCTGAATTTGCTGTCTACATATTTTTTTCATTTCTCATTAAACGTTTTTTCCTATTAATGATAGGTAAGATCTATTTATATATTAAAGATGTTTCATATATTTTTATTACCCAGTTTGTGATTTGAATGTTTAAATATTTACCAAACACTTGCACGTTCATCCGTTCATCTTTTCAGTCATTTAGAATGGCTTAAAAAATTCTAGACTCTCTTGGGGAGAGTGGGTGCTGGAGAATTAGGCCTGTATGTCCTGTATCTCAGAGGAGCTCACAGCTTGGGGAGTCACCAAGTTTGGTCCTAACCAGGTGGGCTAGGACAGTAGTCCTTAGTACTGTGCTTGCAAGTTGGAGAAGGAAAGGTTGGTGTGGGCAGGCAGAGCCTCAGGGCCTCCTGGAGGTGGCACTGGGACTTGAGTTTGAGGGAGGTGTGGGTTCAGATGTGGGGCGGGGAGAGCGTTCTAGGTAAGAGAGCATGGCATGAAGGTGGGACTGAGCATGACCTGTTAATAGGACCAGGATTTTAAATGATACAAACACAGATTGGTTCAGGGTTGGCTGTAGATGGAACTGGCACCCCTGGCGAGGCAGCCATGGTGATGAGGTCGGGATGGACTCTCCCCTCTCCTGGGTCCATGTAGGACTTCAGTCAAGGAGACGGAAGATGGTCCTTTTCCCCTTCTGCATACATTCCTTGGGCCTGACTAGAAGATTCTAGGAGAACTTTCCTATGTGTGGGGGGTGTTGTCTTGCGTCAGAAGCCCATTCCAGTCCCTCTGAGGTGTGAGGGTGCTGAATCCATTTCACAGAGGAACTGGGGTCTAAGAGACAAAGGGACCAAATGTGGCAGCCTGAGGAAGGCCTCAGAACCGCGGCCTAGGAGAGCCAGAGGCATCTCGGGTGAGAGGCAGTGGCTGCCTCCCAGGGGAGAGAGGGAGCAACGAATGAGGCAGAGGCAAGGCCTCTAGGCAGTTGTGAGAAGAGCTGGGTGACAGCTGGCCACTCAGCCACAGGCTGGCTCTGCCAAATCAACAGGAAGAGGCCTGGAACTTCAGCCCTGGCTGGGCTTCTTCCCCGAGGCCGAGGTGCCTCCCAGGGAGACTTGTCAGTGCTAGTGAGCAAGGGCTGTCTGGGGTGCGGTGCACCAGATGCCGCATGGGGAAGCCTGTGCTGAGTCTTTAGTGAGCACCTGCTGTGTACAGTACTGTGCGAGGATCAGGCAGGAGCTAGAGAAGCAGGAGATGGTGGGCCTTGTGTCCCGGGGGCCAGCAGTCTCATGCAGAGGTCAGGAAATGGTGTCAGGGAAGTAGGGGCTGTGGGCTGTTCCTTCAGCTAGTGTTTATCAAGCGTGGACTGTGGGCAGAAGCACTGAAGGTTGCAGGAACACGGAGGAGGGTGGCATTAGAGAAGGAGATTGCATCCAGGTTGAGGCCTGTAGAAGTCAGGATTCAGCAGGGGAGGTTGTCAGAGCCTGGGGTGTGTGCAGGGGGAAAGCAGGGGAGGTGGGGAGGGGGGAGGGTGTGGTGGGATGTCTGGTGGGGGCTGATGGGTGACTTCTAGCAGTGCTGGCAGGCTTCTGGGGGTTGGAGCAGGCATTTGGAAGGTGCATGGGCGATGGGTCTGAATTAAGGAAGGGGGTGTTGCCCCATCTGTGCGTGGTGTGGCAGGTGAGGGCGAGGGGCACCTCATGGCTCCCTCTCTCTACTGCGAAATATCTCACCTTATCTCGCTCTGTGGTGAGTCTCTCACAAGGTTGGAAAGAGCATTTCTCTGGACTCAGAAGCTGTGCTCTGCACCTCCCCTTCCAGGAGGGCCCGAGGGTTTTGGGTGAGAGGGAGTTGAGGTGTCCTAGATACACAGGCTGCAGCTCAGGGAGGAGGCAGGACCCTGCCCTGCTCTGCTCATCTCACTGCTTCATGAAGGCCAGATTCCGTCACGCGCCTCCTTACCACCTCTGAAGGACAGCTTGACTTCTCACCCAGCCACGCAGGCCCTTTGAAGCTGGCCTGCACTGAGGTCCTCCTGAGTCAGCCTGTCCTTCCAGGTGGACAATGATCACCTCCTCCCAGAAGCCTCCTTAGCTCTCCTAGCCCTCTTGGGCAGAGCACAGCTCTCCTTGCTCAGGGCACCACCCTTGGTCTTCTGGTTGTCATCCCTCGATTGTCACCCTTGCGTCTGAGCTGGTTCTGCCAGTGCAGGTCTCGTGGGCGAAGGGCTGCTCCAGCCAGCTTATCCCTCCTCCACGTGCCCCCACAGGGCCCAGGCCCTCGCACTCTCAGGGTGCTCAGGGGTGACAGGCTTATGAGGCAGCATTTCCGTAAGAACCTGCAGGAGTTGCCCAGGCGGCACCTCCTCACCACCAGGGTCTTAGAGTAAAGTAATGATGAAAGAAGACCAGTACCAGAGTGAAATGGCTTGGAGCACAGGCTCAGAAAACAGCAGATCTGCGTGGGGGGAGGCCTGGCTGGGACTCTTACTTGCTGTGTAACCTCAGGCCAGTTGTTTAACCTTTCTGAACCTTGGTTTCCTCATCTGTTTAATGCAGGCATAAATAGGCCTCAGGGATGTTGTGGGCATTTAAAGATAATGGCTGTGTAACCCTCATAGCCTCAAGGCCCCACGTGGCCAGGCCTCTGCACAGTCGCGCAGCCAGAGGTAATTAGAAAGCTGTCCTTTTATTGTCCTTTGAAGGAGAGCTGAATGTTGGGAGCCCCTGTCCTGCGGCCCCAGCAGCACACTGGGGGCCCTGTGCCCGGCTGCAGGTCCCCCTACACCAGCTTGCCCTTTTCTCTGTGCACCTCCCGCCCCAGCTCTTTATGATCTAGATGGGCTGCTTCTCCAACTGAGCCTTTCTCTAGTTTCATCTTTCCTCTGTCCTGCCCACCATGTCCTGATTCTGCATCACAGAAGTGGCAGGAACAGGCTGGCAGACATGGAAGCCTTCTAGAGCGGGTGCTGGGAGGAAGGGGTACTTACGCATGGATGGACAAGCCTCCTTAGATTCGCAAGCCCCTGGCCCATCGTAAGCGTTCAGCAGGTGTAAAGCACACAATTCAATTCAATAACCGTTCATGGAGGACCTGTCATATGCCAGGCACCACAATGGACTTGTCTCCAAACACCTCTGCCGAGTAGGTGGTGTCAGTGCCGTGTGACAGATGAGAAAGCTGAAGCTCAGAAAACGCGCATCGCCCTGGGTTGTGCAACTCGTAAGTGGCAGCACCTGTCACCCCCATGGATGGTGAAGTGCTCGCTGGGTGCCAGGCTGAGTAGGGAGCTCTGCAGCATGGGGGAGCCCCTCAGAGTCCTGCTTTTACTACTGTGTCTGGCAGGGAGACCGTTTGGATGAGGAGAGAACAGGCTGGAGGCAGGTGATGGGCAGATCCTAAATGTATGGGATTAAATATTTACATTACACAAAGATGAGGGTTAAGTGCCTCAGAGGCAGGCAAGGGAGAGAGGAGGGAATTGCTGGCGGGGCAGCCCCAAAGAGCTTCTAGAGAGCTGCAGGAGAGGGGACCATCTTTGGGGGCTCAGTGGAACCCTTTAGGGGCTTGGGCCGGAGCAAGAGTCTGGGGCTGCATCTCCTGCGAGATGTGTGAGAGTGTGTGGTGGCCCAGGAATGTGGGAGCCACATACTTTTGTGTAATTAGGTCGGCTCCTCTGCAGCGGCTGCAATTAGCTGCAGGCAGGAGACAGGACTTCCTGCAGCCAAGGTCACTTCTGCACCTGGGGCGGCTTACCTGGGCTCCTGCTGTCTGGGCTTGGGCCCCGTGGAGTTTCCGGCAGGGCAGCCGACAGGCAGGTGGGGCTGTTGGGACGCTGGGGTCACAGCTCCCACCTCACAGCAGGAGGAGAGAGTTGTCCTGGCCCTCCTCCTGCTGCTCAGCCCTATTTATATCCTCTCTGAGCCTCAGTTGAAGACGGGCCTTCTGCTCCCTCTCTTTACCTTTCAGGGGGCTGTTTCTGAGCTTTTCTCACTGTTGCTGCCTGTGAGTAGCACCGTCAGTGATCAGCACCATGACTGGTCAGTGAGTGCCTCGTATGCCTCCTTCCATGGGGAGCTCAGTGGCAGGAATACTTTGAGAATTTGGCTTTTCCTTTTGAGGGGTCCAACCTATCCTGCTTTAGTGGAAAATGTGAAAAATGAGATGATTAGTGCTGCCACTTTGTTTCTTTTTAGAGTTCATCTAATTTTATCAGCAACAGTAACAATCACTGTCTACATACTCTTCACCAGTTCTGCCTGTAGGTCTCCTTGAATTGTGAGATAGTAGATGTGAAAACTTGGAAGCAGGAAAGAAAATACTCCCTTTTCTTAACAGATGAGAAAAACCAGAGTTGGTAGAAGTGAGTTGTTTGCTGAGGGTCACATGGGGAGGCTGACAGTTGTCCAGGGCCACCTGGGTGCCAAGTGGCACCACTCTCAGGCTTTCGGATCTCAGCCAGGGTGGCACTGTGGCCGCGACTGCACTCGAGCTGGGGTCTGGGCTCTTCCACTGTGCCGGGCTGGGCTGGAGAGGCGAGTTGCCTCGTCCATCACACAAGGTCAGGGAAGTCAGTATGGCACCTGACACATGTGAGCAGAGGGGCAGCACTGCCCTGCAGCGGCCCAGGGCTTGGTGGTGGCAGGCTTGGAGCACAGCTTGGGGACAGGCTGGTTGCCCTCTCAGGCCACTCTCTTAAGGCTGGGCTGAATGCCTGGTTCCTCCATTCACCACCGTGTACCCCAGGGCTGGAAAGTGGTCTCAAAACCCTTGGAGCATGGCTCTTCCCAGGCAGGCCGGCCATCCCCTTGAGGAGCCCATGACACTGAGTGTGCTGGCCACTTGCTTTGACAGCATAAGTTCCCTCGGGCAGGAGGCTTGAAGCCACCCAAGTTCACGAGCACAAGAGGGTTAGACAAAGTATTGTGTGGCAAGTGTGAAGCCATTAGTATGTACCTGCCTTCCAGTAAGTGTTCAGTAGGTGTTAGTGGCCATTATTACTATTTTAAACACTGTTATTAAAGACAAAAACAAGGTTCTGTAAGGTAACAGGGGCCGGCCCCGGTCTGGGAAGACAGTGCTGCATGAATAGTGCTGACATCAGCTGTTGGCCCTGTATCTCCTTAAATCTCACCTGCCTTGATGGGTCCAGGCACCTTCAGTAGGAATGAAACTCCCGTTCTTATTTCTCAGTGGTTGTGTTCTCAAAAGTCACTATGACACTGCGATAGCAAATACTGAACTGCTGCTTCTACGGGAAACATAGGGTTTGGTTCCTGCGAGCCTGTGGTCCCAACATAGTCATCAACTGATCGATACATAACCTTGTTTATGTGGGGTTCTGTTTAAAGACACCTTCTTTAGTGTATGTGTATTTAATTGATTGACATTAAAGTCACGATCAATAGCACAATCACTCCTGCCTGGACAAAGCTTACTAGCCCAGGAGTGGACTCTGTAGGGCGCGCCGCGGCACTCTTGCACTTGGGAATACTAGATGGCATTTCTGCACTACAACTAGGGGCCATTTTAATCAGCAAGACTGAGAAAAAGCCCGACAATGCAGAAAACATGGCACTATGCAGACGATGGAGAGGATGCTTGCTTGTAGTAGCAGAGCTGAAGCAGGAAGGCAGAGCGTCGCCTTGTCCCACCTCACCCGGGGCTGTGCTTGTAGGGATTGTGCAGTTTTCGCTGCTCTGTGCATGTCCACACCTGCCCATGTAGGTAGCGGGGGTACTGATGATGGGGGCTACTGATCAGTTTTAGCAAGTAGGTGAATTACATAGCTGGAATCTGCAAATAATGAGCATCAGCTGTGTATGGTGGCGAACCCAAACTTCTGGCACAGCCCAGCTGTCGGGGGTTGTTCAAGGTTGGGAGGTGGCAGCAGAGCCTTTGAGCCACAGGCAACATGAAGAGAGGGAGATCCTCAGATGACCCCAGGGCCAGCTGCTGGCCCAGCCCTGAGAAGAGGAAGGCCGTGGGGCTCTGGGGCCCGGGGCTGGGCTGTGGCTGAGCTGGAGGGCTTCGTCCAAGGCATCCTGATGGGTTCTCCATGCACAGCCCTTCAGCTGTTTACAGCAGTGGATGGGAGGGAGATGTTTATTTGTACTCTTTGGCCATATTTTGAACGTATAAATGAGAAGAAACTAATCTTTGCGGGATTTTCACTTTGTACCCCCTTCTGCATCTTGTGCCTATTGGTTTCGCAGAGCATTGGCGGAGATGAAAACATCATGGAGGTGGCTGTGTGTGAGGAGCCCGAGCATCTGTGCAGATGGGAGGGGGGAAGGGGTGACTATGTATTTCCCATTAGAGATCTGCCCACCCCTCTGCCAGGCTTGGCTCCAGCGGGAGGGCGACGGGGTGCAGGGAGGAGGGCTGAGAAGGAACAGGAGAGGTTCTCCTTCCCCCAGCTCCCTGGTTCCTAGCCTTACCTGCACCCTGTTAGTCCTCTTGAGGCTGAGGCTGAGAAAATGGAGGGTCCCTGGGCTCCAGTCCCTTAAATTCCACGTGGTAAGTGAGGCCAAGGAGGGGAGGTGCTTCACTGATTACCACACAGCAGAGCCCTGCCTCTAGACTCTCCGAGTTGTCCTCTCTTCACGTCAGCACAGTGCCACCATGGCTATTCTTGTCACCGAGGCACTTTGCTTATGGCAGGAGGGCAGAGTTCCTTCTTTTGTTGAGGACTGCCTTCAGTTTTTTGGAGAGGTTATGAAATTGAGCTTTGGGGTCAAACTGCCCAGGGAAGAATCCTGGCTTAATCACTTCTTGGCTGTGCAACCTGAGGCAAGTAACTTAACCTCTCTGTGCCTCAGTTCGTTCTTTTTAAAATGGAGATGATGATAATAATAATAATACCTATTCCTCAAGGTTGCGTTGAGGATTCAATCAGTTCATATTTGTAAAATGTTTAGAACATCACCCAGCACAAAGGAAGAGCTCTCTAAGCGTTTGTCAAATGAGAGTTAGAGAATTGCTGTGTGATCTTGGGCAGATCACTCTTCCTGAACCTCATCTTTTTTGTCACCTAAGTAATGGGGGGAGATAATAATACCTACCACAAAGGGCTGTTGGGATCCCGTGTTGTGATGAAAAGTGCATTTAAGATGCTTAGTGCAGAGTGAGCTTTTAAAACCCCTCAGTAGTTTTTATTATTGGTATTCTTATGCCTTGGTCGCCTTCTACCCACTTAGCCAGCAGTGTCCTGCCCTGAATCCAGATGAGAGGGAGGGAGAGCAAACACAGAAGACAGGCCAGGAGGAAGGGTGCTGACAGGATGCCGAGGTCTGCACGCAGATGAGGTCAGAGGTGGCTTTGGGCTTCCCCTTGGCACAGACCCTGTGACAAGCTGGGTGGCTGGTCCCCAGAAATGAGTGGGGAGCTGCTCCCTGAACCACACCCTGCCGGGGCCTGCCTGCCCCACCCTCAGGGATTCTGGGAACCTGCACTGCTCTGCAGCCCTTCCTTCACTGAGTCTCCTGCCCAGACTTCTGTTTCTCCAGGGCGGCCCCTCCACCTGTCTGGGCATCTGGGCACATGTGTAACCAAGGGCACTGCCAGCAGTGGGAGTACCATTCTGGGTGCATGCAGAAAACTCCTGAAGTTCCTCTGGAAGGCTCAGGATACACTTCACAGGAAGCGTCAGCACAATTTTCTAATCAAGTTGAAGTCCGTGGCCCGTAGTTAGAAACAATAAATGAAACGCAATTTGAGCCAGCACTTTGCCTGAGTCTCCATTTCTGGAAGTGGGTGTGAGTGAGAAGCTGGTCTTTCTGAGGGAAGAACTTGACCCCCGACCCTGACTATTTAGCCCCCAGCCCTACCATCAGCTTGCAGGGGCGGGACCCTAGGACTTTATTTTAGGTAATCATGCCAAATCCTGATTTTGATCTGCCAGGTCAAAGTCCACACTTCTCTGTAAATCAGTGCACACTCTTTAGCAGATTCTTTGTTTTTTCTCCTCCTAGCTCCTTCTACCTGCCATGCTAGAGCTTAGTCTTGGAGGTCATTGTTTAATCAATATTAAACCATTCACGTAGTTTAAGTGTTTACTTATGTGCTTTGAATCATAGCTCGCAGTAAGAACAGTGATGCCCCCCTAATCTGCCTTCACTACGCTCCCCAATACCCTAATTATGTAATTTAGAAAAGAACATTTCCTGACAGCAGTTTCTTGGTGCACGGCAACAAATGCCGACTGGGGACAGGACCAAACAACCTGGTAATAGCTAGCACATGGAGACCGCTGCCTCGGTCCAGGCAGCCCTGGCTTGGGGCGGACGCCCGTCCGTTTGGGTTAAGGCTTTCAAATGATGGCGTATTAGTGCCAGTAGAAGTAATTCCACATGAAAAGAGCTGCAGCTAATAGCCCATCTCCAGTCTCTCTCAGTTTGCGGAATAGGCCCTCACTGCAAATTGTTACTGACTCAGACAGTCAGGAACAGAGATCTCACCCAGCCTGTGAGGCCGACACGGCCAAAGACGTGTCCAAGAGGCCAAAGTTTAGACCGAGCTCTCGTCATGTCCTCCCCCCTACTCTGCCCACCTCCCCCTGCCCATCTGTGATCCAGAGACTGGATCCTCATTGCGTGTTCCTCATTGCTCTTGAGGGCAGTTTAGAGACCTGCCTACTCAGTCAAGCTGAGCACACGTTTGAGGGGCTGTGGGTTTCAGGTTGGATGGCTGGCAGAATCCGTGGCTTCAGATCTGTCTACACGCCAGCAGCATCTCATCGTTGTGGCATTTTGGGCAGAGGGGCCCTAAATTCTTCTCTCCCCCCACAGCCTGCCAGGAATGGAAAACTACCCTTTCTGCTTCCCCTCCCCTCTGTGGAGACCTCTGTCTGACAGACATTCTGTTGCTATAGAAACCCAGCGGACATGTTGGGGGACTCACCTGGCCCAGCATTTGGGGCATTGGTGTGTAGGGTGGAATCCAGCAGCTGTGGGCTCGTGTTGCTATGTAGTCACCTGGCCCCCAGGGGCTGGAGCTCTTGATGGTCCCAGAGGAGGAGTCGGGGATGAGTGAGGAGCACAACGAACTGTGGAAATGTTAATTTGGTTGTGAGTCCCCAACCAATGCGTTAGCCTTTCTAGAAGCGCTGGTTGTCATGGCAGTAGAAGCGGTGCCAGTTGCAAGGGTTGTTTTTGTGGTTGGGGTGCCTGTCTTAGCAAAGAGTGAGGCCGAGCTGACAGCCTCAGTCCTCCCACCCTTCCAAGCCCTGGCCTTGACAATAGAGGAGGAGGGGGTGGCAGCCTTCCACACCGGCCATTTTGCCCTGGCATTCTTCTGGGGGTCCAGTGGCTTCACCAGAAAGGAGTGATTATCTAGCAGTCCGAGAGAGACCCCACAGGTGGGCTCCCCACTGGAGAAGGGGCTACCTTGTGCCAGCAGAAATCGGAGTTCAGCGATTCCTCTCCCGGGGCATGCTCACCATAGAGTGTTCTTTATGGAATCTTCTGCCACCCGGAGCCTGGCCGTGGGCCTGTCTGTAGGGGTCTGCTTCTTCAGGCCACGTTTTTGTCTTGGGCTTCAAATATTAGCTCCCCTGAAAAATTTCCTAAGTGAGGGAATGGAGGCCTTTTCTGTAGCCGGGGTGCTTGTGTAGCTCGTTAATTCTCAAAGTGTTTTACAAATATTTATCCACCTTAGGTCATTTGCAAACCTAACCCCTGTCATCCCACCTCAGGGTTGTCCCCTCCAGCCTAGTTGCCCAAAATGAAGTCAGAAGCCTTGGACTGGGAATTCCACGTTGGCGGATTTTGAAAAGCTGGCCTGAACGGTTTGTTTATTTCTCTAGTGTGCCCTTCTTAGAGTCCCAGAATGTGTCAGGACTTCCCCGTCCAGACATGCAAAAGCCCTTTGCCCTCTCTGCCAGAGGTGAGAGTATTTTATTTATGAATTCATCTTAAATCACTTTTAAAAATTACCTTGAATCAGATGAATGCTCTTTCTCTGCGATTATGTCAAAGCATCAAAATAAAGAGGGCTTGAGCTAGGAGTGAGGTATTTTAGGACAGGTAACCCGTTCTCTTTGACTTGCTCTCCCAGCTGGCGCGGACCGGTAGAGAAAGCCTATTTCGTTTTGCTCTTGGAGATCCCTGAAGTGTATCTATTTCCTTGTAAGGAGGAAGGCCCCTAGGACTTGGAGGCCTGGGTCCTTCCCAGGGGCAGTTGCATGCTGAATGTCAGTCACATTTCCCCCAAGACGGACCCAGAGGATTCCTGAGTTCCTGCCCTTCCCCGTCTTCCCAGCAACCCCCCGTGCTGAGCTCCATCAGGGTTACTGGCCTCAAAGTGGCCAAACCTGAATTTGCCTCGGCCCCTGGTCTCAGAAGCTGTGACTAATGAAGGCTGACCCCTGGTGAATTTTCAGAAGCCGCGTCTTGCCCGCACCAAGCCTATTCTGCCGATAAGATAGGCTTTTGTGTCGAGTGGGCAGGGGGCTAGCAGCTTCAATAAGGTCCATATCGAGGTGTTACTAATCCTTGGCTGGCTAATGTTTGCCAAATAAATAGCCTCATTAG
This sequence comes from Vicugna pacos, assembly GCF_048564905.1. Taxonomy (NCBI): domain Eukaryota; kingdom Metazoa; phylum Chordata; class Mammalia; order Artiodactyla; family Camelidae; genus Vicugna; species Vicugna pacos. The sequence goes on along the minus strand of NC_132989.1, from coordinate 26,681,009 downwards.
GAAGGGCTATAAAAGTCCGATAAGATTCTTCTAATTATCCCCCAAAGCACAAATACTTGGGGTTTCAGTTTAGTATAATAGGAGACATCGAGCAAACAGGGGAGAGTGTGTGAGTGTGAATATTTTTTAACAATGGCTTTCCTTCCTCTCCAGCCCTAACGCTGGCACATCCAGCATTTCATATTTTGCTTTTGCAAAAACAACAAATTGCTGAACAGAAGGGGAAAAAAAGACAATGACATATTTTAGGTTACTATTTCACCTTTGCAAATCAATGTACAAGCCATTAAAACTACATTTTTCCATGAATGATAAGTGTAATTACCTCTCTCTTGCCATAAAAACTTGTCCTTATTAAATGTAAATATTTAAAAATGATTGAAATATATTTGAAGGGCACTTTATAGCTTGATTTTATATGCTGACATCTGGGTTGCCTTTCCTAAAACACTCTATTTCTTGGAGAGTTATTAAATTAGTATTTTGAAAGGACTAACACTAGACTTGTTCCTTGTTTCAATTTTAATTTCGTACATATTTAGATTTACTGGGAACTCAGAGAGGGCTTACATTTAGCTAATACATCGTTCTGTTTGCGGGGCTTGTACACGCAGAAGTCATGATATTATTTGCAAAGGGAATCGTTAAATGGTGGGAAACTCTATCTCCACCCCTCCAAAGTCTAAGAGCAGGAAAATCGAGATTCCAAGATTCCTGGCTATAAATGTATACTTTTCCAATTCTTCTTTTGAGCAGGAAGATTGTTTTAAATATTTACTCTGCTTTTAATTGTGCATCATTTCAGATAGCAAATACCCAATCCGTTGTTTTCTCTTTCTGTAGCTCTGTCAGAGGTTATTTAGTTGAACTCCAAGAAAGATATGCAGTGTGATAATTTTTTTTTCAGCTCCCCTCTTTGAAAATAGTTCTTTTTCTTTCAAAATTCTCATTTTCAGTTGTCTTGTTCCACTTCTATTTTTGGAAAGGTGAGATTATTCTGTTCTGTGCTTGAGAGAGTTTCATAGAACGATAGAAAATCTAATATTTGAAAATACAAGCTTCACTAACATACTTAATTCCAGATGGCAAAGACTTTGCCCAAAAATGTGAAAGAATTCAATATTTGGTGGCTCAAATATTTTTTCATGATAAACAAATATTTCTGGGATGGATGTTCCTGAGCCCTCCATAGGAAAGCAGCCATCCATGCAAGCCACGCTGGGCTGCCCTTCAAACCCTCTTTACTCTTTTCCTTTCACTATGTTAAATCCTTGAGATGTGTAAAGATGTTATGATAGGCAGTGGGTCAAGTAATCTGCACATGTAGCTTTTTAAAAATTTTTCTTTGCAAAGGAAAATTTTTCTTCAAATAAATCCCCCCAAATAAATGGTTTGTAAAAACAAAACTCTATTTGTTTTGAAATTGCACACGAGAAACCATGTTAGAACAATCTCTTTCTGAGTTCCGCCTGAGAAAAGAAATTTACCTATAGTCAGCGATTTTCCTCATGATAAGCCCTTAAAAAATAAAGTTGTCTCTTGGGAGAAAATAAACATCAGTGAAGTGTAGGCATTGGTAGCGAGGTGGCCTTTTATTCACTTGTCCAGTGGAACTGCTGAACCTTTGTTTTCCTATCTCCACCCCCCCCCTCTGTGTCTTTTTCTTGCTTTCTAGTTCTGCTCATGCAAATTCCTGAACCATAAGCATTTTAGAAATTTGTTACTTTTAATTATATAGATGATTCTGGAATAAGCAAATGTGTTATTTTCTCCCTGCATGAAGTAAAAATTTTAGATAAGTTTTTAAATTTTTTTTTTTTGCCAAAACTTTTGGCAAATGTCTGGGGCTTGGGGGTATCTTCATGGTGCCCCCTGATCATGAGTGAACGAATGGGGAACATGCAGTTCACTGGGCAGTGACTTGGGAATTTTTCAGGAGGCATTATTTTCTTATGTTAATGCCTTTGTAGATTACATCGTCGTTCAGACATCAAAGAGCGTGCAATTAATAATGGGCATCTGGAGGTCGATCACATGCTTCCGATGTTAAAGTGGTGAACGACAGGAAAATCAGCCGTGGTCAGGTATTAGCCGTAATCATTTCTAAACAACAGCAACGAAGGCTTCTCTTTTGTGCCTCTGCTCTCAGAAATGCAAAGGTCCACCTACAAAAAGTTCCTATAGCCGCTTTCCTCCTAGTGGATGAGTGAGTAATAAATGATTTGTAGACCTACATCGTCAGTTTGATTCAAATCACCTTAATTTCTTCAATAAATGCAAACTCAATTTTGTGTGAACTTTTCCCCTTGAAGCCCAACATGGACGTGGAGCAACAGACAGCTGGTTGTATTATTTGCATCTTTAGTTAATTCCTCACAGGTCTGCCCCTTTATCTGTTTGCATTTTCCAAAATATACGAGTATTTTTCTAGCACTCGGATAATAGTCTCTTTCTGCCTGCTGCCACCAAAGGCATCCTTACTAGTTATTTTTCTTTTCTTTGAGGTAGCTGTTTATCTTTTCCAAAGTGATCTATGTTACCTAGCCCCAAGTAATATAAGATAGGCAGGTAAGACTGTATTTAAGCTCAACAAAACTGTTCCAGAGAAATATGGCGCTTTGCGCTTTAAACACTCCAGCAGGTACGAAAACCTGCAACTCTTTAACAATAATTCTCATTTGAGTAGGTCACAGATAATAAAGGAATGCTTGTTTCTGGGAAATTAAAAAAATGACATGGGGGGAAAATATTTATTTGCTTTCTACATTGGTCAAATGACTGGTGGATATTAAAAACTTGTAAACAGACAGATGCAACCAATTCTCTTTCATTAACAAATTGCAATTTCACAATAAAGTAAATGCATTAAAAAATGTCTGCAACTTCCGAGACGGTGAAATTGTCAGAGCTTGACCCTGCTTTAATTGTTAAAAAAAAATATTCTAATCAGTTTAGGGAAAAAAAGTTTTCTTGGAAATCTTCAAGAAACCAACTTAAATGTTAAAGGCTCCTTTGGCCAGCCGTTCAGGTAGCAAAAGCGCTGATCAGCTTTGTGTACATTTCTGTACGTTTGCCCCTAGACTAAATCTACCCAGTCGCCAGCTTTGTTTTCCTTCTAAGTACAAGCCATATCAGCAGCACGTTTTAAAGTTAATTTGAAGCAGGGTCTATCTTGCCATCAGCAAATATGTTATAAGCTTATTATTTAATAGTGATTCCTGGGGAAGGCCATCATCCCCTTCCTAAATCCAAATATAAAAGCTGAAATCGTATTTGTTAAAACTGTCATTTTGAATTTGTGGCCCAGATTGTTTTCCTGTGAGTGCTGGGCCAGAGGCTCGAATGCTCCCAGCTGCAGGCACCCCGAGCCCAGCAAAGCGGCTCGTGGCCGGTGGCTGACACGCTCCGAGCCGCCCAAACCGCCTGCTTCCCCCAAACAGAGCTCCAGCCCAGCCCGCTCATGGCTTTTCCACATTGTAAAATCATTTGATTTATTTGTTTGGTTTGGTTTGGTTTTTAGAAGCACTGCAGAAATTATTTCCTACTGGCAGAGAGGGCACTTTGTGCTACACTACATTAGCTTCACATCATTAGTTTAGGGTTCTCAAACTGAAAATTGTTAAGTATATGGGAGGCTTCTAGAGACCTCAGTTCTGACCAGAGCAGAACCAATTAAACCTGATGGATTCCTTTCACTGTCTGTAACGTGTGAGGCCATACATAACAAAGTGTTGTGGCATTGCTGAAGGGGTTCCCTCTGTTAGCTTTGGAATTTGGTGGTAGGAAATGCTGCAGTTATTTATAAAGAGGCAAGCAAGATTCCTCTGTTACCGTTTGGGTTCTTAAAAAACGTAATTTTATCGTCACTGCTTGTAGCAAGAAGCCAAGAAGGGGTGCCGATGACAGCCACGACCCCGTATCTCTGGGCTGCCTCTCTCACCTCCGTCAGCCACTTCCCGCTCCGGATTCTTGATCTTTACGAGTAATTCTAAACCCGGCTGCGGACAGAGGATGAGCCCAGATCAGAGGATCCGACGGGTCCTGGTCTCCGGTCTGCCCGGCGGGATGCCAAGCTGGGGGACCCTGCATCGGGACTCTCTGGGTCCGGGTCCTCCCGCCACACGGGTTCGCACCAAGCAAAGTCTCCCCTCTTTCTCTGGGGGCGGGGGGTAGGTGGGAGATGCGGGGCCCGAGCCTGGAGCGCCTTCTCTGCGCCGCGGGCGGAAGGAGAGCCCCAGCTGGCTGGCTCCCACGCGTCCATTCTGCTCCTTCCTTTCTGGCTCGTCCTTCCCGGGGGTCCCTTCCTTCCCGTGGTGTTTGAGCGAGACCTCGGCCTTTGCCGGTTGCGGAGGCCGGCGAGTCACGGGCCTCAGGTGAGCGCTCCCCGAAGCTCTCCTGCCACCTGTTGGCCGCCTGCGGTGGTGACGCCGGGAGGAGCCGCGCTGGTAGGACTTGCCAGGCCTGGCTTCCAAACCCGGGCTCCAATTGTTAATGACTTCTCTGTGGCAGCCTCCGTGTTCCAGCCAAGGCCCACAGACTGGCAGACCTGCGGCTGTCTCTTGAAGGTCCCTCGGCTGATCCTCCTACCTTTCCTGGGTCCTCATCTGTGGCCCCTGAGCCAACCTGCCCTGGAATATGATGTACAGGATGCCTCCTCTCTTGGCGTCCTGCCTCTCAGGCGGCCATGCAGCCAATGGAAGGTTGAGGGTGTCGCTGAGAACAGAAGCCAGACCACTCTGGGTCCTCGTGTGGCAGTGGTGTCTGGGAAGGGTTTGGTGTGGGCTGTACATGAGCCACAGTGGGAGGTATGTGCTGAGTCCCCCTGACATGGGGCCCCTGCTCTGCTGGGAGACAGTGGAACTGGGGAGGATGAGCCAGCCTGTACCACTTGGCTTTCTTGACACTGGGCAGAGGGCTCTGTCCAGGCCTCCCTTGTTCCTTCCTTCCTGGGAAAGTTCCCAGGGTGTAGATGGACTGACAGCACAGGCAACTTCAGCTGAAGGTCAGAAAGAAAGGAGTAGGAGTTTCAGTTCAGAGCTGTCTCATTGGAAGCCATGGGCCTTTCACTGCACAGTGAACTATCCCCAGTATCATAGATGGGCATTTCTGTTCTGGGGAAGTTGGGAAACCACCATGTGTGGGCTGGAGTTCACCCATGCAAATAGCTCTGTAAGGCACTTTTAACAAAGTGGGGCTCTAGTCTGGTGGCTGTTTTGGGCGTTTGGATACAGAGCAGTGCAGCAGTCACATTTCTGAACCATCTGGGGGCAGAACTAAACCTCTTTCCAGGTTCTGTCTGAATGGATCAAGTCTTAGGAATGGATTTGACCTGGCTTTGAGAATGTCACATGTGCTTTGGTAGCTGAGCGGCAGAGGACATATGTGGTGGTGATGCCCTCATTCCTGTTTTGGAGAGGGGGTCAGGAGCCATGGCTCCCCCCTAGGCTCTGCTGGAGATGGCCGAGAGTCACAGCTGCTGTTGGCCCGCAGACCAGCACTCAGCCGCTTTGGAGACGCAATGTGTTTTCATTCCATGGTGGTTTCATACACAAAGACTATGTCCCTCTCAACCCCTCCCGCCTGCAGCACGCATGTGCCTTAAACTCAGCATCCGAGGTCCAGCGGGGCATCCGTGCTTTATGCCACTCAGCAGCATAGCTGGACCACTGACACCCTCATTTTGCCAACAGCGGTCAAGCTGTTTCCATCTGGCTGACTTATGTCTAACCCGGACACCTTATCTCTAGCCTGTTAGAGGGGGGCTGGCCCTGAAACCCAGTTTCTGTTTATAGGTGATTGTCTCTTGACTCATCTAAGGCTGAAATGTTCTTCCCTCCTGGTCTCTGAAATCATGGGGAAGGGACTCTGGTATTTGGCCAAATGACTGCTGAGAATCCAGCCCTGAAAGGTTATTTTCTTAGTCAAGGGGCTCACGTGAGCCCTGGACTAGGGGTGATTTAGTTGTGTTTTTTCAGCTCACCTCATAATTTAATGTCGAAGAAATTCTTTGGCATGTTTCCTCCTGGGTGCCGACTGCCTTTGGAGCAGTTCTATATGGAGCAATGCCCCATAGTCAGAAATCTTCTTGTTATGCCAGGTCTGGGCTGTCGGTAACCACTGAGTGGCTCACTGTAATCTCTAAGGTTGGCCAGCAAAGGAGGGAGAGAAATCCTCCTCAGCCAGGACTCACATTTTTATGGAGAAGAAGGAATGTTAGCGAAGTCAGTAAATTTCCAGTCGTCCCAGCCCTGTGAACATGAAGAGGAGAGAAGAGCCCCCGCAGCTGGTTATTTACCCCCAGCACAAAAGCAGCCTGCCTCTGTCACCTCCCTTTTATTTCCTGCTGCTCTGACAGAAATACACTACTGGCTGAATATGCCTTCCCACAATACTGTCCATCACACAGGTATTGGGGGGGGGGGGAAGGTATGAGGAACTTTAAACACACCTGGCACCGCTGCCTCTGCCTTTGTGCTGGGAATGGCCAGGAGCCAGCTGGCTGCCCTGTCGCTCATGCACATGCTCTCCAGAGGAATCCTGACAGATGGACTTCTTTCTGAGGCCACAGAGTATCCTCACATTAGGCCATTCAGCTGCCTTGGGAGAGCTGGGGCAACCTAGCTGGTAAGCAGCCTTATCAGGCTCTTAAAGCTTGAAGCTGTTTAGCCAAGAGAATTATCTAGGGGAGGGAAGACTCCGGGACTCCTGAGTCTCTATTCACGTTCAGCAGCAAACCAGACAGGTCTTCTCACGCCCCTGGGTGATCCCACCCAGCGGCAGCTAACTGCGCGGATGCTGTCTCCCTAGCCCCTGGTGGGCACCTTGGAGGTGGCCGCATATGACTGAGCTGTGGACCGTTTCCCCAGTTTTATGCATCTAGAATCGTGAGCTTTTCCCCAGAGTTGGGGCAAATAAAGAGAGAAGGTCCTTTACCGGCTTCTTTATCACAGCTGACCTGGGATGGCGGCTGCTCTCCTGCACCCCAGGCTGCTGTAAGGTGCACCTCAGCTTTCGACCCTTCCCGTAACTGGGTAGGAAATGACCCTTTCTGAAAGGAGGAAGAATGACTCTTGAGTCGTCCTCAGTCTTCCTCTCCAGCTGCTACAAGTTCATGTGTTGTAACTTTCCCTCTCCTGAGACAACATATTCCAGAGGCCAGTGAGAAGGAAACGTGGAAGAATCTTTTAAGTGGGAACATTCTTGGTTGGGAGAGTGAGCTGTTCACGGGGACGCTGATGCCTTCCCAGGTCACAGAGCTGAGAGGCGATGAGGCCGTAGTGGCACTTGGATTTGGGGCTGATAGAACTGGTTTTTATAAAACGCTGGACTCTGCTGTGATGATCAGTTGGGAAATTCATTGTAGTGTGTGTCTGTCGAGGACGGAGAAGACAAAATGGACTTCGAGACAGTCAATTGGGTCACTCGTTGTCAAGCAATCACTTAGTGAGTGTTTGTTCTGGCTATTGAGTGTCATTGCTATTAGCCACTTAATCCCTGGGAGAGGCCATGCTCTGGGTCACCCCCATCTTAGAGATAAAATCCAGCCCTGCTTTTCTTCTCTGTGATCTTGGCCCAGGCAGCTGAGCATTGCTTTGATTCCAATAAGCAGACCCCTGCAATCAAAGCCCTTATTATTAGCTTGAACCCAAATTGCATCTTGACCTCAAATGAGATTCAAGAGCAGAGGAACAAATACTTTGGAAAGAACTCAAGGAGACGACAAAGCTGTCGTCACGGACATCAGGCCCTTTCCCTGGGTTTCCATGTCCCTCTCCTCTCTCACCCCCTCACCCCTGCTTGCCCCACTGGAATCATTCTGTATTCACCTGGCTGTGGGAGTGAAACATTGTGAAATCTGGAATTGCTGCAGCAACTTGAAGATGTGGAAAATGCAGACTCCTTGCTTGGTCTGTCCTGTCTTCAACCAATCCAATCTGACGGAACCATGGGTGTAACTGATGCCAGATGTGATCAAACTAAATAAATCTCATAGAACATGGAATCAAAGTGCTCTTGCATTTTCCTTTTGTTTTCGGCACAAAAGCCATTCTCAGTATATGAGTGGTGTCAGATGCAATAATCCAGAATAAATCTCCAGGAAGAAAAATGCATCTAAACATGAACCATCACTCGTTTCCCATTTCCCCTCGCTCCCCTCATTTTTATATTGGATGAGTCACTGGGGCGTCTGCTGACAGCTCCTGTTGGCTGGCCAGACTGGGGCGATGATCACAGGCACTTGCAAGGTCTGGGGTTGCGGCCAGATCGACACAGGTCGTTGAATTCCAGCTGGGGGAGTTTTGGGCTTTTGCCCTTTGGGCCACGTCCATTCTGGCTGAGGGTCAGAAGAAGGCCACATCCTTTGATCCAAGGCTCCTCCAGGAGGTCCTATGCTGTTCTTGCCAAGTGCATCCACCGTAGAAGTCTGGGAGCACTTAAGTTATACATAGTCTTTGGACAGATTAAAGTTGGGAAGTCTGGGGCTGCCCTCTCCAGGCCCTGGACGGCTACCCTCCTTGGAACACTTGCTCATCGTTAGTGAAGGTGACATGACTCTAGGGGAGAAGGTGACATGGCCGTGGGGAAGAATGCTTGGGGACATTTGCCAGATCAAGAATTTCAGAAGCTCCCTTCAGAACTGGAAGACTTTTGGCCATTGAATAGTTAATCCTAACCCTGCATCTATTCCAGATTTTTCCTTTCAGTGCAATAGCTAGTCCATGAGCACATACTGCATTTAGTTGTCAGGTCTCTCTCGAACAGCCTTTAATAATCTGGGGCTGTTCTTCAGCCTTTCTTTGTCCTTCACGACACTGACTTTTTGCTGAAGAACAGGTCAGAATGCAGAATATTCCTCAGTTTGGGTTTGCCAGCTGTTTTCTCAGGGGTAGATTCAGATGAAACAGCTGTGGCTGGCCTGCAGTATTCTTTCAAGATGACATATCTGGAGGCACGTGCTACCTCCCTGCCCTGGGTTGCTGATGTTCACTTCAGCTTCCTGGCCAAGCTCTTGTCTAGTTACTGTACTGTGTACAGTTGGCCCTTGGAAAATGTGAGGGTTAGGGGCACCCACCCGCCACACAGTGAAGATCTGGGTATAATTTAGAGTCGGTCCTTCGTATATTTGATTTTGCATCCTGAAATTCAACCCACCATGGATCTTGGAGTACCGTAGTATTTACTATTGAAAAACATCTGAGACAGCTGGACCTGTGCAGTTCAAACTTGTGTTGCTTGAGGGTCAGCTGTAGTTACTCTTTGCCCCTGTAACTAATAATCAGCCTGTGGGGAGATACTTGGACATGCAAGTATCATCCTGCTCCTCATCCAGTCCTCTCCACTCCACGTTGAGCATCCATCCATCAATGATTCTTTCCCCAGCCAGTCTTTACCGTGTTGGTCACAGAATGGTGACCTTCCAGTTTCACTACTTCTTCTACATTTATCAATATTCTCCTTTGATGAAGAGCCCTCCCTCCCATCTTCTTTCCTTCTTTCTTTCCATTCTCTCCTCTTCCCCTCCCTTCTGCTTCTGCTGCACTTTCGTCAGTATAGTTTCATAGATCCCTATTTTATTCAATGGGATATAAGCAAAATTATCATTATTTATTTTGATGTTGGAATTTTCCTGGATGTAGACAGTGAGATTCCCTTCCAGCCTGGCTCCTGTGTCCCTTTGACATGCTACTGTCAATATTTTGAGTTTACTTTCTGGCATTAGCAAGATGTACCTTGTATCTTCTTTGCCCTAGTCTTGGTTTGTGCCCAATGCCACTGGAGTGTCATTGCATCTAGACCCCTTCAAGTATAGGAGATGCACATTATATATACATGCACACACACTTAAACATCCTGGCTTTGAAATATATAAATACATATGCACATTTAAAGTTACCTATACATATATGCCTACATATTTGAAAATTTTTATGCATTCATCCATATGTAAACATGCATATTTTCCTCATGATTCCACGGTGTTGCCCTCAAATCCTACATGTTTATCATTGCTTCCCCTCTTCCCATATTTGAATCTCCTTTCTTCCACAATGAGAAACCTGGCTCCCAACAGCATCACACGTTTACTCATATCCTCTATCCTACAATATAGATAAAATAGTTTCAAAATTGTCACACACACACCACTATGAAAAACAAGCCTAATTAAAAAAAATTCCTGATTTGTTTGTAGCTCTTTTTCCCTTTAGACTGAGGCCATGTAGTCAATGTCCTTAGTTAAAAAAAATTACTTGGATTACTTCTTATTTTCTTCTTCAGTGTGGTTCTTAATTTAGCTTTGTCAGATGCTTCCTCATGATGAGATTTATCTGAAACACACTTTTTAAAAAACATTTAATTTTTGTATGGAGATACTGGGAGTTGAACCCAGGGCCTCGTGCTTACTAAGCACGTGCTCTGCCACTGAGCTACACCTGCCCCTGGTTTGGTTTCAATGCCTTTTAACTTTAGTTTTTTGTTCCCCTCATCCTTGTTGATTTAATTTTTTGATATGCTTCCAAAAATCAAAGCTATATCAAAGTATGCTCAGAGGAGTGTCACACCTTTCCATATAACTTTCATTTGCTCTCCTCCTCTATTCCTTAGAGTAACCAATCTGATTTTTTTTCTTCCTGTGCTGGTTTTTTCTTTTGCATACATCAGCCAACACATGTATGTTTTCCTATTCCCCCTTTTTTCTTAAATGAAAGGTAACATACTACAAGTATTCTTTTGTAGCTTGCCTTTTGCACTTAACAATGTATTCTAGAAACCACTCCATGTGTCAGTTCGTAGAGATTTCCCATTCTTTTTTTATAGCAGCATATTATTACTCCATTGTATGTATGTTACATTAGTTTATTTTTAACCCATTTCCTGTGTTTTGAGAATTAAGGTAGTTTCCAATATTATGCTGCAATGAATAAACTTTATGTGTGTATATGCTTTTCGTGGGACCTGTATCTTTAGGGTAATTTCTTAGAAGTAGAATTGCTGAGTCGAAGTAAATAAAGACATAGTTTTGTTAATGTTCCAAATTCCTTTTTATAGGGCTTGTACAAAATGCATTCCCACCAGCAGTGTATGAGAATACCTGTCTCTTTACAGCTTTGCCAACAGGATGTGTGTCAAGATTTTGAAGTTTGGCTGATTTGATGGTTGAAAAGCAGTTATTTCAGTAATTCTTAATTTCCATTTCTCTGATTATGTGTGAAGGAAAACATTTTTTCATAGGTTTCAGAAGCATTTTTAAGTCTGTTTGGTAAATTTTCTGTTTATGTCTTTGCTTATTTTTCTGTAGGATTTTTGGAAGTCTTTTTAAGGTACATTAGCCCTTTATCTGTGATATATGTTGCAAATATTTCTCCCAGTTTGATGTTTGTCTTTTGGTTTTTGCTTGGGTGGTGTTTAGAATACTTTGTAGTCAGAATTATTTTAAAAATTTGACTCCATCTGGATTTTGATTTATAATTCTTATAGAAGAATTCAGTCGTGTTTTCTTTTGGTAGTAGTGTAGTTTTTCACACTTAGATCTCTAGTCAATTTGGAATTTATTTTTGTATGTGATGTGAGGAATGGAACTAATTTTAATTTTTTCCAAATATATTTTCAGCATATTAATACCCTTTATTACAAAATCTGTCTCTGCTTGAGTGAGCTGAGATATCACCTTTATATGCACTAGATTTCCATAGATAGTTTGGCTTATTTCTGGACTTTGTTATCTGTTCCATTAGTCTGTCTCTTTTTGTGCCATTATCATACTGTTTTAATTGTAGAGGCTTTGTAATATTTAAAACTATCTGGCAGGGTGACTTCTCTTTTCACTGTTTTCCTACCTAATCTTACATATTAATTTTTGTAAATTAACTTTACCATCAATTTGTCCACCTACAGAAAAAAAATCTATTTAGACTTTTTATTGGGATCATATTAAGTTTATAAATTAATTTAGGAAGAGCTGACATCTTTACGATGTTGGGATATCCTGACCATGAACAAAGGATGTCTTTCCCATTTTTTCAAGTCTACTTTTGTGGTTTTTAGGCATGGACTATAGTTTTCTTCAGAAGGGTTTTGGGCATTTTTTGTTAGGTTTATTCTTAAGTGCTCTGTCTTTCCTACTGCTATTGTACATGAGGACGTGTGTGTCTCTTCTGTTACATCTCATGACCGGTTCCTGTTTGTGCCTGTGAAGGCTATTGAGCCTGGTCTTACATCCTACTACCTGGATGAATTATTTTATTGTTTGAGTTAGTTCAGTGGCTCTCACTATGTGGTCTGAATACCTTTGAGGTTCCTGAGACCCATTTAGTGGCTTCACAAGGTCAAAATAATGTTCAGAATAATATTAAGACATAATTTGCCCCTTTAACTTCATTCTCTCTTGAGTGTATGGTGAGAGTTTGCTAGAGGCTATATAATGTGTGATATAATAACAGACTGAATGCAGAAACAGATAGGAAAATTTAGCTGTTTCTATTAAGCTCAGCAACACAGAGATGTACAAAAATATAAAACAATGTCATTCTTCCCACTGAAAGTTTTTGTCTATGCTTATTTTTCAGAAAATGCTATTTATGTTAACCTGCTTATTACTGTTACTTTTAAAGTAAAAAATATTTAAAATTTTCTCAGTTTTAAATTCTAATCTAGTAAATATCAGTAGATCCAACCCTCATGGGATAAAAGCTCTTTGAGACCCTTAATAACTTTTAAGAGTGTAAAGGGGCTTTGAGTTCAGAGTTTTTGAGAAATTCTGAGTAGTTTTATCATTTATTCTCTAGGTTTTCTGGGTATACTATTATGTCCTCAGCAGTAGAGTTCACTTTCCTTAGTCTTTTCCAATTCTCAAGACTCATTATTTTTTCTTGCCTAATTGCATCAGCTGATACGTCTGGTAAAAATGTTAGTAGTGGAAAAGTGGGCATCTGGTTCTCACTTCAGTTGGAATGCCTCTGGTGTTTCCCCATTAAGTGAGGCTGGGCTGCTACGTCGGCACTGTGTGTACTATGTTACGTTTACAGAGTTTCTTTCTGAGTTTGATGTATTTCCATTGCTGTCTACAAATTTCTTTGGTATTTAGAAAGGTTTGTATTTTTGAACTAGTGGTTGCCTTTGTATTTATACCTTCTATACTGCCCTTAATTCCTCCTTTTCTTAAATTTTTACTATCTGGTTTGTCAGTTTTAAGTGGTATACTTTGACTCCCATCCATTACCTAAATAACAATCAGTGGTCATATTTTACTTTTCCCTTTATTCCCATTTTTAAGGTACATTCTTTCTAGAAACTTGGTCAGAACATATAATGTTTATATATTCTTCTATTACCATAACCCCATCTTCTTTTATTCTTAGCTGTGTAATTAAATGTATCAAGTGATCATCATCAGTCCCTTTACTGAAGCTCCCCCAGTTATCTTTTGGTTGGGTCAGCTGAAGGCTGGGTGTCAAATCCTTGGCTTGTACTCTTTCTTTGTGTTTTGAAAATGCTGCTTCAGTTTGGCCCTGTTGTTCATGTTGCTCCCTGGAAGTCTTATGCAAGCCTGAGTTTCTCACCTACATAAGAATTTTGATGCTTTTGCATAGAGGTCCTAAGGATTTTTTAATTTGTCATTAAAATCCAATAGGAAACATCTCAGAGTTAATTATTCTAGATCATTTTCTAAGCACACAGGGAGCCTCTTCAGTGTGTTGATTTAGGATCTTATTTCTGGAAAGTTTTCTTGGGTTTTATTTCTAAATACTATTTCTGTTCCATTGTTTTATTTTTCTGCTTCAGGGACTCCAATCATACATATGTTAGACCTTCATTGTCTGCCTTCTATTTCAACTACTTTCTCTCTGATATATATATATATATATATATATATATATATACACACACACACAAATATAAATATATATATATATATATATACACACACTTCTTTTTAAACTCATTTCCATTCTTTTTTGTTATTTTACTACCTTTCTTCAATGTCTCTTATTAAAATTTTATTTGGACCTGTTTTCTCTTGTGTACCTTGTAATTTATTCTTTATTTTTGACATACTTTTGACTTTTTCTTCAATTTTTTTTTCCTGAATTTGACCAACTTTCACTGCATTTCTTCCTGATTTTTTGAGTCCTTTTCTATTCTTAGTTTTTATTTGTGAATCTAGTTTTTTTTTTTTAACCTTTAAATGCTTGTTTGATAATATTTAATTCAGCTTGAAGCTTTCTTTTACAGTTTTCTTCCGCTTCATAGTTGATTTTTTGGGGAGGGCAGATTTTCTTTAGCTAAAATGTTTTGATTCATATTTTGTCTTACCTTCTTATAGTAGCCAAGCCTGGCATTAGTCTTCCCCTCCCACTTCTAGGCGTTTTTGAGGAGAGAGTTCCTATTTCAACAGTGCCCTCTTCTGTCAGTATAGTGAAGTGCAGGTTGTTGAATGGGTAGTGCTGAGAGTGGGGAGGAGGAGGGGGTGGTGTGTTTCGTTTCTTGCACTCTTTTTTTTCCTGAAAGATTCTTAGCTTCCCCCTCTTACTTTCTTCCATTTTTTAAAAACTACCCCTTACCTCTAAGGGGCAACACCTCTTCTTTCTTTATTTCCTCCTTCTTCTACAAGCCATAATTGTCTATCATTGCCACCTCTGACCCTACTCAATTTCAAGAACATTTCGTGCAGCAATACTGTGAACTACTAAGTTTCAGACTCATGTTCATTGCTTTGCATTCAGTGTTTCTTCCCCGCAGCTTTATTGAGGTCTAATAGACTCCAGTGTTAGACTTTTCTGGAATGATTCTGTCTATGCTTTATGTCCTCCACTCCCTTTTCCTTTTTCCCATGGACTTTCTTAAGACTCGCCTTTTAGTTCTCTATACAAACAGACTTGCAGCACTAGTTGGTGCTTTGTTGGAATCTGGTGTTTATTTCTCTACTTACCTGTAAATTGAAAAGTTGATGGTATTATCTAACTCTTTGTAATGCTGAAGGCGTGGGTCATGTGTAGATTTTTTTTTCTTGTCTTTTTCCCCACTTTGACAATCTTAGTTTTTTTGTTTGTGTGTTTGTTTTTTGGTTTTGCTTTTAGATGTGAGGAGAGGTTTGGATTTAGGAGGGCACTATTACCTTCCAGACTTATTGCTGAATAAACAGTAAATACAGCTATTTTAAAGGAACTTTAAAAAAACATTTCAAAAAATGCTTTTAAGGGGCAAGGGTATAGCCCAGTGGTACAGTGCATGCTTAGTATGCATGAGATCCTGGATTCAATCCCCAGTACCTCCATTAAAATAAATACATAAATAAACCTAATTACCTACCCCCCCAAATTAATAAACAAATAAATAAAATTACTTGGATTGACATGTTTGGTGATGTTAAGACCACTAGCTGTGTTAATCATGTTTGCATTTATTATTTTCAGTGGGAGAAATGCCCCATGGTGGAAGTTTTTAGAAGTCTTTTCATATAGGAAAGGATGTGGACCTCTCGTCAAAGTGAAGGGGCCCCTATTGAAAGATAATTGCTCTTCCTAAAAACACTTACCTTGGGGAAGCCATTTCAGCTTTAATGCTGGCATTTTCTTGCTATTCATTATAGTTCCAGAACCCTTGCTCTTATTTTCTTTGCTGGTTGGTGGCATGTTGTTATATATCCAGTATTTTTTTTTAAAGCATCAAAGAAATACTTCAACCTCTACATTTTTCTCTTGATGGAGATGAGTCTGAGGTAAATCTTTACTGGTGAGAGAAATCTTGGTTCTGACAAGTGGCTGCTAACAAGGGAATTGCAAAAATCAGGCAGCCACACATCAACTGCTTCTTGGAGCTGCTGACTTGGTGGCTCCATTAGTGGTCTCCTAGGGCTTTTCTTTCTCAGTTTTCAGTAGGTTTTTTCCCTCTTAAAAGAATCTTCATAAAAACGGAGAGCAGTGTAGCAAATATTTCTTGACCGAGACACAAAACTGCCAACCATATAAGAAAATAAGTTGATAAGTTTGGCTATTTTAAATGTACAAACTTCTCTTCATCAAAAGACACCATTAGGAAAGTGAAAAGGTAATTTATAGCATGGAAGAAGACTTTTGTAAAACCCAGATCTGACAAATGACTTGCATCCAGAATATATAAATGACTTTTGCAAGTTGATAAGAAAAATAAGACAATTCACTGGGAAAATGAAAAGATAATTTGTGAAAGAGGGCATCCAAATGTCCTGAAAAGATACTTCATAAAAGAGAACATCCAAATGGCAAAAAAATATGTGAAATAGTGTTCAGCTTCATTAGTCATTAGAGAAATGCAAATTAAAACCACAGTGAGATACACTACATTTACCAGAATGACTAAAGTAGAAGAAACATGCAAACCGAGACAACACATAGGTGTCGGCAAGGATACTGAATACCAGAAATATTACACATTCTAGATAACTGTCCACGTCTACCAAGGTTAAACCTATGCCTTCTTATGACCCAGTCTTTCCATTCTAGGTATACACTCAACAGAAACACGCACATATGAACATTGGAAGACATACGTTAGAATGTCCATAACAACACTGTTCATAGTAGCTCCAAACAGGAAGCCATGCAAATTCCCATCAAAAGTAAAATGGATAAATGAATTATGGTATATATTCACAAGGTGGAATACTGTATATTACAATGAAAATGAACAACCTACTCCTATATGCATCAATGTGGAATGAAGCTCACAAACATTACGTTGTATTTCAATAAAAAGTTAAGAGAAACAAAAACAAAAAACTAAGCCAAACAGAACCTAAAAACTGATGTGCAGCTGTGAGGTATTCCTGTGGTTTTGTATTAGTAACAAGACCCTCCACATTTAGAACAGGTTGGTAAGGACATCCAGTGCTAGTTGGGCCCTCGGCCCACCGAAGGGGCCAGCACAGCCACCTGGCCAGCCCCTGAGCCATGGTTCTAGCACAAATGGCAGGAGAAAAGCCTTGACCAGGTCACAAACCAAAAACAAGGATGGAATCTTCTCACCCGCAGAAGTTATAGCTTTGAGAATTCCATTGTTTTTAATTAATTTTTGGTTACTCAGGCAATATAGAAATACAGCTTCCTTGTAAATTTAGAACATTACAGATGATATGTTGTCTTGGATTTGCTTTATAGTGGGGAGTGGCACTGGGGGGGCCATAGTTGAAAGAAGACTGGTCAGGAGCTGATGATAGTGGGAGCTGGGCAACAAAACCTGGGACCTTGTTATGTGTTCTCTCCATTTTTATATATGCTTAACAGTTTTACTATAAAAAGCAAACACACAGCACATAATTACTGAAAAGGCTAAAGTCACTGAAGCTCTCTAAGCTTCAGATGCTGGTGTTTGCACCTCTCTTCTCCTAGTCCCCACCCCAGGTAAGTACTGGTACCAGTTTGGGTTTTGTCATAGGAGGAAACATTAGCATCTTCTTTTTTCTTTTTTTAGATTCCATATATGAGTGATATATGGTATTATTTTTCTCTTTCTGGCTTACTTCGCTTAGAATGATGATCTCCAGGTCCATCCATGTTGCTGCAAATGGCATTATTTTATTCCTTTTTATGGCTGAGTAGTATTCTGTTATACAGATATACCACAACTTCTTTATCCACTCATCTGTTGATGGGCATTTGGGTTGTTTCCATGTCTTGGCTATTGTAAATAGTGCTGCTGTGAACACTGGGGTGCATGTGTCTTTTTGAATTTGAGTCATAGGAGGAAACAGATGGCACATTCTAACTGGGATAATTTGAGGATGTTTTAATAGGGGGACAGTATATAAAGTCATCGTGCAATCCCCCAGGGAAGCCTTTCTCACCTTTGAGCCCAAGGAACTGAACCTGGGAGAAGAGTGGGGTGTCTTGAAAGGAGCCAGAACCTTTGGTTGAGGGCTATGGCCAGTTTTGGGAGAGCCCATAGGTGGAAACTGGGAGAATGAATACTCCAGTCTCATTCTCTTCCATTCCTGTGATCTCGTGCTGGTGCTCACCCTTGGCTGGAAGGCAAGGCAACCCACTGATGCCATTCATTCAGGTCAGCCCCTGGGGCACACAGCAGGCTGGAGAAGAGTGCAGAGTGGATCTGCAGAGGTACATGGAAAATATAGAGTATGGGTCTTGCCAGATGTTTTTCTGTGCATGTATGTTTATGAATCCAGTGGTTTTATTTTCACTGCTTTTTTTCATATCCATGGGATAATGTCTCCTGCTGCATCCAGCATCTTGCAGTTTTCACTCATCAGTGTCCTGGTGTTCTTTCCATGCCAGTACTTCAAAGTCAACCTCATTCTTCTTTTGTGGTTGATAGTATTCCACAGGGTGGACACGCTATGGTTTATCTCGCCATTAACTCTTGACAAAAACTTAAGTTGGCTCCTTCTTGAGAACTTGTCTTAACCCTGGGAACTCTTCTGCCATCTTGGGAACATCTGGAAAGTGGCCATATGTATTACATTGTTTGTGCCCATGGAGTCTCATGACTAGTTGAAGGGGTTTTTTGTGCTGTGGTATATACTTGAACTGTCTAAACAGTCCTGCTTTTTGGCAGCTGGGGATACTAGGGAGAAAGTCAGGTAAGGCTGGTCATGAGGACTGGATCAGGCATTGGAAGACGGGGTTTGAGTTCCAGGTTTGCCACCGCCTTGCTGTGTGACATTGGATGAGTTGCTTAACCTCTCTGATCCTTGGTTTTTCCTCTGTAAACTTCAGATGATGCTTCTACCTGCTCCTCCTATCCCTCATGGTAGTTGTGAAGGTGTTCTGAGACAAAGGGTGGCAAAGAGCTTGCAATGGAAGCCAGTGAAAATTCCCTGTCAGGATACAAGGATCCTCTCCTTCAAGCTCCTCCCTGCAGTCAGACAGAGGAAGTGTTGCCAAGAAGTGTGCTGGTTCCCTGCACCCATCACCCCTGTGCCCTGACCCACAGCCATGGCTCAGACTTGGCTTCCTGAAGTGACAGGGCTATCCCAGACCGAGGACTGTCTGACCCTGTGCTTTCTGGTTAGTCTCTTCCATGGGGCTAATTTGCTACGGGATTTTGATTCCCTTTTCCTGGAAGACTCAGTATCTCTTGAGAGTGGAGTGTTCTGTCCATGGTTGGAGGACCAGTACCTGTTCCTTTCCTCTTCTCTGACTCCAGATCAGAGAGGCAGCATGTGCTGATGTCACCACCCATCAAGGGCAGGATGACAAGCTGGGGAGTGGGTCTCAATCTCTCACTTCTACCAAAGCCTCAAAACTCACCTTCTCCAGAAAGCTGCTCCCACAGTAACCACAGCTGATGCTTTTTGAATGGTTCCCTTCTGCCAGGCACCATGCTCAGTGCTTCTCGTAGACTATTTCATTTAGTCCTCCCCAGAATCCTAAGCTCAGAGAGTTGAAGTCACCTGTTCCAAGTCACGAAGTTAGAAAGAGGCAGTTAAAATTCAAACCCCAGTCCAGTGTCTCTGACAGCAAGGGCCATGGCCTTGGCCACTAGGCTCTCCTCCCTCCTGAGTCACCCTGCCAACCCTGACCTGGGCTTCTTTGCATTTCTGTGTGATTTGACCCACAGGATTTCCTATCCGTGTGTGCCTTGCTCCCTAAAATACAGCGAATGTATTTTCTGCTCTTCTTTCCCTCCCCGGAGTTTTGTATGCAGTAGGAGCTCAGCGGATGCCAATTTCTTGTAAAAATCCCACTGGGGGTGCTGTTGGCAGGCCCGGCGTAGCAAAAAGGCAGTGCTGGCCCTTTATGGAAGTTATCAGGAAGATGAATAAGGCTTGAAATGCGAGACCCTGGCAGGGCTGACTCAGACCTCACAGAATGGCTTGCCCTGGCCTTTGAAGAGCTGAGAGCTATTTACATCCAACTAATGGACCTAGCTGGCTGTGAGCAGTCAAAGCCGCTGTATAAATACTCGGGCCTAAGGCCACGGAGTGAGTGAGGACAGGAATGGGAAGAGACCCCTTCTCATTCCCCTCCCTTCCCTGAGCGGGAGCAGCCGACGGGGAAGCGATGACTGTGCTGGGTGGGAAGCCGCAGGCAGCGGGCCCGTGCGCGGTAACAGAGTGGTCTTTAGTTGGCAATGTGGTCTGTTGCAGTCTCTCCCCACACGAGGTTCTTTGCATAAATAAATGGTGACCAGCTGTTAGTCTTCCCATCAGCGTGACCATCCATCACAGCTTGTTTCAAATAGAAGTCTGGGAAGGAGAAGCTCAGACGCCCATGAAAGGCAAACGTTACGATGATCGTCCAGCCCGGTCTGGCACACATCTGCCTCGAGAAACTCACAAACTGGAAACACTGGCAGGCCTCTCTCGGGGCCAAGCGCAGGGTCTCGTGTTCTCTGTAGGTGCCCCGCCCCGCCCTGGAGCTGAGTTTTCCCCCAGCAGGGCACACATGTAGGGAACAGGCTCCTGCCGGTGGAGCCAACACAGTGCCGAAGGCTGTTGCCCTCTTCTGGGTGCCTGGCCCCATCCCCTGCCACCGGCCCTGACTCCAAGCAGACCTTGAGAACAGGTAGGCTGGGAAGGGAAAGGTCTCCACCCTTAGGGCCCAGCCGCCAGCCTGCACCTCGCGGTCGTGACCTAGTGCCTGTTTGAAGTGCTCTGGTTTCGGGGTAGCAGGTGACAGGGCAGAATGTCACCATCCGTCTCTGGCGAGCTCTCCAGTGCCACTCTCTGTCCACCTGCTGCAGGTCCAAAGCCACTGTGGCAGCCTTGTCTGCCCCTGGCCAGGCTCTGCAACCCCCTGCCCAACCCCCCACCTCCTGCAGCCAGGGATGTTCTCTCCCTCCTCATTCATTTTAGATCTTTTTCTTTTTCTTTTTGTCTTTCTCTCTGGGAATTCATTCATTCGCCTACCCATTCTAAAAGTATGTTTGCAGCTACAGTGTGCCAGGCACTGAGAATGTGGGGGTGAGCAGGACAGAGGTGGTCCTCACTTACTGAAACTGACATTTCATTGGAAGGAGGAGCACCGTTGGACAGAACACAAGTGAAGACACTTAAAGAGACAGCAAGCTGGGAAGCGTGCTATCAAAGAAACGAAGGGCAGGTAGAGGTGACAGGAGAGACCTAGTCTAGAGAGAGTGGCTTTTCTAAGGAGGTGACTTTTAAGCTGAGGCCTAAAGACTGAGGAGGAATCTGCCCACTGAAGAATGGGGGGAGGAGCATTCCAGAAGAGAAACTAGCATATGCAGAGGGCGTGGAGGGGGGAAGCAGAGCTTGGTTTCCTTGTGGGATTAAAAGACACCAAGATGTCTGGAGTATCATGAGTGAAAGTGAGGTAAAAACCACTCAGGTTGGCATCACAGGCCCTGTGACAGTCTGGAGGGCAGGCGAGCTTAGCAGACTCTGCTAAGGCGGGGAGGCTTGGGGGGGAGGGATGTGGCACACTGAGAAGGTTTCTTTAGGACTTGGTACATATGTTACATTTATTGGGAGCCTAGTGCTTGCCAGGCGTTGTGCTAAGTGCTGGGCTGATGAAATCTGATCTGCACTATCTCCTGGAGGTGAAGAGGACCCCACAGGAGTCTTTAATTTTGAGTGACACGATGAGATGGGAAACAGGGCAGCTGCCATCGTAGTGGCTTCCTTGAGTTCTCTGCAAAACACTTTCCCAGAAGCCGGCACTCCAGTTTCCACCTGTGCCTGGGGCATGGGCTTGCTCAGGCTCCCACTGCAGATGTGGCGAGGGCCCCCCACACAGTAGGTGCGTGCACACCCAGATGCCTGGAGCGTAAGCCAAGGAGGCCCCGTCCTTGGGAGGAGGAGGAAGAGGGCTGCACTAAGGCTCAGAAAGCACTGAGGCCACAGCTGGACTGCAGGTGTGAATAGCACTTCGCGCCTACCCTCTCTGCAGGCGGAGAAATCAAGTCCTATGGAGAAAGTTGCAAAGTCTCTTGACTAGCTCATAATTCTACTTTCCATTTAATGTTTGAAAAGTACTTAAAGAAATAGATGCTTTGACCTGCACAGCTTAAATAGTGCTGTGAAGATGGCCGGGTGTTCCTGAGAGCACCCTGCGGCTGTGTCCTGGAGAACCCTCGGCTTGTGTATCCCACGTCCTTTATTCCTGAGGATAAATGGCGTCATCTCTGGCCAGAGAGGCTCTGCACCCTCATGTTTTTGGAGGGATCATTTCTTAGTCTCTTTGCTCTCCTTGCAGGTTTATGCCAAGTGTTAACAGGCCTTACCCATGTTAGCCTCTGCTTACCGCTGTGGAGAATACTTTCTGTGCTTTAGGGTTTGGGCTTTAAATGGAAGAGACCAGGGTGTGGTGGGAAGGCCTCCAGAGTCGTGTTGCCTGGGTTCCAGCTGTTTAACTTTGGAGAAGTGATTTAACTTTCCTGAGCCTCAGGTCCAGTAGGGGAGAGGGGAGAGGGGAGAGAGTCAGGCGGTGGTTCCTGCAGTAGTGGCTACAGCTCGCTCGCCAGCTGCTTATCCTTAAGTACCTCCCACGCGCAGCTCAGTGATTCTCTGACTTGCATGCATCAGTCACTGGAGGGTTTGTGCAAGCAGGTTGCTGGGCCCCACCTCCAGAGGTTCCTGTTCGGGAGGACTAAGATAGGCCCGAGAATCTGCATTCCTAACCAGTTCCTAGGCTGCTGGTCCCAGGACCACACTTTGAGAATGACTGTGTCAGCTCATTTAATCCAGTCATCACGACAACCCCCTAAACTTGGTATTACTGTCCTTGTGATTCCTTTACTGATGAGGAAGTTGAGGATTAGAGGATGAAGTAACTTGCTCAGGGTCACACAGGTGGGGTTCACAGGTGGTGATGCTGGGATTCACATCCGGTCCTGGCTAGGCAAAGCCATTTTTCTTAGACTCTGCAGGAAGGAGCATGTGAGCCCCAGCAGGGTGCCTGCCTGGCAGGGATGAGATGCTCAGTACATTTTGGCTGCAGTTTCTTTACCTCTTGAGACCAAAATTGGCCTTTTGTACCAAATGGTTTTCATTATTGTTTTGTGATACCTTGAAGAACCATGTTATCTTCAGAGAACTTGGATGAGAAAATCCAGACTTGAAAGCATGTATAGCTGGAGAGGTGCTGATTCATCAGAAAGTCACAGGCCTCTGGGGCCAGAAGGGACTGGGGAGTCACTCAGTGTCCCGCACCATCCACAGCAAAGGGTTCCCAGCCATGTGGGAGGGATTCCAGGGGCAGGGAGCTCACTTCCTCCCCTGCCACTGGGTCAGGGAGAAAGAGCTGCCTTTTCAGAATGGGGGTTGGGCTGGTGAGCCAGCCCAGGCCAGTGAAGAGAAGTCACAGCCTCTGACTTTCTGCGCCTTTTTCTCCAACTAGGGAAGTGGAACTGGTCCCCTGAGGACAAGCTGTCTGTACTGCAAGCCCCTTAAGCCTGTGCAGATACCGTGAGTGCAATCACAGAAGACTGAGTCCAGGAAAGCAGGGGAACCTTAGAGCTGGACGTTACAGGAGGGAAGGGTTTCCTGGCAGGGGAACTGGCAGGAGCAAAGGTTCAGGGGATGGAGGTGACTCAAGGCACACGACTTGGCTCTTCCAACACATCCAGTCCCATCTCTCCAATGGTGTTTCCTCTATGGAAACGTATGTTCTCCTCTGGTCAGACTGTGGGTGCCCTTGAAAACCAAGCTGAGGCGTTTGTGCTGTCTCCTGTTGAGATCAGGGAGCCAGGGGGCTCCAGTGTTCTAGAAGGAGGAAGACCTCACCCCTGTCTCACCCTGAGCCTCACCTGCCACAGGGCACGTTGCTTCTCTTTTTGAATTTTCAGCGCAGGCATTTCTGCAAATGTTCTGCATGAATTCTCTAGAAGCTGAATTATTATGGAGACTTCAGTCGGGCCGTCCCTTCTTTGCCCGCCGCCCTCCTTTTTTTTTTTTTTTTTTTTTTTTGCTGGCAGGAAGGGGTGAATGTGGGGAGACCTATTGTCCGTGTTCCAGCTCCCCCAGCCCGGAGAAGGCCCTGCTTAAGCTGGTACCTTCATCTCAGTGAGCTCAACCCTAAACTCTCTGGGTCTTAGCTGGATTAAGGGCCTCGATTGTTGCTGAGGAGGAAGGAGGTACCTCTGTAATTGCTGTTTAAATCTGCCTAACAATAGCCACATGTGGAGCCAGATTTGAGGGTTATTAAATATGAACACCGTTCTTCCCCCAAACATGCCTATGTTTGCATAGCTGGGCAGCATGGGGAAGGGGGAGAGAAAGAGGCTGCAGAGTCACAAGGGGGCTTCGGGCCCCGTTTCTGGGAGAGAACAGCCTTGGTTCGACCAAGAAGCCTGGTGGTCAGAGTCTGCTAGCCCCCGCCTGGGCAGCCTCTTTCCCGCGGCTCCGGAACCCATCGCCCACAGAGCTTCTCTGACTGTAAGCTCTGCACTCGCGGCAGGAGCAGCTGCTTTGGCAAAGCTGGGGGTAGGGGTGCTCACCTCAGGCCCCTGCTCCTATCTCTGAAGGTCTTGTTCCTTCTGCAGCAACTACCTGCCATCTCGAGGTGACACAGAGGGAAGTATGGGGTGTTGGGCAGATGCTTGTCAGCTGACCTGTCTGCAGCCATGTGGGGACAGATGGGCATATGCGTCTCAGCTCTTCCCTCCCCTTGCCCACAGTGTAGGGTGATGGGCAAGAAGAGTGTGTTTTGAGGGCATGGCGTGCCATTGGTGCCCAGTTCTTTCCACATGGGGCTGGAGGGAAAGTCAGGTGGCTCAGTTTCCCTGCTCTGCTTTGTCAGGCTTGTGGGCAGAGTGAGTCACATGGGCTCATTCTGATCCTTCACGGTTTTGGAGACGTGCTGGGCATGTGTGTGTCTTTGTGACAGGGCACTGGGTCAGGGGAGGGCCCGGACTGAGTGTGGAACTCCCTCTCGAGGGGCTGTGGCCCCTGAAAGGCACAGCTAGATTCCTGTGCAACCCTCTTATTTGGGCACCATGCTACCACCTGAGGCTGGGGAGAGGGGTGTCCCCAAGCACAGGTCCAGCAGCTCCAGGTGGCTCTGAGGCTGCAGAGGCAGGACAGTGGGTGTTGGCTGAGGCTGAGGCCAGTCACCACTGCCATGTTGGGTGAGCTCCAGGGGCCAGGGAGTCCCTGCTTCCCTTCCCAGGTTTCCTCTCCTGTCACTCACCAGGCATGGTGGTTTATCAACCATGGAGAACAGAATTAAACTGTGCAGAACCTTTGACTTTAGCTTTCAAGACATAAGTAACTTTGGAAACTATATTATTAAAGTTGAATTTCTAGAAAGAAACCTAAAACATCATAAAGACAAAAGACAATGAGGTAACACATCTGTATCATGATGAAGAATGGACAAATTCTCACCAATCTAGAAATTTCTCTTTTATGAGGATGGGGAAGTCAGATCATTCCCATAATGCTGGTGCACGTGGCCACAGTGTTTCTGAACAGCCCTTTGGCAAAATGTATTGAATGCCTTTAAAATATGCACAAAGTTTACCTTTTGTCTCTTTCTACATTGCTTACATATTTTTCTCCCAGTTTTTTTTTTCTGGTAATGAGCAGCAAATTTTCCTTCTGTGGATACATTTGTGTAATCTGTTTGTTATAACTTTGATTATCTTTATATATTTATAGTGCAGTTTGTATTAAAATGCTGTTGTAAGTCGTCTCCACCCTGTCTGTAGTCCATGTTACTAATGTTTCTAACAGCACTTTAATATGAGGCTCTTTTTAAATAAGAGTGAGAATGGAGTTGGGGAGAAGGGAGAAGTATGGGCTTTGGTGTCAGTCAAGGGTTCCTAACCCAGTAGTGTACCTTACTTCCTGTGTGGTTTCAGGTAGGTTACCTAACCTCTCTGAGCCTCAGTGTCCACATTTTTCACATGGGGAAGTGCTCACCCAGGGCTATTATTGTGTGGATCAAATGAAGGAATGAGCGTAAAGCCCCTGGGCTCCATACCTGCACGTGGGGAGTGCTTGGTGAATGGAGCGATTGTTACCTGGTATACAGGCTTCCTGTGACTACGGCTTAATCACTTGGGAGCCCAGGGAGCTTTGGTGGATCATCAGGTCCAATCTCCTGCCTTCTTGGCAGGACTGCATTCCAGGAATCCCCAAAGACAGCCATCTACCCTGATCTCAGAGACCTCAGAGGTAGGAGAGCCCAGACTCCTGCTTACTAATGCATTCCAGGGTTGCACCCTTGGAGCCAGGAAGTCCTTCTGAGTGTCTACACTTAATCCCCATGGCCAGATTTGAAGCCTGTTTTTTTCTTGCTGTTTCCTTAGGGGAAAAAGACTGAAATTTTGTTCATGCAAGGTGTCTGACTTCCGTGGCAAGCAGCTCTATCTTGCAACCTCCCTATGAAATCACCTTGCGAGAAGATTCAGGAGGAGGAAATGAGAGGGGGTGTGGGCAAAGAGGTGTAACATCCTGGGGCTTGTCCCTGAACAGCCCTTGGGAAGGACCCACATTGCTGCGCACGCCCACGTCCTTCCCTGGGACTCGTATATTCAACTGCACGCTCTGTGTCTCCACGGGGCTGTCTCAAAGGGCTGTGAGACTCACTCTGTCTCTTCTACTGCAGCACACCCACCTTGCCACCTCCTCCAGGGTCCCCCATCACAGGGAATGTGTCTCTGTCCATCCATTCACACGGCTAGACACCCAGGAGGCATCCCTGACATGCCCTCTCTCTAACCCCACCCAGGGGATCCAGCCCTGCGTCTTGTAAACTAACGTATGTCCTGCAGCTCTTGAATCCCTCCCCTTGTGCCCATCCCCACTGCAGCCAGTCTAGTCGCCTCTGTCTCTCACCTGGACAGCTGCAGCAGCGTCCTAGCTGCCCCCAGCCCCACTCTTACCTTGTCTTCTGAGCCCTTCCTCCACTCAGCACCCAGAGCAATCTCTGCAAAACACAGACTGACCCTTGCACTCACCTGCTTAAGCCCTCCAATGCTGTCCCACTGTCCTTTGTGTAAAGACCAGGCTCCTCTGGGTGCCCTGTGAGCCTTGTCATGCAGCGCCTTGCTCTTTGCTCCCCAGCCATTTCTGCCACCTCACCCAGTTCCTCAAACATATCATGTTCCCTCCTACCCCAGGTCCCTGACACCTGTTCTTAGTGGTCCTTCTGCTGGACTACTTTCTTCCCTACCCATGCTTGTGCTTATCCTTCAGATGTAAACTTAACTGTTACTTCTGGCAAAGCCTTCCCTGACCCTCAGGCCAGCTCAGGTACCTTAATTAAAAGCTCTGCTAGACCAGAGTTCCTTTACTTTAGAGTCCAAAGCTGAGTTTACAGTTAGCACTCACGATGCCTGGCTATTTGGCATCTGCTTGACATCCCACCACACTGTAAGTTCTCGGAGGGCAGGATTCTTGTTGGTTTAGTTCCCTGTTTTACTCAGTGTCTAGTATTGTGCCTGGTGCTCAGTGGGGACTCCATCCATGCCTGTGGAATGTTTTATCTCTGAGGTTCGACAAGCACCAGAGCTTTCCCAGTTTCCCTTTTGGGGATTGTCTTAGCGCCCAGGCCTACTTTCCTTGGCATCCTTTCTGTGGTCATGCTCCCTCTCCTGCCCCGATCATTTCTGTGGGCAGGCTTGGTGTTTAGACCAGACAGGAGCCTTTCGTCAGTTGCTTTGTGCAGGACAGTTGTCAAGTCCTGACCTATGAGGAGCTTTGTGCTTCTCAGTGGCTGGTGTACTCAGGGTCTTTGTGAGTGGGATTGTACTGAAATGCTTGTAGAAGGGCTCTCACTATTTATAAAAACCCTAGGGTTAAAACAAAAAACCCAATCCTTCAGTAAGGCAAATAATTAGCAGCTAATTGGTCCCTTTTGTGACTTCAATTTGCTGTATGTACTCAGAGCTTTGCTAGCTACTTACTAGAGAAATGAATGACATTAGCTGGCCAAAAGTTTTTTGTGGGAGTAGGTTCCAGGGGCCCTGGTGGTAATGGTGTCTTCTCAGTCAGCTGGCTCTTCCTCCAGGTCTCAGAAGTGATGTCAAGGGCATTCGGTGGTTCCCACAAATAAACTGTCTGTGGGTCCAAACTCCCCAGTGAGTTGAACTAATTCTCTTTCTGCGTCCTCCTCAGGCTCCCATCTCAGACATATGATGCCCTCGGGCAGCTCCAGCATCTCAGTATTGATGGGTGAAAACACCAACTTGACAGGCAGGTGGTCAAGTGGGCAGGTTGGCCTGGGTTTTGTCTGCTTTGTCACTGGTTCTCTGTGTAAGCTGAGCATCACACCAGCTGTTCGACCTCAGTCTCCCCCTGCCTGATGCATTGCTTACAGGCATGTGGGGCTCACTCTAAGATAATAGGTTAGAGGTGCTTTGAAAAATCTAACATTATTTAAATCCAGGGATTCTGAAGATTAAAATATACAAGTTGGCAAAGCCTAGTTTTCCAGTGTAAAGAGTTTTGGATGCTTGATCTTCTGTTCTAATGTGTGACCTTCTTTCACAGGCTCACCTGCTTCCCTGGGCCTCGGTTTCCACATTGGTGAAACAAGATGGGTTGCTTCTGGGTTGGCAAATAGGAAAACTAAATGCTCTCCCTCTCTGTCCTCCCACAGTTAAGGCAGATGTCACTGATGAAGTCCGAGAATGCCGTCCTTCTGAGCAGAGAGCTCCGGACAGCCAGCCAGGGCTACTCTATCCAGGTTTACACTGGTGATGAAGCTGTTTGCCAGTCGTGGGGAGCAAATTCTCACAAATCAACCGTGAGGTGTGGACGAGAGAATCGAGGCCCAGGGAGGCTGACTTGCTCAAGACTTGAAGGGTAAGTGCATCTGTGAACTTGCAGCCGGCTTTGGGGAGGTATTCAGGTGGTTTCACATGTTTGGAACACACTGAGCAGGTCTAACTCAGGGCCAGAATGGGCCCTTCATGTGTTTTGGAGGTGTCACCTTTCTCTCCTGCGCAGGAGCCCCTTGCCTTTGTTCTCTCTCAGAGGTCGCTGTGTTTGAGTTCCTTTGCCTGCCTGCCTCGCCTCCTGGGGTCAACCTTGCAGACCCAAGTCTGCCAGTCCCATGGAAACAGATCCATAGCCATGTCCTGGCCTGGGGCTCAGCACCCTCCCTGCAACCGGTGTTTGGGGCCACAAGCCCTGGGAGGTGCCATGCTTTAGAAGCAAGCTGGTTTCCCATTTCATGAGGAGTTTTCTGCCCAGAGGTGCCCCAGGCAGAGAAGTGAGGACCAGAGTTATTTGATGGGGAGGAGGATGGGAAGGCTGTGTGGCATCAGGAAGCTTAGATGAGCGGCTCAGAGCTTTCCTCACCTCCCTTCTCTGATGTCGGGTCCCCCAGCCAGGCAGGTGTCTGAGGAAGGAAAGAGCCCGCCGAATGGGGCTTGAGCTGAGTTTCGGAGTTGGGAGCTGAGTGGGCAGTGGCATGTTTGGCGTGGGCTCCCGAGGGCAGCAGGCCCGGCTGAGACACCTGCTCTGTGTGGTGGGGGGCTGGGCTTAGCGGCAGAGGCCTGCTTGCTGGCCGAGGTGTTTAGAACAGAGCAGCTGGAGGTACCGTGGGAGGGGCACAGGTCCTCTCTGGTCTCTGTACCTCTCTCATCCCCTTCTCTGTCTTATTCTTGATGTCATGAAGCCCCGTAGGCCAGACCCCAAACGTGACCTCCAAACCTCAGAGCCACGTGCCCCTCTGCCACCGCTCAGGCCCGCCCCAAGGGCTGCGTACCCCTGCTTGTGAATTCTGGGCACCTCAAACAGGCACGTTCCTCCAGCCTGCTTATGCCGTTTAACAAATTCATTTGGGGGCGAGCTTGGAGATGAGGATCGGAGGAGAGAAAGAATTGTCTTTTCTTCTTAACTGTCCCCAGGACGCCTTGAGCAGGCTTGGAGGATTCTCGCTCATCTAATCCCTGTCAGAAAAGGAAGGATAAAACAATTCAGGCTTCAGAAGCCAAATCCCCTTCCTGCACTCACACTGCTTCTGTCTCTCGCCCTTACCATTTCCCCTCCTTCGCGATGAAGCCGAGGTTCAGTTTCTCGGTAAGGACTTCAGCGGATAAGGATTTCCCATTTCACTCTTCCATTTTTCATATTTAAATTTGCTTTACTCTCCAGTTTGACTTGCCACTGACCCTTGAAGAACTGGCGTACTTTAGGGAGGGGGACGAGATCTCATTATAGGAAATGAGAAAAATGGAGCAGAGTTTTAAAACTTTTAATGACTAAAACACAGTGTTCCAAGTCGGTATTGCGCTGGGGCTGAAGTCACTGTTTGGTTACAAGTCTTTGGGTCTAAACGGGGTTGATGACATCTGTTTAATTTTAGATGTCTGGAATACATTCTGAAAATAATGAAATCCAAATGTATGACCAAATTAGAGAACAATTTTATCTGCGACAAAGACGTTTTTAAAATAAGAGCAAACATTTCGACCAAACAAAACTTTAAAAGACCCATCAAACCTTTGGTCATCTTGCCTCGACTTTTCCCAGTGGGTCCCTATGGTTGAGAGAACTTGGTGTGTAAATCAGATGTTATTAAGTAATTTTATACCCATTTTCCCGTCGTCTCTCTGGGCGTGTGCTCTGCTCTGTGCTGTCAGCCCTGGAGAGACCATGTTTAGGGAAGTGAGGACACTTTACAGCAAAGCTCCATGATGAAGTAGATGGATCCTGTCACAAACACACGAGGGCCACTTGTCAGCTGCTATGCAATAGGCTGAACAGCTTGGGAGGGGCCCCTGGTACAGCTAAAACATGCAAAGGCCTTGCTGATGGGGCAGGGGGCTACTCGGGGCATTGGGAGAGACAAGGAGTATTTCTGACTCTCGCTGTGCCCTGTGTGACGGGGGCAGGTCCCTGACCCTCTCTGGTCCTGGCTTTTTCCATCTGTATGAGAAGCTCAGGGGTTCTGGGAATCTTGTCGTGATTGGCCTGTCTCTGGGAAGGTTGTGTTGTGGGGAGGGTCCTGTACTATTAGGATGTGCGTGGAACAGTTCCTCCCACGCTCCCTAGAAGCTCAGCATCCAGGATGACATGGAGACCCTGCCTGCATAGGTCTCTTTGTTGTCCCCATCCTGGAAAGTCCTCTGAGGGTTGTGTTGGCCGACCAACACTCTCTGTCCACTATGTGCTGCCAGAGTGAGTCCACTGTCAGGCTGTCCCCTCCACCCTTGGTGAGACTTTCATATAAAGAAGTGACTTATGGTCAATATGGTCAAAGTTTTGCCTGATGTCTTGAAACATTTGGTTACTGGGCAAGGTGATCCTGTCCTTCCTGGGTGTTAGTACTTTCTAAATATTTGTAGACTCTTGTCTCCCTGCCTTATCTCACCCCTCCAGTGTCAGCTCAAGTCTGCCTGAGAACCAGCCCTTTCTCTCTTGAGTTCCTCCACTGCCCTTGACCACAGCTGTTTGGCCAGGCTCAGCTGGCCCAGGGTCAGCTTCCCGAACCAGGGCCCCAGGGACCTGTCTACACATTTCCCACATGGTTTGGGCTTGTCTACACATTTCCCACATGGTTTGGGCTTGTCTGCTGGATGACCCAGAGATGGGAGGCGGTTTCCCAAGTGCTTGCTCTTGACCAGTGACCACAGGCATGCCTGAAAATGGGGGTTATCTGCCTGTGCTGCCCAGGCTGAGGTGCCTGGGGTAAAGCCTGGGCTTGGTGAGGCCTCTGAGCTAGGCTGGCCTCTAGGGCTGAGCAGGTTGAGGCGCTGGCTGCTGTAGATAGAGGACAGAGGGAAGGATCATGCTGAGATGAGCCCAGGCCTGCCCAGACCTCAGGTCTGTCCATTGTGCCTATTGGTGTCTTGCTTGTGCCTCCTGGCCCGTCCTCAGGGCTTTGTTCTGCATTTGGTGCCCCCACTGGTTGGGAGGCGTCATTAGCTGTGCTCTGAGCAGAGCTGGAGGCTGATCTGATGGTGGTGATATTTGGTAAGCATACTCGGATACATTCGTGGAGCTCCAGAAGCTCCATTGTCAAGGGGCATGGACTCTGTTACTGCAAAGATAGTGTGCTGAGGTCAGCAAGAAGAGAAGCCCTGGGGAGGGTGCAGAGTGGCCCCTCCAACAACAGGTAGTTGGTGAGGAGCTGTGGGTCTATAAGAGCCTGGAGTGGCAGTTTCATGTAGGTCTGGGAGATGGTGGACAGCATGGAGCACTGGGCTGGGAATCAGGTGGCTTTGCCCCGCCTTCTGATGCTCTATGTGACCTTGGGCCGGCCAGAAACCTTGCTGGGCCTCAGTTCAAAATCTGTGAAATATGAAGGCTGATACCAACCTGATAGGCTTATGGTGAAGCCCCATTCATAAATGGAGCTGAAAAGAGTTCTAAAGATGGCGCTTTGGAAGTCTAGACAAGAATGAGGGGTTTTAATTTTTGTTGGTACTAATAGAGGTATAAAAGGGTACTGATGATAATAAGTCCAAACCTATTTTTTTAAGCCATTCAGGTCAGAGGGGTTGAAAGAACACGGAATTAGTCAGGCCATTGGATTTCCAGATTTCTCGTCCCTCACTCTCTGCATGGCCCCCGGGGCAAGTTCTGCATGTGGTTGGTTCATGTGAAAAGAGGGGCCAGTAGTCCTCACTGTTTTCCTCCCTGGGCTACTTAGGGGCCGAGGGTGGGGTGGTGGTGGTGACATGAGCAAGTGCTTTTGCAGACAGGAAGCTGCATGGGAATGGGCTGGGCTGGGCTGGTGTGGATGGCGTAGGTTGCTTGGAAGGGCATTTGGGCCAAGACATCTTGGTACAGCTCTGAGGATCAGTGCACAACTTGTGGATTATTCTGAGCTGGATTTTTTCTTGTGGCCCAAGTAATAAGGCTGTAGAGCTCAGTCCCTAACTTTTTGTCTGGCGTGAGGGGCTGAGTGGAGCACAAGTTTGTCAGTGTGGCTGTCATTAGAACTCAAACTTTGCAAGTATTTAAGTATAGCTTAATTTTTTTTTTTAATGGAGGTACTGGGGATAGAACCCAGGACCTTATGCATGCTAAGCATATGTTCTACCAATGAGCTATTCCCTGCAATGTTTTAACAATGGGACAATAGATTTACAGCATCAGGGCTGTGTTTGGCTCCTTGGTAGACTGAAGGTGTAAAGAGGCATAGTCACATTTTGTTAGATACATATCAGAAGGGAATGCTGGGGGCCAGGCTTGGTGCTGGGTTTTTACAATTTTTAAATTTTTTAATAGCTTTAGTTTTATTAGAACAGCTTTAGGTTCAGAACAAAGTTGCGGGGAAGGTACAGAGAGTTTCCATATACTCCCGCCTCCACACATTGCCTCCTCCGTTATTAGCACCCTTCACCTGAGTGGTGCGTTTGTTACAACTGATCAGCCCACACTGACACATCATGATCACCCAGAGTCAGTAGTTTACATTGGGGTCCCCTCTTGGTGTTGTACATGGTATGGTTTTGGACACATGTTTAAGGATATGTATCTACCATTATAGTATCAGACAGAGTCGTTTCACTGCCTTAAAGATCCTCTATTCTCCATCTATTTATCCCTCCCTCCCCTCAACCCTTGGCAATCACTGATTTTTTTTTTTTTTTTGCTGCCTTCAAAGAGGTGAAGAGACTTGCTCAGGTCCCTTGGCCATAAGTGGGGAGCCAGGATTGGAGCCCTGCCAGTCTTCTGGCAGAGCTGGTTTTCCAGAGCATAAGGCTGCCTGATTGGCATTTCATCCCCAAGCCAGGGCAGGTGTGGCCCGGGGCAGCCTGGGCAGTGGGGAGGTGGAGTGGTGGCTGACGCTGGGAGGAAAAAGACAGCCACCGTGATTCCCATTCCCGTTCAGCCCTACCCCTAAGCTCTGACATAATCAGCACACTGATCTTCACCATGTGGGCACTGGACCTTGTGGGAGAGGCCAGGATCTCAGGGGCGGTGGGTGGGTGATGGGGAGGAGGGATGAAGAGGTGAGAGGAAGCAGTCACTCATGTCACGGTCTGAGCCAGGTGCTGTGCTCGATGCTGGGGAGGCAGCAGTAAGCATGACAGATGAGGTCCCTGCCTCCTGGGGCTCAGGACCCTGTGAGAGACACAGATAGTACACATATATAAATAAATAAAATTATTAGGTGTGATAAGTACACTTTAAGGCACTAAAAATGGGTGATGTGACAGAGAACTCTTTTAAACTGGGTGTTCAGGGATGGCTTCCCCAAGATAGTTCAGCTGAGATCTGCATCACAAGGAGTCAGCTGTGAGAAAATTAGGGGAAAACACTACAGGCAGATGAACCTGCAAGTGTAAAGGCCCTGGGGTTGAACAAGACTGGTGTGTTGAAGATGCAGAATGGTCAATACCAGCTGAATTTAGGAATCCAGAAGGCAGTGGTAAATGATATGGGTGAGATAGAGTTCAGATCATCTGGGGCTGTATGGGGCAGTGTCTAGGAGCCTGAATATAATTCCAAGTACAATGGGAAGCCAGGACGGTGGTGTTGGTTGTTACAAGATTGGATTTGTGTTTTAGAAAGATCCCTTTGACCGCTGAATGGACAATGGATTGTGGGGAGCAAAAGTGCAGATGGGAGGTTGTTTAGGCTAGTATGGGGGTCCAGGTGCAAAATGGTGATGGCGTAGGCTGGCAGGGCACGGTGGGGATGGAGAGACATAGATGGCTCCAGGTGTGTGTTGGAGGTATTGTTAATAGGATTTCCTGCTGGATTGGCACCGCGTCCACACAGTTGCTCAAGCTGAGAGTTATGCCTAACTTCACTCTTTCACTCAGTCACACAGCCATTTGCTGGGATGGGGGGAGAGCAGAGGAAGAAAGAGCAGGTTTAGGGGAGTGGAAATCAGGAGTGCAGTTAGGAACCTGTTATGTTGAGATGTAAAAGTGATCACATCAAGTTTGCTGTCATGTGTGCGGAGTTGAGAGGAGAGCCAGGGCTGGAGATGGACACTTTGCATTGCCGTGGGACTTAGAGCCACAGAACTGGATGAGATGGTGGACAGAGAGAGGGAAAGAGAAGAGGGCTCAGAGACGGAGGACAGGGTAGACATAGATGTGGGAGGCACCAGCAAAGGTGAAGGGGAAGGTACGGCCAGTGGAATGGGAGGGAAACCGAGGGTTTCAGGGAAAGCCTGCTGAGAGTGGGCGTTGACTACCTGAGCTGTTGGTAACCTGGTGAGAGCCAGTCCAGTGGGGAGGTGAGGCTGAAGCCTGACCAGGGAGGGCAGAGAAGGCAGGGAACTATGGGAGAAGACAAATCTATCCTGAGAAGACAGCTCTTGAGGTGTTTTGCCAAAGTGGGAACAATGGCATGGGGTGGCACCTCAAGAAGAATATGGGCGGTCAAGTCAGGCTTTTTTTTTTTTTTAAGACCTGGGAGAAAATATAGCAAATTCGTATGCTGACGTGAATGATGCAGGAAAGAGCAGAAGTTAATGATCTCGAGAGACAGGACAGTGACAGGAGTGATGGCTTTGGGAGGGTTCAGGAGGTGGGACTTGGTTTCAAAGGCAGGAACTGGCCTTGAATAGGAGCAGGGGTACTTTCTTCATGCCTGATCGCTGGGGGGACCCCTACAGTTTTGTGACCCCCAGATGTCTGTCCCAGGCCAGACCTCGCTCCCGATCCTTCTACCCATCTGCCTACTGATGTCTCCAGCCAGCTGTGTCTGAGCATACTTGTCCTTTCCCACCTGCACCCCACCCCCCATTTTACCCATTTCCACTGTCTTCTGTGCTTCAGCCCATTCTTCCCCAGCCTACCTCTTATCCCCTTTCTCCAGGGAGTCTTCCCAGATTACCTCTGTTGCTGGGCCCTGATGATCCAGAACTTAGACAGACCCTGGTGACTAGGCCCAGGGCCAGTGGGAGGGATGCTGCCTTGTCACATCTCTTGTGCTGTTGTCCTCTGTGATTAGGGAGCATGCTGTAAGTTTGTGGAGTGAGAGAGAAGAGACAGACTTGGGTTCTGAAGTCTCACTGACTCAAGTTCAAGTCTGAGGTCTTTATTGGTTCTGTGACCTTTGGCAGCTTTTTTATTTTTTTAAGCCTCTCTGAGCCTTGGTTTCCTCATCTGTAAAGTAAGGGTAATAATAAGACTTACCTTACTGGCATTTGGTGAGGGTTAAATGAGATAATGTACATAAAACTGTGCCTGGCACGTTACCAGCAGTCAGTAAGTATCATCATCATCATCATCATCATTATTTTTCCCCACCATTTCTTCAGTGGCACCTTAGGGAAGTCACCTGACCTTTCTGTGCCTCAGTTTCCTTATCTGAAAACTGGGGGTCACAAGTAGCACCCTCCTTAGAGGGCTGCTGGGTTTCATGAGGTGCGGTGTGCAGAGCTGAATACAACAGCTGGCACATCATCGGGGGTGAAGAAGCAGGGCCTCCTGCTGGTGATGACGGTGGAGATGACGGTCATCACATCGTGCCTGCTTTCCCCAGTCCCTCCAGCTCTTCCAGACATTGGCAAGGGCGCCCCCCCGCCCCACCCCCCACCCCACTCCTCCCAGGCTCAGCTCTTCACATGTTGCTCCTCACACTTTCCCACCAACTCATTCATCTCTGGCTGTAAGGTTACAAGGTTTTGTAAATTAATTTTAAAAATTATACTCTTCTGACCCTTTAAACTTCATTTGAAATCCCCCTAGTGCTTTAATGAAGCTCTTTCAGGCATCTCGGAGAAGTAAGGCTGTCAGTGCCTTTTTAATTTACATAAAAACATAGGAACACACATGGACCCAAATATGTATCTGTATAATTAAGAATAAAAATCATAATCCCCAAAGAGGGCTGTGCTAGTGAGCATCAGGTTTAATAGGGGATTAGGAGGAGGAATTAAAGTTGCCCAAGGGGTACACGGAGAGACTTCAAACACCTTTTGGAAAACAAATTAAGGTGGTTTTCAGAAATCATTTTCCAAGGGCGGCAGAGGGTTTCCTCGGGCTTCCCTGCTTTCTTTTGAAATGTATTTTTAACACTTGTATAAACAGTTTGGGCCTGTGACATGGGGCTTCCTGTGCTCCCTTCATTAGCTGGTGTCTCTGCGAGAAGAATTCAGCTCATTATCTGGGCGTTTTGATCTTCCTGGCGGCAGCGGCTGCTGCCGCTGGGCCCAGCCCGGGGCCACCCTTTTTTCTTTCCTGTTGCCTAGTGGTGTGGAACCCACTGGTGTGTGCCTCAGCCTGTTTCCACATCTTCCCACTCAAGCTGGGCTCCCTGGAGGTGCCCTTAGTTCCTGGGACTTCTCACGCAGAGGGTGGTGGCCTGGAGGTTGGAGACCGGACCTACCTCAGGCTCATCTGAGAAGTTGGCAGAATCAGCCTTCAGCACCCAGGCTCCTCTGGCTCCTTTGTCGATTCCTGTCCCCTTCTCTTCACTTGCATCTGCAGTGGATTGTGTGGCCTCTGCAGGTACTGAGTTCCCCATCACTGGAGGTATTGAAACAATGTCCTGGCCTGGGTGTTGAGGGAGTGGAGTGGACCTCAGTGAGCATTCAAGTTCCTCAAAAACCTGAGAGCCCATGATTTACGCTTTTAGGTAGAGTCTGAGCAGGGCCGTGCTGAACCTTTTCAGCCGCAAGGACACCTGTGACAGGTGGTACAACACCTGGCTCCAGTCACCATCAGTGACCCTGTTCTGTCCTTGCTCAACGCAAAGGAGGTGCTGCCCACTTCTCTTCTGGACGTTCCAGGCTTATGCACAGTCACAGGAGTTCCTTTACACGTTTGATCCTGCAGGGACTTGGGACAAACACTCCAAATTGTATCTCTCTGGGTTCCCTTTTAAAACTCACTTTCTTCCCGTGTAAAATGGGGTAATAAATTATAATAGCTAAAACTTATTAAGCACTTATTCTGTGCCTGAAGCATTTGTTTGCTTATAACTACCCAGGAGGCGGTACTACTAGTGCCCCCACTTTGCAGAGGAGGAAACTGAGACCCAGGGAATTTAACCCACTTGCTCAAGGCCACAGCTAGTAAGTGATGAGTAATAACATCTGATAACTGTCTGCTGAGGATGTGCTGAGCTCTTCACAGGGAGGTGGACGTGACCCCTCGACCCACCCTGAGTTCTGCCAGGAAGCCAGCAGGACACAGCCCAGTCTGGCTCTTGACTTCCTGGGAAGGGATGGTGAGAGGAGTGCCAGTGCCTTGTCCAAGGCTGGCAGTGGACAAGTGGTGAGTGTGGCATTGCCTTTCCCACAGGGAGCTGAGCTGGCCAGCTGGTGGCATCCTGGCTGGGCTGATGGGTGTGAAGTTCTCCTCACCTTTGCAAATGGACTTGTGGCTGGAGGTGAGCCTTGAGGCTGATACAGCCTGAGTTCACACAAGGCCACTTGCCCACTTTGTGCCTCTACTTCCTGCCACTGTTGGGCAGGTGCCCATCAGGAAGAAGGGGGAGGACTTCCTTACCCCGAGGAAGAGGGTCATGGAAAGGGAGGCAGCGCTTACTTCCCTGACCCGTGGATGAGGACACAGAGGACCCGGCGGTTCTCGCAGTCATGTAATCCTGCTTCTCACTGGAGCTACGTGTAAACCTTGCTCACCCCCCAGGCTCTCTGCCCTGCTGTCACAGGGGGCCCTCACCTTAGGTCACAGAGCTACGGCCACCGGAAGTGGGCTGCTGGAAGGGAACAAGACTTCTGCTGGACTCACAGGTCTGGCTTCACCAAGGAGGTTGAACCTTGAAGCTCGGGAGAACTTCGACTGGCAGAGAAGGGGGTGATGGTGGTTTTGAGCCCACCCCTGGACCACTCGTGGTGGTGATCTTGCAACCCCACCCTCTTGTTTTCGCTCAGACAGTGCTGCTACCTGCCTTCTACTGGTGAGGGGACAATGATTTGCCCGAGGTTGTGCGGCTGGATCTGAACTCAGGACAGAAGCACGCCCATGCTCTGTCCCCTCGAGCAGCTGGGGGAGAGTGTTAGCTCTGGCACGGAGGCCTGGAAGGACCCGGTGTGTTTGGTGAACAGCTGGAGAGAGACAGTGGGAGAGAGGAGGTGGCAGGACCTGAGACTGGAGTTGACGGTGGTGGTAGAGCGTGTGCCCAGAATGTCAAAGTCGCACTCAGTGTGTGCTCATCAGAGTTTAATAACCAGCTCTCCAGGAGGGAAAAAGAAAAAAAAAAAGATGTGATTTGAAGCGTTTGCCAATTTCCATGGTGTAAATATTTCCACTGTGGCCCACTTCAAGTCATCAGAGTGACAGCACTGAGTGCTAAGTTCTCATGAGCCAGTGTGAGCTGTCTTTCACATTCCAGCGGCCCCATCCCCCTGGCTCTGGCATTTGGGGTTTGTTCAATGGATAGTAGAGAGGTCACAGAAGGGGAGGTGAACACTCAGGGTTGGCTAATGTTAGGAAAAAGGCTGGGGAACATGGCCAGTGAGGAAGCCTCTGTTGACCCTTGCAGGCTGGAGGAGGCAGGGCTCGGGGCAGGCAGGGTGGGTGGAGTCTTTGAAAGGGAACGGCAAGATCCCATCATAGTGAAGTAAAGGTCTTCCTCTCTTTTGGAAACCTCACGGGTCTCTTGCTCTAAAAATGCATGTCTCACTGGGAGGCTTCTGGAGGCAATGAGACCTCGGTGTTACCATCTCCCTTTCCCCTCTGAGGTCAGGTTGGGCTTCGAGCAGTTTCACACGGGAG
Organism: Vicugna pacos; assembly: GCF_048564905.1. Taxonomy (NCBI): domain Eukaryota; kingdom Metazoa; phylum Chordata; class Mammalia; order Artiodactyla; family Camelidae; genus Vicugna; species Vicugna pacos. The sequence goes on along the minus strand of NC_132989.1, from coordinate 26,641,505 downwards.
TGTTCGACTTCCTTTTGTACATTCACTTTGTACAGCAACAACATGTATTCCCCCAAGAAATGACCTGGGAATTTTCATTTAGGAAAGAAAAAGATTTCTTTTCTTTGAGATAAAACTAGTTGGAGAGTTCAGGGCTGAAGGGCACATCAGACTTGTGCTCAGCTGTGTCAGGGGCCTGCTGAGCTGCTGGGGCATCTTTGGGACTGGGGAGAGTTCAGAGAAGGCCCCGGCCCCTACCCCATATGGACAACGGGACCAAGGCAGGAGGAGTGTGGCCGGACAGACTGAGAGCAAGGCTGGCCCAGAATCAGCCACCAGGGCCTCCTGAAGGAAGATGGTCTGGGCTGAACTTTGAAGTGTGGGCAGGATCTGGAAGCATCAGGGTCTCTAGGTGGGAGGCTGAGGGTGTCTCTGTGGCCCTCATTTGCTCAGATCCGTTCCCAGCTCTTCCCCTGCTGGCTCTGTAGCACAAGGGCCAGCCCTGCAAACTACAATTCCCAGACTTCTTCTACAACTGGCTCTGATCTGGTTTGGTCCATGGAAAGCAGTGGCAGGAGGCTGGAGGGCGGGATGGAGGGGAGGGAGAGAGAAGGACACTTCCTCCCCTCTCTCTCCTGCAGCAGTGGGCTCCTCCATGCCTCCAGCTGTCACCCATCAGCCTGTCTCCCCGTGGTCTTGGCTCCCTCAGCCTGAGGAGGCCCTTACGTGATTTTAGCTTCTGCAGGATGGCCTGGCTTCTGGGCTCTGGAGGCCCCTCCTCTAGCTTTTCCTCCGGTCCTAGCGCTGGTGTTGGCCTTCTCTTGCTATGGCTGATCTCTGCATTGCCTCACTCTCCCCTGCCTGTCTTTGTGGCTCTTCCAGCTTTGTAACTACGTCTCTGTGGTGCCTTACTGGGCATGGGCTGTGGGCTCTGTTTTCCTGAGCTCATTCTGATGGATCTAGCCTGCCTCTTGGAGTGAGAAGGGGCAGGGGCAAGAGAGGCCTCCTGAGGGAGGGGGCTGGGGTCTTCCCTGTCACCTCTCTTTAAAGCCGGACCTGATGTCTTGGCCAGCCTGAGCCCCAGACCTTGAGGCTTTTGTGATTTTTGGAGCTGACTCCAAGTCCTCTGTCTGCCATCCCTGCCGGGCTGTCTTCTGGACGCCAGGAACGTGGCTGAAGCAGTTCAGCAGATGCTGAACCATCATCCCATGGTTCCTTCCTTCATGTGCTCAGAGATGGACCCTTGAGCCTCTGCCGGCACCTGCACACTGGCTGGCTGGCCTTCCCTGTCGCCAGGCCCCCCTCCCTCATCCTGCCCTGACCTGCCCAGGGTGGAGGGCCCGCTGACCTCTGGCCCAGGCCTCCCATTCTGTAGCTTCTCAGGAGCCCCTGTCTGTGTGGGAAGAAAGGGTGAGGCAGGAGTTGTGTCTTGTGAAGAGGAAACACTCGCCTGGTGTTACGCACCAGGGATAGGAGTGCTCAGCCCTGAGAGGCTTCCAGGCCCCAAGTGTGGCCACAGGGCTTGCCGGAACAAAGCTGGGAAATCACCAGCCTAGTCCCGGCTTCTGTTTTATGTGTGAAGAAACAGCAGCCAGAGAGGAATAAGGACATTCCCAGAGTCATTCTGAGCCCCTGGCAGAGCGGTTGCTCAGACTGTGGTCCACAGCCCAGCCCCTCGTGGGCCCTGCCTCCAGGTCCTCAGCGGCTTCAGGAAGTGCAGAGGGATGGGCCAGATTGTGTGGTGGCAGCAGTGGCCTGTCTGCTGCCAGA